>NC_046294.1:65341822-65644852 GCF_004115265.2 Rhinolophus ferrumequinum | reverse complement strand
GACTCATTGACATTCTAATTGTGAAGGTTATATCCTCAATACAGGCTTTTCTGCATCTTCAGTTTCATGTCTACCAAACCGTGTAACCAATTCCCTCCCCTCCTACCTCCAACCTCCCTCCATCTGCCCTCTAAGGGGCTACGTCAGGATCATGTAAATAGCAGGCTCACAAGTCTGGCTGGATCATCTGATATCACCTTGGAAAAACTCCTCAGTAGGAGTAGCAGAAAGGGGTGAATTTAAATACAACTTAAACCTCTTATATCCTGTATGGTATTTTACAACTAGTATTATTATTCTTGGTTAACATAAGGGAAAATATAAAAGGACAGAAAAACTAAAGGCCCACAACTAGAATCCGTATCTTCAGATTTCACGCATGGCGCTCCTCTAGAGACCTTCCCACCCAGCCCAGAGAAACAAACACCCACTGATGGAGACGCATCTTTGTGCATTTTTACCCCCTTTTGTATAAAAGTATCCCTGTAAAGGACAAACGAACTCATATCTAATTGTAAACAAATGTACCACAGAAAACCTCTTTATATGAAGGAATGGAAACATGTGGGACTAGAACCAGTTTTTGTTTTTGGGTTTCTTTTTTTGTTTTGTTTTTTGTACTTCACTAAATAAAGAGCTGTAACTGGGAGAGCCTTTAACCTATGGCATATATAAATCTGTAACAAGTAGCTGTAATCATGATAACAGGAGTCTAATATAATAGTGTATTTTTGAAGTCAATATCAAAGTAGATAAACCCCATTTTATTGCTGCGTAACATAAATGCAGGAGAAAGGATAAAGAGTGTCTGCAAACATAGAAACCTGATGAACTGCAGCTAGTAGTCGGAATCAGAGGCAAAGTGGGCAGGGTTGAGAGCACTAGCGCCCCGCACTGGGCACAAAGAGAACTGCACCATGTTTTCGGTCTCCACAGGAGACCGTGTCACCATGAGCCAGGCACGCCAATTGCCTGAACCCCAACTGCCCAGATCAGAAAGTTCCTGCTGACACTCCTATAAATAAAACATATCCTAACAGATATCTATTGTACGCTTACTATTTGTCTGGGTGCCAAGGATATAGAAATGAGTAAGGAGCTCCTAAAAACGAGAAATTGGTCTAGAGTTGGCCTTACCCAGACACATACTCTTCTACAATGCAATGTGACAAGGGGTGTGGTGTTGTAATACTATTGACAGCCTAGAGACAAAGTACTTTTTCAGGGGTGAGAAGAAGTTCCTTTAACAAAAATTTTACAGAAAATTCCATTTAAAATGAAGGGTGAACAGGAATTTGCCAAGCAGAAAAGAAAAGGCCAAAGGGCCTTGGCATCCTAGGTAGAAGACAGGGCATGAGCCAAGAAAAAGCCATGAAAGAAAGTGCGTGTCTCCGACATGACAGGTAGCCCAGGGGATGAGAGCAAGCAAGGTGCAAGTGGCAGAATTTAGAAACAAAAGGAAGGACGTTATGGGCAAGGGAGAATTACGGGGGTGGGAGGGCCAGGGAGGACATACCATTGTATTAGGAGAAGGGCAGCATGAGCTTCCCTGAGGTTTTGTAAAGATCAAACTGATGGGTGGGGTTGGAGGCTGGGGGGTGGGGAGACAAGGCAGGAGAAAAGCCGTCCAGGTAAGAAACTACCGTAAACAGTTCAGTGACAGGTGACAACAGTGTGAACTAGAACAACTAAGAGAACAAACTCCAAAAACTCTGAAGAGTAGAATCAATAGGTCTTAGTGACTGGTCTGGACGTGAAGGGAGAAAGAAAGAAAAGCACACAGACACTCAAAGCTTAGAAGATGGAGTAATAAGACTTAACCAAGATGGATGAACACAAGAGAAATGGGATTACCAAAGAAAGAAAACCAGTTTGGTTCCGGAGATACTGTGGTCGGAGGAGCCAGCCGAATATCTTTGCAAAGATTTCTAGGTAGCAGGTGGAGGTACAGGTCTGAAAGTCAGGAGCGCAGCTGTGGTACTGCATACAGATGACGGATGAAGGCATAGAGTGGAGACCACTTAGGGAGATCAACAGGAGTTTAGGGGGCCGAGGATGGGGAGCACCAACAGTGTGGGGGGAGGTGGGGCAGGAGAACCAGGGAGAGAGACTGAAGCCAGTGGCGCCAGAGCCAGGAAGCCAAAAACTTAAAGGAGGAGAGAGAATGTGGTCGGTGCCTCCAGAGGTTACCATGGAGCCAAGACACGTCTGAGAAGAGGCCAGTGAAAAGCCTGGAGAGCATCAGGGCTTCTGCTTGGTGGCAGCCAACCAGGGCAGAGCAGAGAACACCAACGCTCCTGTCGGTACCACGTTATTATCTCCAAGGCACCCTAATACCGGATGGGTTCTTCCACGGTCCCTTCAGTTCAACAAGGCCTTTCTGTTTCTTTAAAAGAGATTATGGACCGTCAGTAATGTGGCAGCAGAGAGAACAGCACGTCCTGAAACCTGTTCATACTTCTACCATAAATTAGGTTCCTTCCTTTTAATTTTGTTTTCAAAGAGATGGCTCCAAAACATACCACCACCATTTCTATGCGAACTGCATCTATCAAAGGCGGCCTTTGTTTTCAGACCGATGGGCATGCGACAGGGACACGTCCTACAAGACAGACGGGCATCACCTCGTAGCTAGGAAGCTGAGAGGACCCTAAAGCCTGAGGCATCCACCATCCACCGTGAGAGAGAGCTTCAGGCCCACAACAGCTAGGACGCGTTCCTCAACCGATAAACCATACCTGAGCTTGGATTTTCTCCTTTCATTAAAAGAGCTTCCCTCTGCACACTGTAAAAGGAAACTGCAGGATCCCTCTGACAGCGTAGTTTACAATCTCAAACACTAAAACAAGCATTGGGATGTAGTTATGTGCTTATAGCTACTAAGAGAGAAAGGGTAAGAGTCTTAGTTCAGGATAAGGCATTTCCTATGAGAAATGACAGCTGTTACAATGGAGACAGATCAGTCTCCTTCAGTGCGGTGACAGAGGACAGAACGACGACTAAATGTAGGAAGTTAAAGAGATCAGATTTTGATTCAACTTAAGAATTTCCTAACTTAGGAATTTCCAGGAGTGCAGTATGCCCAGTAGCGAGTTTCTCTTCTCTGGAAGCATTCAAGTAAGAAATGAATGACCTCTATTCAAGGACACGAAGCTCTATGATTTCTGATTGCACACCCCTTCGGAATGAGAACCACACCCTCTTCTTCTTATCCGCCCAAGTCCAGAGCATCTTTAAGAAGAAGAGAAGGTTGGACAGGCTGACTTTAACATGAAAACCATCTGAGCCAGCTCAGGGTCTGAGTGTGATTGTATGAAGAGAATACTAGGTTTGCCTTCACAGCGCCCATCCTCTATTCCAGTCCAGCTGTCAAGAACCTTGTAGTCCAGGCCGTTAAGAGCCCCTGAACTCACAGAGAAGCACTCACTGTCCCAGAAGCAGAACTCTGAGCAGAGTGGAAAACACAGCCGCCTGGGGCAAATGGGCAGGGAAGAGCCCTGAGACAATCTCAGCCATTCCAAGCTCTGGATCCTGGCTTGTTTCCCTGAGCACCTTCCTGTGCATAGCTCAGGGACCCAGAGGGCCAACGACAGGCCAGCTGTCTAAGTCACAGACTGCCCAATCAAAGCCACCGCTGTTGCACTGGCAAAAGAAGAGGGTCTTCACTAAAGCAAGCCAGGGGAAACCGTAAACGCCTTCAAATGCCTTCAAGCCCTTTCCTTTCCAAAGTCCGCCTATGCTCGGATGGCTTCTGAGGCCAACCCACCCAACAGCCCACAGTCTGGCCCTGCTGGAGACTCTGTCCATTAATTATGTTTCAGGGAAACTAGGAGGAAAGAGAAGCAAAACGAGTGACCAAAAGGAAATACTACGAAACAACCGCTCTTTCTGGGGGTCCTTGACCCTCATTCCAACACTAATAGTGATATTCACCACCTCGTGCCTCTGGAAACAGGGTCTTGCTGTCTAGCCTGTGCTTTGGCGGTCTCTGAGTTAGTCGTTCTTTCCTGCGGCGTCCCTGGCACAGTATGCACAAGTGAAGCCCTGCAATTAAAAATTCATCTATTTTTGGTTCTCTGCGAGTGCTCCCAGTGCAGGAGGATCCCAGGTTGGATGTTATTGCTGGCACAGGGCAGCCACAGCCTACGACGCAGTACAGTGGTTCCACCCAAAGTGGGGGGTCCTCATCACTGAGAAGCAAAGTCATTACTCACCCGACAGTCCTCTCCCCAGACCTAAGGCTCAAGCAGCTGCTGAGAGACAACTGAGCCGTGAGGCTGACGCTGAGGGAAGGCTTTGGATTAGGAAGACCTCGGGAACACAAGCCATGAAATGCTAAGCATAGGGCTCGTGCAGCTCGTCCGTCTCCTGGTCCTAGTTGTGGAGAACGCTTACGGAACTAGTGATTCGAATGGCAAGCAATCGTCAAAATCGGAGTTTTGAAATCGACAATTCCAGGGTGACAGACGACAGGTCAATGAAATGTACGATCTATAGAACCATTTAGGATATTCAAGGGACTGAAGGAGTTTTGGGTTCCAGAAGGCAAACGGCTTTTCATTTTTCTCCTTTTTCAGAAGCCACCAAAACCCTTTTGGCCACAAACTTTAAGAATCATTCCTTGTGCAGGGAAACTGAGTCACTGGGAGATTGATTTTGTTTAATAAAAATGTGCGTCAACATCAAAACAGAGGCATCTGGCAGGTCAACAAAGTGTATGTTACTAAGTCAATAGAGAAGAACAAGACCTCTCCATTTCTACACTCGCCATGTAACTATTCAAAAACATCCATGTGAAAAAACCCAGAACCAAACTCTGCCCTCGGGGGTCTGCATAATCCCTGGACATGTCTGCCACAGAGCTCCATGGGGAGAGAAGAAAGGACTACTTATTTCCCAGAAGTGCTGAGTTGGTCCTTTCCAATTTTCTGACCATACCTGGAAAGAAGCTGCCCGGGGAGGTGTCCAAGGCAAGCGTGGGCCTGAGCAGTGACTTACAGCCAAGGCCAGGAAACAGCACGCTTGTTTCCCAACTTCTAAATGATACAGGAGAGTTAACATGTCCTTAGGTAGACAGGGAGGTCCCTGGTGGAATAAACAAAGACAGCCATATCCTAAAACTTCAGGTTTTGAAATCACTCCTTCGCTCCAGGACATAATGTAACAAGGCCTTGAGGTGAATCATAAAATTCATTTTGGCCTGACAAATGGAGCAGATCTGATAGATAAAAAGTGGGTTACTTTGCTAATTCCTTTAGGATGGGCAAGCAGAACAAACCTGGTAGACGAATTTCATTAGAAGGTGCCAGTTCCCTTCTTCAAACAGGTTCCCTTCTTCAAACAGCTCCCCTTCCCCAAGCAGGCAAGGGAAGGTATAAAAGTAAGAGCTTTTGCCTCAGTCATGGGGCACCCCCCATTCGGGACCCCCTCCCGCTCGGGAGCTGCAACCTCTTTTCCTGCCTCTAATAAACTATCCTCTTTTTAAAACTTTTTGCCTCTCCCTGGTCCGTGTTTCCATTCTTCGGCTTCACGAGACAGGATCACGGCCCACACTCAGAAACTGCCGGCAGATCCAACATCACCTGCATCATAAAGGTGTGGCCGGGGTGGGAGTGCGTCTACAATCTTTACGCGGCCCGTCTGTTTCTGGCTATCATTCTCACCCCCTCCAATAAAGGCAGCCAGAGCTCTCTGAGCCAAGTCCGGTCTTGACTCCCAGGAGCTCCAGACCTTTTCAGTGAAAGTGCTGCACAAACGTGCTGAGGCAGATTCAGTGAACATTTGTACCATCACACCACTGCTCCCAGCGATGTATTGCCAGCCCTCCGGAAAGCAGGAGGGCTGACTGTTCTGAAACCCTGACCAGCCAAAAGACCGGGCTTGACCTGAGAGAGCAGTACTAATGGGGAACACTAAATGGCCAGCCAGGGGCATTAACTGTCATATGGAACCAAATGACAAAGCTCCTGTGGTCACGCAGGGTTTATATTCCTACCCTTTCTCTTTGCAAACGCACCTGATTGCCCAGGACAGAACCAGGCACTCAGACTCGTAAGATCCCTTCTACCACACGTGCCTCCTTGCCTCCAGAAAGGAAACTCGAGTGCCCTGTGGCCTTAGAACACCTATTACCTTTGCCCCCTCACCCACACCTCTTCTGTTCTACCTGACGCATTTCAGGTGCTGACGTGTGAGTCATCATGAAATCACTGCCTGCAACAGTTCACTCTTGCTGGATGTTTTCTTATCAACTTTGGCTCTCAGCATAAAGCCCTACGAATGATGGCTGCCATACAGTCTCATATTCCCATAATAACTTCACAGGCTGGAATTACGCAGCATCTTCCCACCTGATAAGTCACAAGCATAGAGAGAGCAGGCAGTAACTGTACTCTCCCCTGCATTGAGACAACACTGCTTTTTGCAGAGACCAGCTAACGAAACAAGCATGACAGTCATCAGGTTCCTGTATGAGATTCCCAGATTTAACGGCAAACCTGTCTCTCAACTCATTGCACTGTGTTACTCTCGGTGTTCCGTCTTCCACACTGTCCACCTGGGAAAACGCTCTGAGTCTCAGTCCCACCCCTGCTGTACCTCCTGACATTCTATTGCAGGTATCAGCGTAGGCAACTCTCCCCTTCGGGACCGTAAGCTCCTCCAAGACGGGCACTGTGTCATGTTTATTTTTGTCTCCTTAGGGCCTTACGCAGTACCTGACGTAACAAGGTGTCTAGTTAACTGCTGGTGAGCGAGTCAGTGAATCAAGACCCCCAATAAAAGGTAAAGAATTCTGTCCGTCCTAGAGAACCTTCTCCCTCTTCTCCCCTTGGGAAGTCACACACCTTGTGGAGCTTGTCAGCATTGTCATAGTAACCCTGAAGCTCCTGGTGAAGCACCCGGTTCTCCTCTGTTAGGATCTCCACCATCTGCTGGGCTCGCTCCACAATTGCAAATGCATCTGGACCAAGCTGCTGGCTGGGGGAGGCGGCAGGCGGGGGCTGCGGAGCTGCCAGGGTCACCGGAAGTGGAAGCGGCAAGGAGGTGGAGTGCAGAGGCCCGCTGACGGAGGAGTTCTGGGAGGACATCGGGCTGTGCTGCTGCACTGTCGATGGGAAAGGCAGTTGGCATGGACGGCTGCAAGGAAACAGAAGACCAGTAATCAGACCCCAGGGAAATGGTGGAGAAGGAAGGAAGCCCCAACGATATAGCCACTATCGATGGCTCCCACTACCAGAGGTCATCGATGCGCTTTCCCATGCTGGGCTGAGTGCGACAGGTTCAGTTCCTCAGTCCACAGACTTTCAATGTCTCCCTCTGAATCAGTTCTGGTCATTGGAGTAGAGCGAACAAGACAGACAGGGCCTCTGCTCTCATGTAGTTTACATTCTTAGGGAGACAGACAGGCAAGCCATCAAACAAGAAACAAACAAAGCCAGGTATGGAGAAGTAATGAGTACTCTGCAAAGAACAAAGCAGAGAGACGTTGACAGTGAAGGACTGCAGGGCAGGTTCGTACTGACAGGTCAAGGTAAGAGTCTCTGAGAAGCAGATGGTGGAGTTGAAGTCTGAATGACAGGCAAGAAGGAACCAGGGGTTTCACTATTGTTTATTGGGGGGAAGGAGTAGATAAGTGGGAAAAAGAAGTATGCAGGTAGGGGAATCAGGATTTAGCAAGGGCAAGGTCAAGTAGCAGAAGAAAGCCAACTGAGACAAACCATAGCCAGCGAAAGCAGTCACAGCTACACCAGAGGGATGGCCCAAGCATTTATAAGCCAAGGCCAGCCATTCCCTCAGGGTGTAAACGGAGGCCAGGGGAGAAGCTGCCTTTACCTGACTAATGTATGTAGATGGTACATACAGTGGCAAGAATGGAAGAAAGGCGACCAGTGAGGAGGCCTAGGTGTGGTCTCGGTGGGAACTAAGGAAGGTTCACGGGGACATAGCAGAAGAGAAATAACAGATGGATTTGGGATAGGTTTTGTATATATTACGGATGGGGAAGGAAAAAGTGAGAAAAATTAAAAATTATTCTTCGAGTTTGGGCTCTACACAAATAAACAGGGGTACCATTTAAAGAAATGGGAAAAATCTTGGGGAAGGAACTTTCATATTTTGTGTTTTGATTTGCTGGGGTGAAGAGGTCTGGAAATCAAAGTCTGATTTTAGCCACATTACAAAGAACACATACAGGTGTCACTTGATGGTTCAAATTCCAGGTAGTAGCTCCTACATTTAAATGATGAATTTCCATCTCCTGTCTGCACTCCCTAATAATTCCCTCCTCACTATTCTGTTAACCAGTTTTATAAGAACCAATCTATTTTCTTTCAGCCTAAGCCAAGGCCTCTGAACAATTTCTACAGGTAAAGACAGCAAACACAGTCTTGGTGTGTATTCTCCAACCACAGCTGTCTCACTTTTTCAGACTTAGGAAAACTAGTTTCCTTGTTGACCCCCTCAGCCTTTAGGTCTCAAGCTGGGAACTGGGGTGCTAATAATTATCAGCAACCCCCAAATCATCAACATTCTGCCTCAAAGGGCTAACTAAGTCCTCTAGAAATTCAGCTACTTCTAATCTGTAAGTTACCTGTGTCACCTCCCATTACTCGTGACCATCCACAGTCAAAGCTTTCAGAGCTACTCCCATTTTTCCCAGGAAGTTGCCTGGCCTTACATTTTTCCTTTTAAGTATACTTGCTGGCATGTTTTTAGACCCTGTCAGCCTCCATCTCTCATTCTGTAAGCATTTCTTTTAGCCAGGATTCCTCTGAATGCCAACTCCTGGCAGTTAAATGTCAAACTCCAGAAGACAACTTGACAAGGGTCATCTTAGCCCTCCCTACAAGGATATACAGACATTCATAAAGATGACCTCAGAATAAACCCGGCAGTACCTAACAGAATAACTAACCACAAGCCTCGCTTTAGTAGCTAACTAATATCAGAGGTGCCACCTGAGCTTGGGAGATATTTCCCTACGAGATTTCCTTACGCCTTCAACCCAGAAGCCCCTTCCATTTCATGTGAAAATAACCGTATCTAAGTTCCCCAAGGCAAGGTGGAGAACCATGGAGCTCAATGTGATTCCTTTTTCCTTATGTGACCTCCCCCTTCCAGCCATCCGCAGATTTCAGATAGAAATGCTGTCAGTGGGGAGGTGAAAACCATCCCTCCTCCCTCCCTCTCCACACCTATTACATAATAACCTGGCCATCGCTTTAGAAGTTAAACATTTCTGTACTTGGATGAATTTGGGCCCCTTCAATACCTAAGTGTATGTGAATATGTGTCATCCGGTGTGTATGAAGTCCAACTCTATCCCAAGAGTGAAATGCGTCGGAGTGCCATTCACAATGCCCAGCTTTCACCCAATTACTGGTACTCCTAGCAGGCATGGACCCAAGAAGAACCACAGATCTGTTACTGAGTAAGTGTATTCCTGCAGGCTGGCTAAATCCTACAGCACGTTTTTCATGGAAAGAGCTTACCTTGGCAGGAGACAAAATACCACAAATTACACTGCCTCGATTCAAAGGCAGACACCCATTCCCACCTCCTACTCCCTTCACACTTCATTCAAAGCAAGGGAGAGATGTGGTGGTCTCCTCGGAGCTCAGGGGTCCAGAGGAGCCTACAGTCCCGTTTTCCAAAGCATCAGGGATCCCCTTTGACCCAGGCAGCTTTGGGCTGGGGCTTCTTTCTTTTAATATCTAGTGGACTTTGGGATATGGAACTCACTTATGGTCAATGATGGGCTTATCTTCTCAGTCATTTTTTCCGTTATACAGCAAAAAGGAAGTGCCTTGTTAACGCAAGCCTAAGTCATCCGTGATGGTGACCAGCTACCTGAGCGGCACTGCAAGAAAAGGGTGTTCGCCAAGCTTAAGGGACAAGAAAGAATAGGCCTTTTCAAAATGGGACGTCTTCTATTAAACAGAGAACACGGGTCGCACAAATAACTCGGTGACATATTCAATAAACACCAACACCACGTTACAATGGATGAGGTGCAGGCAGAACAGCAAACCTCTATTCCTGGGCCCTGCTACTCAGCCAGGTGGGGTTGGTGGGCTCTAAGATCTGTACAGCCAGGTTTGTGCTTAGTGTAAAAGAGGGGGAAAGAGTGTGAGGAGAGAATAGAAAAATTTCACATATGGTCATACGAGTGTTATGAAACAACTTATCCTCAGCTTCCAAAGAGAACGCTACTGACTGGCCATCATTAGGATAAATACTTCATAGCAATGGAGATACAGAGAAAAGGGGAAAAGGTATGGGAACTATTGTTTATTGAGAAACTACCTGTGAATGGCATTCTGTGCCATAATTGTCTATCTGTGAGCCCACGTCCCGTGGTAGATTGTGAAATCAGAGAGCTACCTTATTCCATATCATGTGTCTCGGTTTCCTGGGACTATATGCCACCGAGGTCATCGTAAAAGGACTCAGGAGTTAATATGTATAAAGCCTGGCACAAAGGAAACACGGGACTAATGTTAGCTGTTATCACCATTACTGTAACTATTATCATTTGTGTCCCACGGCCCCAGGGCACAGCCTAGTGCTGAGTGTGGCATTCATGAGAAGTCCAATAAAATTTTTCTGTTATGATTAACACCCATTGAGCACTTTTTACATTCCAGTAGCAATATGAACTGCTACATGCATCATCTCATTTTAACCTTTATACTTGCTTTACAAAATAGGTATCATTGTCAGTCTCTCTAGATAGATGAGAAAAAAAGGCATGGGATGGTAAGTAACTTGCAAAATATAACGGAGACAATAGGAACATAAAGGAGATCTAAGCCCAGGCTTTTTGATTCCGGGGTCCGTGCAGTTCACTGTTTTCCTGTACTAGTGAAAGCAGGGAGGAAAGGCAGCGCCTTTTGGTCCTCTGATCCTGGGTTCCTGTGGCCCAGTCTGAGCCACCACCATGTCCATGATTCATACCCTAACACAAAAGTATGAGAACTCTTTGTAGGCTCGAGCAGCCTCAGGGGAAGTGTAAAGGCTAGAAACTTGCTGAGATGTTCTCTTGGACTGTTACTTACTTTGAACATTATTATGTTCCGCAGGTTAAAGTCTTGTCTACCGAAAGCATTTTTAACTAACATTTATTGAGGGTCTATGCTACCTATCAGACACCGCATTTCATCACTTTGCTTAATCCTCACAAAAAACGAGGCAGATACTACCGACACATCCTGGTCCTTTCTCAAGGGACCGAATGAACCTTGGAACACCATAGAAAGTAACCTTTCTTCCATCTACCATCAAACTGACCAGTTATTTAAATGCATCAAAGAGGGACTGAGAAAGCCTTTTCTCCCCAAGTACATAGTGATGTATTAAAAACAGGAATCAAAGCATTTAAAGAGCCACATCGATGAGACAAAACAGGGGTAATATAAAGAAGCTCTGTAGGCTGGCCCTCCATTGTCAGCGACTTGGACCGTGCCGCCCGTGCATAGCCCAACCCCAGAATTCACACCCATTTCTTTCCTCTGAACTTACAACCTTGCCTGAATCACATTCTTGACAATCTACCACCACTGCCTTATGGTTTTTGTTTTCGTGAATTTTATTTAAATGTCATATTATTTAATTTTTCAAACACGTGTGCCTTTTCTCCCTAATTATCAGCCTGGTTTTTGAGGGTAGAAAATTATGATTTATACTAAGTTGATACTAATTAAATTTTTGTTAATTGATTTGGCCCCTAAGCCCAAGAGCAAGTTAGGAGACGCATTTTCAAAGAAAGGCTAAACCTTCAACACTGTATTATTAAGGAAGAGACCTCTGGTATTTAGATTTGTTCTGGATAACATACTGGTAGGTAGAATCTCAAATCATGACGTTGCCAATGTAATAGCAAAGCTCTGTGCCACTGCCTTCTTCTTATGTATTTGGGGTCACAAAATGCAGCTCAAAACTAGAGTGATGATGGTATTCGGAACAGGGAAATAAGGTTATTGGTGACATCTAATCAACGGTCCATTTGTCCCTCTTCAAGTATAACAAGACTTAACACGTAAGCTTATTTTAACTTACGTATTTGCATTGTAACTGTATGTAAATGTGCCGTGCGTAGCTCTTTACATCTACTGTGTCATTTAATTCTCACAAGTTTGGGCATTCACTGCTCTCATGCCATGTACCATCCTATTTCTAAAGTATGCAAGCCAAGGCTCAGAGGATTCACAAGCCAGAGATCTCAGTCTTTACAAAGTGGGGCAACAAAAAGCAAAAAACGGCTTTGAACCTGGCACAAAGTAAATACTGGACTAACGTTAGCTGTTATCACCATTACTATAATTATTATCATTTGTATCCCACGGCCCCAGTACAGAGCCTAGCACTGAGTATGGTCACACCAGCACTGTTCCTTAATACGGGGGTCTCTTTTTTCTGTTTCTGCTTCTTTCTAGCCACGTAACCATGGGCAAGTTTTTAATTTCTTCACTTTTAAATGGTGATAGTAATAGTATCTCCCTCACAGAGTTGTTGTGAGCATTAATGAGATAATGCATATAAAGCATTGCACATAGATAGCGTCTATCTTTAGGAAAGTATTTAATACCTGTTAGCCTCTATTATTTGATCATACACTGCTAATGGGTGTTACGAGAAAGGCAAGAAGCACCATCCTTGGGTGTCCCTGATGCTTCAAACCCTATGTGGTGAGAATCACAGTCCCTAATCTTAAAGCCTCGATGAGGAGTCAAAGCATACTCCAGCACCACAGAATCTTCCAGTTCGGAAGAGTTTTCTTACAATGCAACAGAACAAGAGCACATGTCCATATGTGTCAGGACACTCTCTCTCGGACACAGATTCTCACTTCCTTCTAGACCTGTGCTATCCGAAACAGCAGCCACAGCCATGTGTGACTACCGAACACCTAAAATGTGGCTAGTCTGAATCAAGATGTGCAGGAAGGGTAAAATACACATAAAAATGTGAAGACTTAGTTAAAAAAAATATATATATATATATATACACACATATATATATATATATATACAAAAGCTCATTAATAGTTTTTTATGTTGATTATCTATTGAAGTGGTAATTTTGATTGTAATGGGTTAACTAAAACATGGTTTAAAAATGTTTTTAAAGGGATTAACTAAAACGTTTTAAAATTATTTTCACCTGCTTCTTTTAACTTTTTCAAAATGTGGCTGCTAGAAAATTTTTAATTAGACATGTGGCTCACATTATATTTCTATTGGACAGCACTGCTCTAGACCACATTGCCCACACACCAAAAGGCCTGATTTTGGGGAGACAATTCCAGAATCCACTGAGCATCAAAGCAAGTCATACAAACAGACCAGCAGTCCCTACTCCGTTGTCCATATGTCCCCAAGCATCAGTGGTGAACAACACGCTATGTTCAATATGTTAAACTATATGCCTATCTACAATTAGGCAATCATGCTAACATTTAATAACTATGGCTTGTGTGATAAACCAGAATTTTTCAAAACATGACGGGCAAAGAAACCTCAATGGATAAATAGATAAAGGATGTGATTAAGTAATTCAAAAGAGAAAATGCAAGCAGCCAAATATACTTCCCAAAGCAAACATTACTAGACAAATAAAATCAAAACAACTTTCTTTCAGTTTATCAACATTAACAATTAAGTTCAACAAGCTTTTACTGAGCTCCTAGGCAAAGATTTTTTTAAAATTCTCAAGATCTGACACATATTAGGATTTCATCTGTGTAAAAAACAATGCAGAGAAAAATGACTAGAAGGAACTATGACAAAAGGTCACAGTGACTATCTGCAGGTCATGGGATTATGGGTTTTTTCTTTTTTTACTCCTCATATTTTTCTGGTTTTTTATATAATTTCTACAGTAAATATATATAGCTACTTGGGAAAAAACACATTTCATTATCTAAGTAATACATGTACATTATAGGAAATTTGAAAAATAAAGATAGGCAAAATATCAGCATTGTTATTTTGATAGAAAAAGTAAACAATATGAAATAAAACAATTGAAAAATGAGATGAAATAAAGGGCGTCTTGGCTGTGAAGAGGTTCAAATTTTACAATTTCGCGCCCAATAAAAGTACCTCCTATTTATACAGAGCTTTCCAACTTAAGAGTATTGTCTTATAATTTTCTGACCCTCAAAGCAACATAGTGAACAGTGGTCCTAACAGTGGTTTTCTTTGGGTAATGAATGGGACTGTGGGTAATTTCTATTTTCCTTCTTTTTCGTTTTTAGGGGATGATAGAGTGGGAGTTATCTATATTTCTAAATTTTCTCCAATGAACATGTTTTATTTCTGTCAGGAAGAAAGTCAGTTTTACAAAAAATCAGCTATAACAAGTTGCAGATAAGGAAAGTGAGGCTCAGAGAATTTACATAATTTGCCACAAAATGGAAAAGCCAGAATTCGAACCCCCCTCAAATCTTTTCCCAAACGTACAGCCTTCCCAACTTGACCCCTTTAGTTGTGCAGATACTGTAAGACTCATAAATGTTCAAATTAAGACTCTGCTCTTGGGTAAACCAGAATCATAATTATGACTATGCAGGATGGATATAGATAATCCTCTTGTTTGGAGAAGTCACTCATTTTAATGCCTTACAGCTGGAATTATGTTAGGTTTCCTGAGAAAGTAACCTGAGCTTGACCCTTGCCTTTTGAAATTCCCATACAGCAGGGCTGTTTCTCAGGATAAACAGGGCATTTTACTTGGCTCATCCAGCCATAATTCAGCTTAAAAATTGGAGAAACTCCGGAGACCTAATGCTGGTATTCAAAACACATGTTTTGCTGATGGAATTTAAATAAGGCCTCTCAACCTCATTTTTGTTTAGGACAACGCATACTTTTTAATCCAAAAGCTGTGGGTCTGGCTTACCTTTTGGTCCCACACAGCAATTCGTTTTCACAACTATATAAACTGCAAATCATAATTCACAATTTTGGAAACATACACTTACTCCAAAAATTCTCCTTCTTCCTCCAGCCTTTTCCAACTCAAAGCAAGATGGGACCACCAAACATTCTTTCTTGTACTACGGCACATTCCAAACCTCAAGCCCACCAAGAATACGACCTGCTCTTTAGCACATATGTTTATGCTGGCTCATGTTTTAATCTGCACTCTGGCTGCACTGTCGGACTGACATGGGTTTCTTGAGGAGAGACGTTCTCGCTCTTTAATTTGCCACATGTGCTCCTGGGCTCTGCCCCACTTTGCTCCCTCCCTCGTCCCTGCACCGTCATTTGTTCTCAAGAGAATGTCAGTAACTTTGACTCTATCTTAAATAAAATCAATCCAGGAGGTTTTCTCGGGGGAAATGCACGGTGCATATTTTTAAGGAAAATGTGAGCGATTTGGGGGATTGGTCGCACCATAGGCTCCCTCCGTTAATGCAGGAAACTGCAAGGCCCCTGCACTGACGGGAAGGACGGTGATGATGATGGCTGCCCGCGAAGAGAAGTGAGCGAGCACGCTCTGTGGAGAGACGTCCACAGCACCTCTTCCTCTGATGTCATCTTAGAAGAAGATGTTTTTATCAGCTTAGGACAGACGGGCTGGGTCCAACACCACCATATCATGCTTTGCATCTATCTACATACTAAAAATCAAATTCATGTATTAATAGATGAATAAACTATTAATAATAAACAGTTCCACTCCTCTCTGCTTCCGGAGAGCTGATAAATGAAACCCCCTATGCTGACCAGGTAAGATTCCGCCAAGATAAAGGGCAAAAAGGCAATGGATAGGCTCAGAGAGTGGAAAAAAAAAATGCTCTTTTCACCAACAAGAGTCACATTTTCCAAACTGATGCTGCCAGAAGCATAAAAATTAATCATTAAAACATCACTTATCGTCCATAACTGAAACATTCTGCTAAAGACAGGCCAAGGCAACACTCTCCCAGGTTCCCACTTCCAAATGCAAGCAAACCCAAGAAGACTAAGCTCACAGCCTGGAGCTGTCAGCAGGGTTAAGTCTGCTCCTATAGTCTTCCAGGATATGGAAGAAAAAGGGTATCTGCGGGAGCCTCCTCCCAGAGTCTGGAGTACTCACTCAGTCTTCTGGTCCTAAAAAAACAGAGGTGAACAGAGCACAGGCTGTATATACACCAGGTGTGAGATATACACCTGATTAGAAATTCATCAGAAAAGTGACACTGAGTAAAAATGTAAATCTTTGCCTGCACTGTAATATACAGCAGACACACAGACACATGGTGTGACCGAATGGGATGTGCAACGTGTGGCAAAGAGACTCAGGTGTGCTCTGGCTTCTGCATTTCCCAGCTGGCCCGCGACTAAGTTACTTTAACCTCTCTCTCCAAGCCGAAGTTTTTATCATATATAAGAGTGGGGTTGTTAACAGTATGCACCCCTTAGGACTGCTGTGAAGGAGGATAACCCACACAAAGTGCCTGGCACACAGTAGGCACCCGACAGTTTAGTCCTACTGCCACCACCACCACCCACCTCTGCTCCACTGTCACCCACTAAGGATGGAAAACGGAATTCTCGAAACTGGAAAATCAGAGCAAGTGTTAGTGAAAACAGGTTTCAGTTTACTCTGAATCCATTAAAATATAAAAAAGCATATGAACAGGAAACACGAAGAACCAATTTTCAAGATCAAATAAATCTAACCATTAAAATATACCCTCTCAAAATTTAACCTAGCTAATAACTACAATTAAAATAAGAAGTTAACACTGTTTGCCTATTAAATTAGCAAAATTTCTGATTATAATGGCTTAACATTGATCAAAATACAGTGAAGCAGGCACTGTAATATTTTTACAAAGTTATCTGAAGTCATGAAATGGTCACTGCAATTTACTCAATAATTTCAATTCTAAATATGATCCTAAAGAACTAAACCAAAATATGGAAAATTTGACACGCACGATGGTATTCATAACATTCTTTATAAAGTGAACCAAATTACATACTTTATGAAATATTAAGCAGCAATAAAAAGGATGGTTCTGGAAACAAATATTGTATAAAAAACATGATAAAACACTATCTCATAAAAGCTAAGATACTAAACTGAAAAAATCTATAACGTGAAAAAATGAATTTGTATAGGAAAAATGTGAAGAGTGGTTACATTAAGAAAAGATATTTGAAGTAATTTTTTAGCATCTTTAGTTCTCACTTTTGGAAATATGGACAGATTTCTTTGGAAAACAAACATGTACTGGACTAATGTACTCCAAACTGCTTTAATAAAAATCAGATCATCCACCAGTACTCATTCATGCGTTCACTTCCATTAATAGTATACAGACTGCATAAGCCAAGTCACTGCTTCCAGAGTACTCTGTTTTTACGAAGTGAGTCAGAATTAACATCCAAATGCTTGTCTTTTTTTTTTTTTAAAGCACAATTTTCCATGGAACAACTTGTTCCATTCTCACCTTGTCTATTTCTACTCCTCTCCATTTCAGTTTGAAGGAGAAGGAAGATGGAGCAGAAACAAAACCAGAGCCTTTATCCTCAGCTGGCTCGTGTTCCCTGGAGGGCCCCACCAGCTACCCCAGTAAGTCCCACCTTAGTCCCTCCATCTCCACCAGCTTCACTAACTCACCCAGGACAAAGGGCAAGCCTTGACTGATGGCCTCTCCGAGGGGTTTCCCGTGAAAGAAGTCTAACGTGCTTTATAACAATCCACCACCACACATCTCCATCTTTAGCAGATCAGAGCAGGTGAGAGCATTTGTACGCTATGGTGAATCAGCAACGAAGGCAAGCACTCCAAGTTCTTATTCCTCTTGTCATAAGCTCTAAGATCTGTCTCGCTTGTCTCTTTCGATCTTTCTGTCTCTAGGCGAAAAGTAGGCAAGTCTCAACAACATAATGGGTTGGATCAAACCACTGAATATTTGCAACATACTGAGTCCATTTTTGCAGCACGAGGCGAGGAGATGGACTCAGGGAACTCACTCAGAGGCCTCTCCTTCTCGTCCAGTAGTCTATGATCTATAGACCCAACAGCCTGCAGCGTTCTAAACCATCACTATTAATGACAGATAGCCCTTTAAGCTCAGGGGAATGTGTCCTGCTCATCTTTTGGGTCAAAGATAACTTGAACATCGCCTACTGCTGAGCTTCAGATCCAACCATTGGCGTTCAGGCCACGTTGAATATGTCTGAAGCAGGGCTGGTGTGGATGCAACTCTGTTTACCCTGTCGGCCACGGGCTGTGCCGCCGGAGCCATGCTGGCTAGTCATGGCCAGACTCACAAAGGGGCCTTACAGTCCTGTGGCCCAGCCTCAATGGCGTCTGTTATGTATCCTGGGACACTTTGAATGTGTCGTGTCAATCCAGCTGCCAAACCTGGCAACCGGCTCTCATCCCTCATACATTTCTTCTTCTTTTTGACGTCACAAATTTGAGACAAATGACACCTTCCACAAATAACTGAGTAGACCTCCAAGAAGCGCTTCCCTCCTCCCCTTACCATGTCTCCGACCTTATGTCACACCTACTGCCAAGTCACAAAAAGCAAAATGATCCACATGACGCATTGCCATTTAACAAACAGTAAAGCCAAAAGGATGGAGACTTCACTTGGGGATATTTTCACCTTCTGTCAAGCTCTAGAGGCTGAGTTAAACGTTCAGGAAAAAATAGGAACTATCACAGACCAAACTCTGATATGATTCTGGGATCAACATCATGGATTATTTGAAACAATTCTGGTTAATCAATGTGGCACAAATACCAGAGATTGAAAGACTTTTTCCCCCCCTCTTCAAACCCAATAGTTTTTTAATTTAAATTTCTCCTTGGGCTTAAGGAACCATAAAAGGGTAAGAATAAGAGCCCCTGGGGCCCCATCTTGGATTCTCCAGTGGGGTCAGACTATGCCCAGGGAAGAATGAATCCTACTGCCGGTCAGAGGTCTCACTGATGGTTTACGGTTTCAGTGCTGGCATTCCCAGCCTAATGGAGGGACGTGTGTTAGTCAACTCTCTCTCTGCCAAGGCCCAGTCACTCCTTTTTCAGAAGAGGTACAGCCAACGTATGCCCTGCACACATGGGGTCGCATGGGGAAAATCTCAGCTCATTCGATGTGGAAACAGATCAATTAAACCCTTTGTGCAAATGAAGACATATCCAATAATACGCAGTGGCCACTTGTCTTCTCTTCTCAGGCTCCATGCTCTCCTCAGGCAAGTTTAGGAACCTCCCAATGCTGGCACATCCCACACCTGTATCTTCAGACCCAATTTCTCTCTTGAGAGCTTGATTTCCAGTTGCTTTATTTCTAATTGCCCTATTCCTCAACGTCCATATCTAATCAATCTCTAAATCCTGTCAGTTCTATTTCCCTTCCTCTCTTGGCACATAATGCTCCCCTCCACCCTGGCCTCAAACCTAGGCCACCCTCATCCATTCTTACCTGGACCACTCAAACGGCCCCTGCAGGGCCTCGTAGCCTCCACTGTCCCTTTCCTCCAATTCCTGCTTCACGGCCACTGAACGTCACTGCCTATTAAACATCAACACAGTCTCTACTTAGAAACATTGGTTTTCCCAACTGTTGATGGATAAAGTCTAAACTCCTGAGTCTGACATGCAAAGACCTTCATGCACGGGTCTCAACTTCCCTGTCCAAACACATCTTCTGCCACTTCTTACCACACCCTGTCCCGTCAGCGCTTCGCTCATTCCAGACAAAAGCTCCTAAACTTTTTACCTAAGTAAATGACATTCCCCTCTGCATAGTACATCCTGCTACTTCACCTGTAACCCACAACTCTTGTTTATCCTTGGAGACCCAACTCAAATATCACCTCCTCTACGAAGCTCTCCCCAGTCCCTCCAGTTGCGAGTCATACTATCCTCAGTCTGGTCCCCTAGCGCTCTGCACACTTCTATCCAAAAATAGCACACTGCACTGCAATGATGTATTCAGACGCTGGTTTCCCTGGAGACAATGCTGTAAGGTTGTCCTTAAGAGAAAGGGCTGCATAGGACACATACTCAGTAAGTGGTGCTGAGTCTATCAATCAGTCAGAAGAGAAATCAGGGCAACGGAGGGAAAAGATTTTGACAGGATACTTGAGCCGAGTTCCAGCTGCCTCAGAGTTATGTACTGTGGAAATTTATTAATCTCTCCAGGCTTTAGCTTGTCATCTGTTGAATAAGGGGGTGGGACTGTATGATTTCTACAGTCCCTTTAACTCCTCCATTCTAGCATTCAGACTACATTTTCCTTTAAAATCTACAATAAAGAAAGACTCTATAAAATCCCGTGGTAATAATATGTTCCAGGAGTTTGGATGCTCTCCACAAAGCCAGCCAGGAAAATTGCTGTTTTGCCTGGCCATTTGGCAGAGCTCCCAAGGACAGCCAACAACCGAGGCTCCTCCCCTAAACTCATAAATCCCCAAATGCCCTCTGTTTCGTTTCGCTCCACATATTTTGGCCAAAAAGTAGCTTACTAAATATTATGCACAGAAAAAAAGAACACTGATGACAACAACCTAACATGCCTTGAAAACAACAAGTGCTACAAACATGACTGCTGAATTTTGAAAAGCCGAGTGAAACCTCTAGGCTCGATATTCACCTCGTTACCCCATACTCTGGGGGTGGCTGGTACCTCAGGACAGCCACTTCTGTCCTCGCAGGCTGAGGAGCGGGGTAAGGCTTGACCATCTCGTGGAGCATCCCAGGGTGCTGGTCGCTGTAGAAAAGTCCATGCTCCTGGGTCTTGCTGACCGGGGACATCATTTGCTTGGTCTTGAAGGGATACTCGGGTGGAGGACCGCGGGGGTCCAGCACTTTACCTGTAGGCTGGGCTGAGGAAGGCCCCCCTCCTGTCTTGAACCCCTTTCCATTCCCTGAGCCAGGGAGGTGTTGCTTAGCACCATTCCGCTCCAGTGACAGCTGCATGATTCTCTCACTGAGAGAGCGGACGTGGCCCTGCTTGAGTTCTTTCAGGGCCTCGTCCTTATGCGCTTGTCCACTATTGGCACGGTTCACCGTGGGTCTCCCCTCAGTCCGGGACTTCTGACTGGTGCCCCCAGCCATGTAGTAGCCATGACCTACGCCCCCCTGTGGCGGCGGCTGTTGCTGCTGCTGCTGCCCCCTAAAGAACTGGGACTGCGCTTTGGCCTCCTCATAAGTGGGTAGTTCCTCGTTGTTTTGCTGAGGCTGCGTGGACCGGACCTGTTTCTCCATCACCGTATTGTCCACCTGGTGTTCTTGACCCTGCGGTTCCTGGCGTGCCGACTGGTAGACCATTTGTGGGTCTTCTTGAGTGAGGTTTTCCGTGGAAGAAAAGCTGTTTGTAGGGTGGGCTGGACCTGCACTCCCTGTGGCCTGGTGCTGAATGGCCAGCAAGTTCATGTTCTCAGTCGGGGTGCCATAGCGCAGTTGTTCCTGGATCAGCCGCTGTAATACTGTTCCAGCTGCCGCATCCTCGGAACCTCTCATTTCCACCTCTGAGATCCTCAGGAAGTTTTGGGAGTGGAAGTTACGAAGAGGATCCTCAACTAAAAGATAAGCATAGGAGAAAAGGTTTTAGGCTGTTCCACAGGAATATAGGTCTGTAAGTACGTGATGAATAATTAACATTCTAACTAGGGTAGCACTTAAAGAAATGATTTCAAATACACCACCACCACCACCACGTACCCGGCAGTTTCTCATGGAAGTGTTTCTCCAATTCAAAGTGTCTCTACTGCTCTTCCTGCTTCCTCCTAGGCCTTGCTCCATCCTTCAACCCCTCCCTTTCCTTTAATCTCCCCACTAACCCCTTCTCTTCATATAAACATGCCAAGTCTTTCCCATTTAAAAAACAACAACAACAACAACAAAAAAAAAACAAGCAAAAACCAAAACCAAACAAAAATAAACCACTTTTTCATGGCCCTTCATATACCTCCTACTGCAACCCTGCCTCTCTCCTTCCCTTCTCTTTTAATTATCCTCAGTAAGCAATCTACACTGCTGTCTCTACTTTCCAAACACTCCATCCATTGCCCTCCCTATTGCTCTGGTTAGTAACCAAGCCCAGTGAGAATTTTCCAGCTTGCATATTACTTCCTGAAGCATTTGGCCTGTTGATTACCCACTTATTGAAATGTTCTCCTAACTTTGGCAGCCAGGTCACCCCCGTCCTCGGCCTGGCTCCTGCCTCTCTGTCCACTCCTTCTCTGACTCCCTTTTCTCCCCCTGGCCCTTACATTCTGGTGTTTCCCACAGCTCTGCTCTGAGTGCTCTTCCACCCTCACTCAACAGAATCTCCTGGGCATCACATCCACTGCTCTTTTTCAATTACTGATCCATGACCCACACATCTACAACTGTCAGCCAATGGCCCAAGAATTTTTCAAACTCAGTGTGTTTTCCTAAACCCTCAACACTCACCCACCCAACCAACCCCCATATACCTGTCTTGTCTATACTTTGCCAAGCCAGAAACCTGGGAGTTTCCCAAAATTCTTTCCTCTCCCTTACACCCAACATCCAGTCGGTAATCAATTCTACCTCTTAAACATCTCTCCCAACTCTCCTTATTGCCATGCCAATCCCAAGGTTGATTATTAATAACCACAATAAACCACAAGAACTATATCTGAGGAGCATATGATATGCCAGACATTGTACTAAATTGTCTCCATATATAATTTCATTTATTCCATATATAATCATATGAGGCAGATATTAATTCCCCTAATCTAACAGATAAAGGAGAATGGTTTAGAGAAGGTAAATCACAGAGGTAGGAAGAGGGAGAGCCAGGATCTGACTCATTCCACAACAAAATCTGTGTTCATTCCATGCTACTACAAGCCCTCAATGTCTCACACCCAGCCTCCTTATCTATTTCTCTGACACTAGTCTCATTCCTACTTCCAAGCCCACCTCTCAAACCCCCAACCTATCTTCCACATTAACCTGAAAGAGTGTTCAAACAGGAAAACCTGATCGTATCATTCCTCTGCACAAACTCCCTCAGTAATTAATTATAGGAGGACACTGACATTCTATCGTACGGTGCAGCAGGTACTGCCTTTCCCACCCAGCAACACTTCATACCACCAACACCCTGCCCTCAATGGCAACTCCTTCAAGTTTAGGCTCCGGCAATACCTAGGAACACATAGTTCTCAGACATGCTCGCTCTCTGGCCTCTAGGTCTTCGCCTGCATTCATCTCTCTGCCTAGAAAGATGCATCTCACCATGTCCTCCTGGAAACGCCTGGACATCTTCACGTGATCACTCCCAAAGCTACCTTCTGAGTGAAACCTTTTCTGCTGCAGCCCAGCAGGCTTAAGCCCTCCTTCTCCGATGTCTCCCCTCCATTTGTACATATCTCATTGGAGTAATTATCACAATAGATGGCAATTCTTTATTTACACAAGACTCTAAACTCCTTAAAGGCAAGGATCATACCTTCTTATCTGGATCTCCCTAGTACACGGCCCAGTGAGGGGGATCAAATATTTAAGCAGTAAAAGAATACCTCCATGAGCTCCAAGAAATATAACATTTTCCCCACTTCACAACAGTACCAGCAAATAGTGTACTGAGGATACGACATAGCGTTGTAATAGTAAAAATTCTACCACTCACTACCAGCATGATCTTGAGCAACTCACTTGCTCTCTTCTAGCTCAATCTGCTCACCTGTAAACTGAGGGAGCTGAACTAGATCACCTCTTAGCAGCCTTCAGATCTACAATTCCATGCAATGATGGCTCTGTGTTTTTATATATATTAGACATAGAACACATCAAACTGTCCTTCTTCCCCAGGGTGGCCTTCCTCCCCCGCACCCCATAAATGGCATTCTCATCATGCGTCATTTGGATAGAAATTTCAGATTCACTTTTGACCTTTTTGTCTCCTTTGCTCCATACATTTAATCAACTGCCAAGCTAGTTTTTCTCCGTCCACAGTGAAATGAGGAAAAAACAAAGACGGTGTGCGATATGCTTACAAGATATATAAATATACGCATACTCACGCATATACATGTATATATAGACACGTGTCATTAGGTTTACTGTCTTTTTTAAACACTGCAGCCCTAGCCTCCGTGCCCCCCGTCACCCTCTGGTTCTAGCTCTCCTTACCAGATGCTTAGATGCCCTGAAAAGCCTCCTAGTATCTTTTGCCTCCAGCCTCTTCTTTCAATCCACACTGTTTTTATTATCTGTCTTCTCTACTAGAATTCAAGAACCAGAGGGCAGAGAGTTTCATCTGTTACATTTACACACTGTGCCCTAGTGCCTACAACACAACCCTGAATCCCAGAAGGCCTTTAGGACGTAATTGTCGAGTAAATTAAAGAACTTTACAGACTGGTTCCTGAAGCTCAACTCTGATCACATTGCTCTCCCTGTCTCCCCAAAACCATACCTCTGTGACCTCAGGCAAGTAAATTACTTGGCTTCTCTGAACCTCTCTCCTCTGTAAAATGGACAGACTTCGTATCTGCCTCACGGGAATGCATGTAGAGAAAATTCAGACTTATTCCTTACCTTTAGAGAATGTAAATCCAAAGTTCAACAGTAAAAAATTGTAATCAGTAAAAACAGATCACTGCAAGTCCACACAAGATGAACTCCCGAATAATTATAATGAGCAATGGACAAATCCAAGGAAAAAGAGATGAATGTGGGTTGAACTGGGCCATCACGCACTCTGCAAATACTGACTGAAAACCTGTTATATTCAGGCACTACGACAGGTGATGGCAGAGTAAGAGTAAAGAGGACTAGTCTTTACTCTCCGGGTAACTGATCTGAAAGGCTTAATGGAACAAGCAAATTCAAATAAAAACCAACATTTTTTAATACAAATACAAATAAAATAAATACACATTTCCAAAGGAAAATAATTTCTTAGATGAATAATAAAAGGAATGGGGTCTCATCGATCATGACAACTATTAAATTCACTTTTCATAAGCACATTTGGACCCTGAGATCCTTCCCTAAAGTGGTTTTAAAGATTTCCTCACAGCTTTACCAATCTCAAAAGCCCTCAAAAATAGGCAGGAAATCTTTACAACGGAAGGAATTCCCTCCCTACTATAGTTCTGAATTTCTTCTGAACCTCTGAATTGTTTCCAAAAAAGATTAAAATAAAGTAGAGAAGGAAAAAAGAAATGAAAGATTGATTCTGGGAGAGAGTACAAAAACATATTTAGGAATTAGAAAAAAGTTAGGGAATAAATGGTATAATTCTGAACTTCCTACATAACCTAGGAACTCTCTCTGTTAACAACCACGTGTTATAGTAAAACAGTCTATTAACACCATAGCACAAACATTAAAAATAGGTACCTCTCAATAAAGAGACAACCAGTAATCCCGTATGCTGGTTTTCAAAATGAGGATAGAGAAAAAATTATGCAAAACAGCTAAAAATGAAACACACAAGATCATTTTGCTTTTCCAACACAAGTGCCAGTAAAAGAACTTACCAACTTTTTCCCTGATGGTACTGTTTGCCTCCACCGTCAAAACAGACGCTTCATGCCTCCCAGAATAGAGCGGAAAGTCTGGGAAAAAGTAATTGGGGTCTTCTAGAATCTGGACTGGACTACTGGGACTGTAGCAGGCAGGAGGGGGATCTGCGGGGCGGAAAAAAGCAAAGCGTGTGTTAGCGCCAAAAAAGTTTTCCACTCCCTCCTCCCTGTTTGACTCACAAGAGCCCACGAGGCATTCTCCCACATTTCAACTTGCTGTGGGAGCTCTGTCTTTTTGATTCATAAAATTCCAACGCTACATTCAGTATCACCACCATTCTAGCCACCCACCAAAATGACTCATGAGGTCAAAATGACAATCTTCAAGACACCCTGAGCAAAGGCACGGATGCTTTGACACAACCCAGTTCCAAGGACAGTACGGCCACCAACAAAAATCAAGTCCTCTGCAGAACTGGACAAGTCACCAAGTGCGGAACAGGCAAGAAGAGGGACAGAAAAGAGGGAAGTGAAGAGGCCAGAAAAGGAACACTGAGATGGGAAGGGCAGCTGACTCTTGGAATATATAAAAGATACGAGAGAGGGGTGGTCATTTTGCCAGACCATATGTTAGCAGGAGTGTGTCCCAGCCCAGGACAGAGCACTCAGTCTCCCTCTAAGGCTTCCGGAGCCTTGTGTGGCAGCGTGGAGCCAGGGTCATGGGTTCTGGCCCTCTGCCAACCACTGGCCTTTTGGCTCCAGTTTATCTGCTTCACACAAACCGGAGTGTGCTTCCTGCTCCAATTAAACGTGACACTATATTCAATCCCAGTCTCCAAACATGAGATACCACTACCACAACACTGATAGCGCACACACAACATCGTGGGAACACACAGCACGACGGGCCCGGCTGTCTCCTCTCTCTGCACTGATTTCTCTGTGTGGGGACCCAGTGTAAGGCTCTTTTTGGCAAAAGGAACTTAGTTTACCCTGGGAAAAGAGTCATGGTATTTTTTTTTTTTTAATCAAAATCCTTGCTCAAAAGATAATTCCATTAGAAGAAAAATAATGTTTTGCCACAATCACATCAAATTGGTGATTTGAAATTTCTTGCTAGGTTTGTTATCTACCCATTTCTCACAAGGAATAAGCCAACAGTAAGTAACTAATTATTCTGAAAGGCCTTAAGATGGGAATTGACCCATCGTCTTTCTGAGTTTTTGTGGGTTTTTTTTACCTCAACACATGAAATAGTATTTGTATCTGGGCTGTCATGTGTCATAGGCTTGTTTGGACTAGAGAAAAAAGATTTTGATGACTGGACTCTTTATCTTATAAAGTTAGAATAACTAATGTACTTGTGACTTTCATCTTAAAGATGAATATAAACCAAGTATGAATCACATATAACATGAAGACCAGTCTAAAATTACAGTTCCAATATGCGTGGCAAGTATCTGTCAGCGTTCTCTTCTTGGCCAACCTGAAAGGACAACCCTGGAAAGAAACCCAGTCTCTTTCTTTGCCTCATCCTCTACATCTATAAACCTGAAAGTCTAAGGCTAAAATTAGGAATCATAATGGCTTAGATCCAAAGGCAAATCCTGACCTGGCTTCTGCTTCAGGCAGGTGGAAAATGTTGATGGAAAATTGGAGAGGAGCAAGGTGCAACCTTAGCCATACATTAGAGTTACCCGGGAACATTTAAAATCCCAGTACCCAGGCCTTACCCAGAGCTATTCAGTTGGATCACCAGGGGTAGAGTCCAAACATCTATACTTTATAAAGCTCCTCAAATGATACCAATGTGCAGCCAAAGTGAGAAGCCCTACGCCCGTGAACATAGGAGAAAAGAAAACACACACACAAACCCCTTTGTGCACCATGAGTCCCGCTCCCCACCAAATCAGAGTCAGAGAGGTGTTGAGGACCCACACACTTGAAGAAAAGAAAGTGTGGTGCTTTCTTCTGGTAGGTCTGGCTCAGGAATGGTATGTGCATATTACAGGGGTCAGGAATATCCAGCATATTACAACTTTGGGAGATACACTCTAGTCACATGACTAAGAATTTTAAGTGATAACAGAGAGCGAACCGCTAACAAAACTGAGGCCTAACTAAAGATATATATGCATGTGCATACACATACAAAGGAGTGTGAGGGTGTGTGTGTGTGTATGTGTAGATAAATGCTCGCAATATGGAGCCCAGTGAAGAACCCCCGCACTGAGCCATTCCTAGTCACTACAAACCCTAGTATAAATCGCCTTTTCACACTTTATACAATGGCCGGCCAAGTGAGAGGAGGTGCAAAGGCTCCAGGTCACAGAACAATTTACAGAGAGCGGTCCTTGAAGGGAGGCTGAGCACAAAGGGCACCAACGATATGCCTCCTTTCATAATGTTGAAAGAACTAATGCACCACACACACACACACACACACGCACACACACTCTCACACACGCATGCATTCGCACACCCATGCAGACTGAAGGACAGAAGCCCAACTACATGTCAACAATCATTTAAGATGTCTTCTTTTGCACACACTTGGTGGCCCACATATTCACTGAGAGTGACATTCTCACTGCTGCTCCCATTCTCTTTAGAGCTGAAGAAAGAACGGAGAAGACGATCAGGATGGATCTTGTAGACAGGCACGCCTGGGGATCATCCACTCCACTAAGCCAAGAGGCAACCAACGGAGCTATCCCAGCGCTGACACACCCTAAGGGAATCCGTTTTACCTTCTCACTTGTAAGTCAAGGTTAACATGACAATGTGTATCCCACAGTCTGCATCAGATTCCTGGGCAAAAATGTGAGATAGACCTTATCTCTAATCCCACACATCCATAACTCTTCCTTTCCTATTTTAGCTCAGAATCTTCACTAGGAACGTCAGGTACAAATTGAGTTTCTTTTCTGATGCAAAATGCAGGGTACCTGATCTAACCAACAGGGGCAAGGGCACCTGAAATAAGAAACTGGAAGTAAACACACGACATGAGGGGGTGCTGTTTTCTCGTTAGCAGTTCTTCCCCGGGAGCAAGAGTGGGAAGAAATTGCTGGAGTCTCAGAACACCACTCCCACCCCGCTGCCCCTGCAGGCGTGGCTCCAGCCTGAAGGCTGAGGAAGTCTGGTTTTTAGGGGAGTCCACCGCCACTCAAAGATTCTGCTGGCTCATCAGTGTGTAATACATCATGCAGTTGCTTCTGGGGCTTCAAAAATATTATTTCCAAATAAGGTTCTTTGGACTTAGTAAACTTTTGATCACCTGCTTCTTTCAAAGCAGTGCCTTGTCTGAGAACGATCACTCACACAGCTTCGGTCCGCATGGGGAGAGTGGCAAAAGCAATGGAAAACAAGTTAAGGTCAGCGTAAAGGAGTCAGCTCTCTGCAGAGTCTCCCTCTGGGGAGGACAAGTGCTGCTCCTAGGGCTTCCGCCCTGAAGCAAAGCTGGAGATCTGTTTGGGCCGCACTCGACAAAGG
Source organism: Rhinolophus ferrumequinum (assembly GCF_004115265.2). Classification (NCBI taxonomy): domain Eukaryota; kingdom Metazoa; phylum Chordata; class Mammalia; order Chiroptera; family Rhinolophidae; genus Rhinolophus; species Rhinolophus ferrumequinum. The sequence continues at coordinate 65,615,891 of NC_046294.1, read as the reverse complement.
GTGAAATTTTAGTGGGAGGGTTCAACATTCCTGCCTTCTGTTGACTATGACCCATTTCACCAAGATTGGTTCCTTTTTCTTTACGAAATCTGCGTGTCATTTGTCAACAAGAAGAATCCTTTGCTTCTCTCTCTATCAGCATGACCGCTTTTGGCTAACTTCTAAAGCACAGAAAACTTCCTTCCCAGTATGGTTTTACGCTGTTACTTTCTTTGTAACTGTCCGGAGGCCTGTAGGTAATGTGACCCTGAAGAAGACTTTTTATTCCTCTTCCTCAGTAATAGGGGTAACAAAGGGCCTCATTATGGAAGGAAAAAAATGAATTAAGGCAAAATGAAGTGAGTTTTCTAGGGGACACAGGAGGCACAAGAATCCAGATGACCTGTTCATCTGCTTCACCTCCACCATAACTAGTTACGAGGTATGATCACTAAATATGGTGAATGTTTCAATTTTAAAAAATTCTTACCGTAAAAGACACATTGCCATTAACCCCCCTCTAAATACTCCCCTTCGCTTCAAACACACTGATCCCATCATTCTTGCCACCTTCCGAAGCGGTTCTGGAAGTCCTCTCTTGTGCCTTTAGTTGCACTGTCGTGGCTGCCTCGATGTCCTGAATCGATTCAAAACGTTTACCTCTCATGGTCATTTTGACTTTGGGGGAAGAGCCAGAAGTCACACGTTGCCAGATCCGGTGAATAAGGTGGATGAGGACACACTTTGATGTTTTTATTTTACAGAAATTGCCATATACCAGAAGCGAAGGTGACACAGAGCCTTTCTGTTGTGGTCAAAAAGTACAGCGAATGCTGCTGCCAAGTGCCATCCAGCAGGAAGGCAGGGATCTTTAATAGGGGAAGCTGTGAACTGAAACTTAGTAACAGTGTGTGACAAGTTTCAAACTGTTCGGTGCAGTCAGTCGGGTGTGAGCTATGGTTGAGAGCAGGTGTGTTTTAAAGTGTGAAGTAAATCATCTTCCATCATGACAACGCTCCGTTGTCATGGACAGCACAACCAAAGATACTCCTGAAAGAGGACTTCCAGAACCGCTTCAGAAAGTGGCAAGAATGATGGGATAAGTGTGTTTGAAGCGAGCGGGAGTATTTTGAGAGGGATTAATGGCAATGTGTCTTTTACTGTAATAAATCTTAATTTAACTATTCACCGTATTGTTTGATCACACCTCATATTTCCCTAAGATCAGATCTTCAATCCGTAAACAGGCCAATGTAACAGGCTCAGAAGTCTCCTTCAGGTGTAAACACTGGAGGACATTCAAACTGTCACCCGACTATCATCCAACACACACACAGCTGGGAAATCATCTGATCTTCAATTTCATTTTCAGCATGCCACTCGCTTGCATACAACCGTCTTGGCTATAGTTTTGAGTTCCAATTTTGTTTGGTTTTCAAGGCAGTCTATAATTAGGTCCGTCCTTTAGCTATTATCAGTCTCACTTCAGCATCCGAGAACACATCACCCTCATTCTCTAAATCCCAGCTAAGAAGGCCATCCTCTAGCTGCACAGTCCCCTCTAACTACTATAAAGTTCCCTCAAGTAAATGTTCCTCTTCAGTACCTCCTCTAGAACACATACCCCCTACGTTGGCCTTCCTGCCCTCCACTGCCACTGCAACTGTGATCTGAAGCCTACAACTTAGCACTCACACATCAGCTGCCTAGTGTCTTGCAGCAGTCATTTCATATGGGCTGGCGTGACTGCCCTGGGAAAGCCTGAAGACAGGCAGCATATGTGTCCTTGCTTCTTTCTGCAAGCAGTATATATGGTATATGCTCTCTTACTACTTGCTGGCTGATGGAGCATATGGCATTGTCCTCTGGGATGGTCTCACTACCAAGTTAGTTGAAAGAAAAGGTCAAAGACCCCTAGAAAGCCAGTCTCTGATTCCTTGCAGCAATCTGTTCCCAAAGATGAGGGAGCACATACTCTCCCCTTTGCAGCTGACAGTGATGCTCTGAGGTCTGCAGGCCAGAGGCCCATTCCTCAAAGGCTCCACTAACTGCAAAGCAACTCTCAGGTGTTACGTCACCAAAGTGTACAACCTTCTGCTCCTGCCATGTAACCCCAAACCTCCTAATGCATTTAAAAACAATTTCACTGTCTAGATTAGAATAACCTCCTATAACTTTATAACAGAGATTTCAACCACAGCAACAAACAATTCTGTGGCTTCTACCTTCCCTTTCAACGAGCTAAGGAATTTGCTGAGTGTGCCAGCGACCTCCAAGTTAAATGTAACCAACCAAGCCTTCTGATTCTGGCAGGGTTTTCCAAAGAGTGGAATACTCTGCTCAGGGAGACAGACGCCTTAGAAACAAGGTTTAGAAGGGGCCTGAAGAATCCATGACTAGTATGTGAAAAATAAGGGCTAGTCTGTTCCCAAGTCCTCATGTGAAACCAAGCTAGCTCATATATGTTAGACAGTTCACACTCCAGGAAGCTGAGACCTGAGTGAAGCAGAGAGGTCTTGGCACCCTCCTCTATGAACACCTGCATGCAACACACACGTTTTTAAAAAAAGAAACAGGAAGCTCCACGACTAAACTGAGAACACACACTGGAATGTGCGTTCTCACTCTCTTTCCCCAAGGAACCAATATGTGAAACCCAAGATGGAGATGGGGAAGAGTGGGGTGGGGGGAGGTTTCGAGGATTCCCAACACTACATGGTATGGTCTCCCTGGACCCCAAACTTGAATTGTAATCCCAGGACTAATCCATCTAGAGTAGAAAACAACTAAAATAAATAACACACGTACCTATTTAATTTAGACTCTCTCAAAGGGGAATGCCGGCTCTCCAAACGTCTTGTGGTGAATAACTTTATCTAAAGTTGTGTGAAGTTCAACTTTATATTGTTTATTTTTAGAAATATCTCTGAGATATTATCAGTGTGAACCAAAATGCAGAATGCATGCTTAACCTTTAAAGTAACAATTGAGTTCACCAGGGCACTGTGCTAAGAGCTATAAACACGAAGAAATGAGTAAGACTGTCCTTAGCCTTCGGATATTAAGATTTGGACCAATGTGCACCCAAATTTCAATGCAGAGTAAGTGCTCTATTAAACGGACGCGATGCTTTGGAGCCCAGGAGTTAATTCATCACTACCTGTTGACTGAGGGAGGTGATACAGAGCTGAAATGATGAGAAGAAAAGAGACATGTGAGGAGGATGTCCGCTAATCTGCTGTGGGGTGAGAGGAGGTTGCTGCTGAGGAAAGATCGGTGCAACATGGAAATGGAGAAGCAAAGGGACTGAGTCATGAAAGTGTTTCCTCCCGTGAAGGAATGAAGAGCTCAGTGTAGCTTGGGCACGGGTAAAGAGGAGGATGAAGCTCCTCCTACAGACCCAGAATCCAGTCTTTAAGAGAGCTTTTTAAAAGCATTAGTACACTATTTCCATAACACTACAGAACCGGAAAATAATATAGAAATTGGGTGGTTCAGCTTCTAACCACTACCCACCACATTCCTGATAGTCATTTGCCTCTAACTAAACCCCTTCAGCGTGAGGGAACCCTGTTCCCATTATGTAAGCCTTGGGGGTAGGTTCTACCTCCCATGACAGAAGCCAAAATGTCCCCTCCCTGTTCTGGCAATTAAGATGACCTAATTAGGCTCAGTCAAATGGATGTCCCAAACGAAGACTCTGAATCTTGAGGAAATGACACAAAGACTAAGGGTCCTGATACATTCTCTGTGCTAACACTGTCACCAGGAGTCCAGGAATGGCAGTGGTGTCCAGGGTGGCCCCATCCTCATGACACCAGTAGCATACCCCTGAAGGGGCTCCCGGTATATCTTTCTTCTTCACCTAAGTCCCTGCCCTATTTTTGAGCCTTCCCATTAATTTGTGAGCTCCCCAATACACTTCCTACAAATTCCTTTTTTGCTTAAGTTAACCAAAGTCCCTTTGTGCTGCTTACAATCAAGAACTTCTGACAGTTCTCACAGAGACATCAAAAAAATTAACTGTGTGAGCCCCATTTTAGGAACACAGTACTGTCTGTGTCAAGGACTACATGACTTAGCACAATCTGCTCTTAATTACGGTAACCCGTATCTACTGCCTTTGCACAAACCCTAGAGAAATACTTGCAGTTCCCCCAAAGGTTCTCCATCTGGGGGCCTTTCTCCCCTAATGAATCGAGGAAACTCTTACTTTGGCACCCATTAAATGTTAAAACACATACGCTGCCTCTGCACATCTTCTCTTCGAGCTCTAGGACAGTACCACTTCCTCCAGAAAGTTAGCTACCCCTCCTCCCCCATATGCGCCACCCCCCTTTTTATATGCATGCCACTCATCTGTGCTCTCCTCTCATGCCATGCATATTCATTCTTCAATACATTAAACTGCCTATGCATTTAGGTTGTTTTCCTTCCCCATCAGCCCGTAAGTTGATTAACAGCAGGGGCCATGTCCTATTCACCTTTGCATCTCTTGTTTCTAGCAGAAATAAGATTACAATGAGCACTCAATACATATTTATTGAATCCGTGTATCATCTGCATAGGTTCACAGTACCTAGTAGTTTCTAGCACAAAATACGCAGTCAATAAATATATGTTAACAGAATTAAGATTCATTTTTAAATACCCAGTTACAAACACATTCTTAATTCCACAGAGCTTAAATAAAAGGCAGGTTTGTCTCTTTAAAACTTCAGAGACCGAAGCTGGTAAAAGCTACTGGCAGGGGAGAAGGGAGATTGAGAGAGAAAGTCATCTGTTGCTAAGAGGTTAATTACAGGTGGACTCTGATCCAGTTCCTGCAGGGGCTTTGTACATGATGTTAGAAATGCCATCACAGGGATTTTATAGCTTGAACACAAACTCGCATTTAGAGAAAGGTGTTCTTTCATCCCGCTCAGCCCAGGCAGGCGGGCCCTGAGCCCTAGGGCTGTGCCCTCTGTGCAGCCCTCAGCTCCCGCTTCCTTCACAGGTCTGGGAGCAGGAGCAGAGCCTGGACACCTCTCAGGATATGCAGTCTCTCACGTTAAAAAAAAAAAAAAAGGCACTCATCCCAGTCCTACCTATCACACAGTCACAGGGAGTCCACGATGAGAGCATCCGTAACAAAAAGGGCTGTACCTATAAAGAGGTGATCATTTTTTAAATTTGGATTTTAACATAAAATCCCAGGATTACTTAAATATTAGGTTGGTGCAAAAGTAATTGTGGCTTAAAAGGTAAAAAATAATGGCAAAAACCACAATTACTTTTGCACCAACCTAATATCTTGACTCAAATTGTACAAAAAAAGAATCAAAGTTCATATTTCATGTTGATACATTTGGTACTTAAGTTATCTAAAACTAGAAGTCCCTAGACTCCAGAGATTCTTTTTCTCAGACAAGATTTTTTTAAACCGCTTGTGATTGACATGTAAAAAGCTGTACATATTTAATGTGTACGACTCGATGAGTCTGGGATAAGTATTAACTCATGCAACCATCACCACCATTAAGAACATAGACAAAGCCACCAAATCCTAAAGTTTCCTCCAAGCCTGTTTATTATTTGTGTGTGTGTGGTAAGAACCCTTCATATAAGATCCACCCCTCTTAGTACATTTTATGCACACAATACAATATTGCTGGCTATAGGCTCTATGCTGTATAGAGCTCTAGAACTTACTCAGATAAGTTGTGATAAATAAGCCCTATATATATTAAATAATTGAAATTTAAATAATCTTTAAATATATCCTATTTGTTTATACCTATCTCAGGACCACAAAGGTATTCTTTTGAGCAGCCCTGGCACACATTATGTTCCCACTAAGAAAGAACAATTATCACTAATGTTTAAGCTCCAGTGCTTAAACATCTTTCTATCACTGTATGCAGACAGTAAGCACTCAACATTTTTTGAACAAAGGAAGACAAACAGGATGAAAAGCCTTCAAATAAGCACCAAGACATAAAATGACAGCATGAATGCACCCACACTGCTCCCTCTCTCACCCACACTGAGGAAAGAGCGGAGCAGTTCAGAGGCTTCTGGCCTGCCACCTGATTCCTGCAACTTTCCAGATCTTATTAGTGCATATTGTTGCAGCGGGGTGACAGCGAGATGTCTGTCAGGCTGCAGCATCTCACAGGGACTGGGATTCTCACGGGACATGTCTTCTCATCACACTCGCCTGCAAGTCAAGATCGGCTCAAAAAAACCCAGTATTTCCCAAGAATCTAAACATCCCTTTAGTGATAAGAGTGTAGTCAACAACGGCAGGAGCTGCCATTTATTGAGGGCCTATAAATGCAGGGATGATATAAAAATTATCGTGATTTAATTATCAGCACCATTTTGTAGCTAGGGATGCAAGGCTCACAGTGGTTAAGTGATGCCCAAAGTCACAGAACTAGCCAGTAGCACAGCCCCTCCAACAAGAAGGTTCTTTTTACTATGCCATTCTGCCTTCCGAAGGTCCCTCAGTAATACACACGGAATCCTAAATCCTCTTTTCCTGCCGAATTTCTTACATTAATGTTAGGGGAGTTTTAATGAAATCTGGTTGCTTGTGGATAATGGGGAAAGATACTGGAAAAGTTTCCTTCCCTGCATGCATAGATGAGGCAGAGAAGGAGCCAGAACTATTTTGTGTCATTTCTTATAAAAGCTTAAAGTACTCATAGCACACTCCCTGCCAATCACCAGAACCCCAAGGCAACTGATGAAGCCACCCTCCCTCCTCCCTTCCATTTGGCTGCATATTATTTTCAGGATGGTGTCGCCACTGTAATAATGAATCCCAAACCTGTGGTGTGTCAGTCACTTGTGGAACATGTTAAAAATGTCACTTCCAAGCCACGTCAGACCTGTAACATCAGGCTCTCCACAGTGTGGACCAGACATGGATTCGGGGGGCCACAGTTCACGGGTGATTTGAATGCAGAGTCAGGTTTGGGCAGCTTGCACTTCTCTGCTACATGAGCTCTTAAATGGCACTCCTAAAAAGTTGTGGTAAACTGAAATTTCATACCTCAATCATATTTTTAGCCAAAATGTGTTGGATTTGATGAATCCAAATAATGATGAATAAGTAAAAGAGACAACTTTTTCCAAGACAAACAAACCTGCGTTGACCCTTGATAAAATGAAGAATTCTTTGTGTAAATTAGTGACTTTAATCAATTCAAATTGGAAGGCAATAGTTTTAAATGCCCTACATTTCATAATTGCTAATCTGAATGACTGATAAGGGAACATAGCTACTCCTGTTACATCTAAAATATTGTTATTAAGATACAAAAGCAACGCAATTATACCAAAATACATCCACTTCAACATGATAAGAAAAAAGCCTGTGAGACTGCCTACCAGAAATAATCAATGCTTGCTAGACCTGAAACTCAAAAATTACACAGCTAACTACCCTCCAGTCATATAAGCAGCAATCTAATTATAGGAAAGGCATAGAAAGTAACACTATTGAGCAGGACATGATACAAACATTATCTCAGGTAATCCTCCCATCTCTAAGAATTAGGTTTCATTATCTCCTGTTCACCTAAACAAAAACAGGAATGACCTGCTCTGGGTCACACAGCTCACAGCTGTAAGGCTGAGATGCAAACAATTTTAACTATTCCAAAGCATCCCACAGAATTCCAGTGATATTTTTAAATACCTAGATATGTGTGATAGTATTTGGGTTCCTCATAACTCCTCCGAGTTCCAAAGGGTCATGGTTCCGTGAATTTGATCAGCAGCAAACTCATTCATTCATTCATCCATCCATTCGGTCATCCCACAAAGATACATGACATTGAGCATCTGCCACGGGCAAGATAGTGCCTGGTATAGGGACCCACATTTGACAAGCTAGTGAGGGAGGTAGATGTCTACAGCAGACAACTGACCAACTGCACAAACGGAGTGACACAGGTAGGCTCAAGGTCACGTGGAGTGGTGAGCAGGGATACCAGCGTTCGCGTTCCTGTTCATCCGGGAGCACACATCCCGGCTCTAGGACTGTGTGTAAGAGCTACATTTACCTCTTTGCCCTCTTCGGCCTGCTTATTTTGGATTATGGGTACCCCTTTAAAAGAACCTGTCACGAGCTAGAGCTTCTCCCTGGGTCTAGGAAATGCACACCACTAATGGCATAGAGTTCGCTACAAATCCCAGTGTTAGAACCCCTAATTTATAATCAGCCATGATGCCGAGAGGGAAAATAGAGGAAAATATGCTGCAAAAGAAAATTTTCTGGAGGAAAATCAGCTGGGGGCCTTGAAAGGGTAAATAAAAGTAACCAAACGCCGTTGAGAATTTTCTACGTGAAGGGCACTGTTCTGAGTAATTCACACCAATTCATTTAATCCTCATAATAACGCTATATGATTATCCTCATTTCTCCAGATGAGGAAACTAAGGCACTGAGGGTAACTTGCCTCAAGTCACACAATTAGTAAAGGGCAAAACTAGGAGTCAAGCTATTCTCGCTCCAGAGTCTATGGGCTTTACCACTATACCAACAGCGCTCAAATTTTTGGTTATAGAACCCCTTTACACCCCTAAAAATTACTGAGGACCAAGTGAGCTTTTGTTTATGTGGGCCGTATCTATCAATATTTACTGTATTAGAAATTAAAATTGAAAGACATTAAAAAATATTTTAATTCACTTAAAAATAACAATAATAAACCCATTATAAGTTACATAAAGTATCTTTATAGAAAATGATTCATTTCTAAGACAAAAAGCAGTGAGAAGAGTATTGTTTTATAATTTTACAAATTTCTTTATGTCTGGATTAATACAAGACAGCTGGGTTCTCATATTTGCTTCTGCTGTCAATCTAGTCTATACGATTTTTAGTTAAAGTAGAGAAAGGAATCTGGCCTCATTCAAATATGTAGTTGGAAACAGGAAGAGTATTTTAATAGCCATTTCATATAATTGTGACTATTCTTTGAAACTACACCAAAACTCAACAAGCGGCAATTTCTTAGAGGCAGTTGCACTGTGAAATACAAAACTTTATCAGTGACCTTTTCATGGGTCCACCTCCACATTCTACTACATTAAAATCAATTAGTCCATCTTTCACTTTGAAGGGAGCTTTCGTTACCCAGGCAGGATTTTGTAACATCATATACTAATCATTTGGAAAAAAATGGTTCTCTGAATTATGCAAATCTTCCATACATGGAAACATTTCAAGTATAGAATATCAACAAAATGTCCATGTGGTAAAAAAGGTGTGTATGTCTTAGTATTTTTATGAAGACAATTTTTAGGGCTCAGAAACCTCCAGGGTTCCACAGACCACACTTTAAGAAACACTGCTCTATGTGACATAGCCTCTTCTATGGGGAAGGGAGCAAAAGATATGAAACCTAAGAACTTGGAGATGAAAATGGCTACAAACCAGTTATAACTGAGGAGGAGTTACTTCCCTGTCCAGGCAAAGTAAAGATGCCCACAGCCCCCAGAAATCTGTGGAACTTGAAGGCACACAGAGGTCCTTTGATGTAAAGCATTGCTTGAACACTATTTGTCAGATGAACGGACCCCGTTGATTAAAGAAAATGCATGTGAAGACAGATAGTAGTCCCTCCAGATAATACCTGCACTGATTGCATCTTCTTAACCTTGAGAAATTTTTATAAAAGGGAATAAAATCTATAATTGATATTTCACTAGCAAAAAGGCTCCATGAGATTAGTTTTAGGAAGTGAGGAGAAAAGAAATTGAAATAACTTGCCCAGCAGGAAGTCAGGCCATCCTTGGACAAACGGAAGGATGTTAAGATGTGATGACTGAAAAGAAAATGATGTTGTCAAGCTAAAAGCCTGGAATATTAGAAAGATGTAAAGAATAAAAAAGATAGAGGAGATAATATCTGCTAAATGAAAAGAAAGGATGTGCCATGGTTTTTTTGTTCTGTTTTGGCAAATCTGATTCTTAAAACAGTGTAAGAATCCGGGCTCTACCATAGCTACCATTTATTAGCTACGTGAACTTGAGCAAGTGAGTTAACTTCTTGGTGCCCCTTACCTTCTCAGGAAATGGGGGAAATATTAGGACCTACAGTGTAAGGCTGTTATGAAGATTAAAAGACCATAGGAAGGGCTATAAAGGGTTCCAGCACGTAGGAAGTGCTCAGTAAATTCTAGCTTCTTTTTATGAGAATGGGGAAATGGCACACGAGTCACTGGTGTAAAACTCACTTTTAAGAGAGCATCAGTGAGCTTTTAAAAAAACAGCCAACTAGTGAGCTTTTAAAAAACAGCAGCAAGATGCTCAAGCAGATCAGAGATGAAGGCTTTTAGAGCTTTTTAGGTCAGCCTGTTCGGCTGACTGACAAACCAGACTAAAATTACATTTTCTATTTTCCAAGAATTTGAAATAAGGAACGTCTTAAAATACAAGTTTCTCTGATAAGAAGCTTACTGTTCTTGGTCCTACCGTCAAGAAACAAAATAAAACTACATGGTGTTATCCAAAGGTTCTGCAAAACTCCTACCTTGTCTGGCTACCTTGGCTTGTAGGTCAAGGGCTACGAGGAGCTGGAGAAGTATCGGGACTCTAACCTGAATACCCCCAACTACTGAGGAAGATCCATATTCAGTCAGAAGGACAATGGGGCAGCTACTGGGAGGGGGGTAGAAGAAGAATTGCTTTCTGTACTAAGCATTACAAATAAGAAAAAAGCCTCTCCTCTCCTTGGCACCTTTGTCCTTCCACCTGTGGTATAATAGGATGGAGGTCAAGGTGTGGACTGCAAATCTCTTCTCTGAGTCTCCTGTGGTGCAATCTATCCCTTTTACTGACAATGGAGGAAAAACTGACCCTTCACTTACCAAAGTGAGAGAAAGTCTAGTCCTTCAGGATCATAACACGTGGGGCAATTTAACGGCTATTTTCATCCCCGAAACAGTGAGTCTCATAATGACCTGGCCAATAAGATGAAAAGTAGAAGAATAAAAATGGCAGACCTTAGTTCAAGGTGTATAGTCTATCAGTTGACTAGAAGAAGCCATCATAACATTTTCTCTAATACCCACTGCAGCCGATAACTGAATAATTAATTCCTCCAAGTCAAGGGTTTCAAAAGTGATTTACAATAATTCACTGGGGAAAAAAAAGTTTGAATCAATGTAACCGGAACATAATGTAATTGTTTCTGGAGATTTGAATCTCAGGTCCAAATCAGCAAGAAGATCATCTACGTGGACAGTTTCAAATCTGCTATACTGATGAGCCTTAAATTTTATCTGATGGAGATTCATAGTTGATAAACAAAGTTAAGAGTCTGAGGGTTTTTTTTTAACTTCTTAAACTGAAAGTGCGAACAACAGATCATAGATTTCTCAGTCCTTTTTTCTACATGATTAAATAAGGCAGACTTTGCAAACAATAATGCATAATTAGCATGAAATTTTCACTGTTCTCTCCAGATTGTACAACTCACTCAAATCGAAGGGAAAACTGAAAGGCTAATGTAGACACAATCCACGCTGTCACCACAACACATGTATCATATGACCCCCCGACATGCTCCCCACTTGGTGGTTTTTCTCCCTCATATCGGAGAACCTGCTGAATCTGACCAGGTCCTTGCCAGGCACGTCAGTCGAAATTCCAAGCCCCCGAGCTTCCCGCAGTTCCACCCAGGCGTCACGCTCCTTTCCAACAAATAGAGAAGCCTTTAGGGAGAGAACCTGCATCGTTCCTGCCCACTTCCAGTTCTCAGACTGGTTGTCACTTTCTCCAGAGACCAAAAGTGACAGTGCATCACAAGCCAAGGATTGTGATTTTTAAATTATGATTTAAATTACGATTATATTTTTTTTTAAAGGGGGGAGGTAGGGAAAGAAAAAATTAAGAAAAATCAAAAGAAAAGCGATAGAATAGGACAATATTTATAGATCAGTACAATACTGATTCACCCACCCTATCAGACTCAGAAAACTCAGCTGTTAGATTTATGCCACACTTCTGAGCTGCTTAGATCTCTCTAAGAGCAAGTTCTTAGTGAAAAAGAGCTGAAGTAAAAGGCTACTGTTGTATTTGTTTGTTTTCAGGACACGAAGTTTTCTTGAAATATTTCTTTGGGGGAGGAGACACCACACTTCTACTCAATTAAGAGAAATATTTTTAACAGTACAGAGGTCTTTTATTTTTTTACACTTATCATGAAGTCATAGGGAATGGGGTCCAACAGCTCAGGCTCCTTTCCTCAGAGAGTGTGCTTCTCTGGGTGCAGCAGGCTGGTGCTTCAGCTGAAACCAGGTACCTTTTTCTCTTTAGGTTTCTTCTATTTTTGATCATTTTCCTTCACACGTTTAGGAAGCTGTCCCGGCTCTTAGAGTGCTTAATATGCTCAATATGTACATTAATTCCCTTGGCAAGAATCTTGCCCTTAACTTATTTGTTTACAACAATGCCAACCACATGCTGGGTAATACGGTAAACTCTTCCAGTTTTGCCAGGGTAACGTGTGTGGGGCATTCCGTTTTGAACGGTGCCCATTCCCTTGATGTCTACAGTATCACCTTTCTCGTGGATTCGCACGTATGTGGCCAAAGGAGCAACTCCATGTTTTCTGAAAGGCCTACAGAACACAGAGCGGGGGCCTCTCCTCTTTCCCTCTGTGTCGGTCATTTCGGCAAATTACTGGAAGATAGAGATTCTGGCCAAAAAGGTTGCTGTTTTTTTTTTTAATGAGCAAAATAATCAACTGGACTGTAAATGTAAGTACTTTCCATGGAAGTCTTTAAGGCTGCAAATTAAGCTATGGGCATTAAAAGGCTAGATACAACCAATGAAAAGAAGTCTATGAATTGGAACACCCTTTTTTTAAAAAAGGTGACTTTTTGAGAACTCAGTCCAGAGCATCTTCTATTGCCTGAGCTGTTTTACAGAGCTGATGACTCTATTTTGTGGGTGCTGACTGACATCTACCCAGCAAGTGCCCAAAATCATAGTCCAAAATCTTTCCAGAATGGAAAATGCAAAAAACATAATAAGGTTGTCAAGTGTATCACCCAGTACCACTCACTCACAGAGCATCCAAATGAACTTTTACACAATTTCTATCATTATGTTGTACCTCCAGTTACTGTCTATTTTAGAATCATAATCTTGGGTATGGATCGAAAAGCATCCTCTTAGAAGAAAACTGTGGTGCTGACACAAAAAAGTGAGTCACTCTCGGGAAATATATTATCTACAAGCTTCTCTCTCCCATCCCCAACTCAAACAACACATCACATTAATTGATAATTATAAGGATGATCCCAAACCATCAAGAAAAAGTTACACAAGGCAAGAGGCGTGTGTATGGTGGGGGAGAATCAATCTGGCAGAAAACTGCCTATCAAAAATATTTACCTTTAACTAGAAAATTCACATCTCCAGAACAAGGTACTCGCTAGATGGTCCAATATGCTGAGGATTTACTGTGTGCTAAATTTTTAATACTTTATCTTAATAATGATAACGTGATGATAATGATGATGATTACAGCAATGTAATACTGGGGGTGACAAAAAAAGGTATACACATTTTAAGAGATGTTTTTTCTATGCTCAAGCAGTAGTTCGCCATAATCAGAAGTGTCTGGATGCTGATGGTAACCACTTTGAGCATCTCTTGTAATTGCAAGAAGTCAAACGTGACTTGTATTCATCTTCTGTTATCGGTATACATTGAGTATTACAATTAATACAGGTTTTTCCTTTCTTAAAGTATGTATACATTTTTTGGCACCCTCTGTACATGTCTGCAAATTCTTTGACACTCTTATAGAAAGCTGGGTTTCCATGACCCCCCTTGAATTTAGGCAGGCTTTTAAGTCCATTGACCAACAAAGAATGACAGAAGTGACTGTCTGTGACTTCTACGCTGAGATCATAAAAGGCGATGCAGTTTCTATCTTGTTTGCTGGAATCCTCCCAGCTGGGGCCCTGAGCCCCCATGTAAGAATTCTGACTAGCCTGACGCTGTCAGGAAGTCAAGCCGCCTGGAAAGGCCACGTGTAGGTGGTCCAGTCTGCCAGACCTAGCCTTCAAGTCATCCCAGCCCTGGTACCAGACATGGCAATGAAGACGACTCCAGGTAATCCAATCCTAAATCATCCAGTCACCCCCAGTCCCTTTTCCACCTGAAGTCCCAGGTACAACGGAGAAGAAAGAAGCCATCTCTACCGTGCCCTACCTGAAGTCCAGACCGACAGAATCTGTGAGCATAATGAATGGTTGTTTGGAGCCACTAGGATTTGAGGCCTTTTGTTACACAGCACCAGTGACTGGAACAACGTTAAGAGTTAACACAGAACTCTTTCAGTGTGTCAGAGATTGTGCTTAGCACTTCCCATGTTTTTACTGACATAATACTTGTAAATCCTTATAATGATTTAATGACATAGGTGTTATTATTATCCCTATTTAACATTATGAGGAAACTACTTAACAGAGAGGTTAAGTAATTTGCCCAAAATTATAAAGCCAGTAAGTGGCACAGGTGGAAAGTGAATCCACATTTCGGCTCTGATGTCTTAACCATAAAGCTCCACAGATGAACACATCACAACTAGCCTGTCAGGCCCACGTCCCACGATCAGCCAGGACCACATTAAGTGATATATGCATACAACGTATATATATTAAGTGATGTACATTTAGTGACATGTATGGACAGGACCACATTAAGTGATATACATTTAGTCCAGTGCCAGGCATGTGCCAGACCCTCAAACGTCAGATGGAGGACCTGTATCCTTTGATGGCATCCTTGCCAAATTCTCCACCTCAGTATTGACTTGCACAGTCCAGTTACTCATTCAACAGTGACTGTTTCTGTACCCAAATTTTTGCCTGACTTATATTCTGCCCAAAACTAAGAAATACCATGCTCCCTCATGTTCAATATGTGCCCTCTTCAACAGAAATGGAAAATATTTCAAATAAATTCAAATAGAATATTTGTGATTGCTGCCTAAATAAACTATTAAATTTAATACTACAAAATCTGTTCATTTATGAGCAAGCTTAATTACACATAACCCATTTTATGTTCCTAAACTAATAAAGTGATCTTAGTTACTTAATAAATGCTATTAAAATATAAATATAGGTATTTGTTTTTTTTTGGGGGGAGGTTTGTTTTGTTTTGTTTTTCCCTTCAAATTCCTGGAGAAAGTTGAAAGGAAGAAACTTCAGAATTTTGGAAAGTTTATCTTTAGGCTCAAGACCAAGATAAGCCATATTTCAGAGTAGACATTTTTAGACCTTATATTCTTAATTTTTTTGATGAATAGCTTACAGAATCAAGTCTAAGAGTAAGCTGAAGTAAATATATTCACCACTTTCATGTCACCAGCACTCACTTTTGATCTACCAGGTCAGTTACGACCATGGGAAGATGCATTGGACAGGATTATGTCCTGTAACAAACCTCCTGCTTATTATCTGACACTCCCACTATCTTCTACCTTTGTATAAATGGTTTTGTGATGTTGACACTACTTCCCCAGGTGTCTTAGTTTCAGCTTGTTGTGATATCAGAATACATTTCCTTTTACTCTTCTAGGTAAAAGAACACTAGACCATTTCTCTTTTCAGAAACTACATTGGTGCTACATGTGTTCTGGAATGACTTTACTGCTGTCCCCTAGGCACTACCTCCAATAGTTTCCATAATTCTGAAAAAGCACGTTTCCTAGTCTCTTTTTCTATTTTTATGCCTTTCTCCCCCAGTCCTCAAAACAGATCACAGAGAGGCAATCTTGTCTGCCCTTATAGCTTTCAACCTTTCCCACATGACTAGGATTAGCAATCAACCTAGCTGCAGTGATATTTATGGACTAGTCCCTCAGGACACAGGACCTTCCCAAGAGAACTGCATATTCTCTCCTCTCCCCAAATGCCCCAAACAGAGGGGGCTCACTAACAAGAAACTTGGTTCTCAGCCCGTTAGAGTACAGCTCATGTCAGGAAGGGAAAGGCCCTGTCTTACACCTGCTTTCGGGCGTCACATTCCTAGGTCACACCATATAGAGCAGCCCTTATAGCTAAGCAGCAGCAGCTGAATGTGAGATGCCTCCCTTCCCCCCTGGCGCAGGGACACAGGATGTGCAAAGCCCCACCTCCCACAGAGGAAGCAAAGACGGGAAGACAAGATATCTACCACCCTTGTCTTGCTCTGCCTGTTGAGAAGAGTGGAGGGAAGGAGGGAAGGAGGGGAAAAGAAGGAAGGAGTAGATTAGAAGAGGTATGAGAGAACAGAAGTGGGAAGACCTGTTCTGTGGCTATCATAATAGTCCAGGAGATAGGTAATGAGTGCTTAAAATAGTTGGGTTGTAGAGACATGCAAAGGAAGGGAAAGTATGCAAGTATTTTGGAAGTCAACTACAAGGACCTGGTGACTGCCTGGATATGGGAGACGTAAAGAAAGGAACTTTACAGTTCACAGAATATTTTCAAAGGAGGCAACAGTTAAGATGATATAGTATGGAGTGGTATCTGAGCAAGCCTAAACTGGTGAGACGAACGAGGCCAGCCTCTCCTTGACAAAGGCTGGTTCAACAGTGGAACAACACCCAAGTGCAAGAGTCCAGGCTGGCATCAGAGCCGCTCCAGAAGGCCAGGAAGAGCCTCTTAGTGCTCAAGCCACCCTAGCATTTCTGTTTGCTTCTCTCAAGGACCAGATCCCCGGGAGAATCCCATGAAGTGAACCAAAGCCTCAAACATCCCTAGAAACAGTAACCACTGCTTCGTCACAGCCTGCTAACCTGGTGAGCTCCATCCCCAGCATAACTCAGATGACTTGCCCGCCCACCTTCCAAATGAAATGAGCCTCTAAAAATAGAAGTGGCAAAATGAGGTACGAGCTGAGAGAGCCGTCACCCTTTGGTATTTCCTCCCCATCAGGTCCACACCAGACTTCCCAAGGAGAAGTGGTATATTTCACTAAGAAATGTGTCACTGTTCCATCATGTGAAACCCAGGAATGTCGCTGTCAGACAAACAGGGCTAGTCTCTCTCTAGAACAGTGCTGGCCAATGGAACGTACTGCAATGATGGAAATGGCTCTTAAGTACTTCAATTGTGGCTAGTATGACAGGGAACCTGAATTTTCAGTTTTATTTCATTTAAATAGCCACATGTGGCTAGTGGTTACTGTGGACAGCGCAGGCCTAGAACTTAAATAAAATAAAATAAAATAGATTCGGCTACTACAACGAAGTTGAATCTCGAAAGCCCAGCATCTGCTCAAGTGATTTTCTAGCCCAGAGCTCTTCTTTGGTCATTATTACAGCTAGACATCAATGTGCCTCCAAAACATCTGTTTGGAAGGTATTCCAAGCCCCTAGCCCAACCACTCACCAACGTTTGAGAACCACTGATCTAGAATTGTACATCCATTTCCCTTGGGAAACAAACAACTTGGTCATCAAGAGAAAGGAAAGTTTGTGAAGTTTGCGACATGTCCTGGTGACATCAGTCCTGGCTTACTGTCCCTCCAGGAATAAGCACTATAAACTCTGAACTAGCTCACAACAGCAGACACACTTCCTGCCACCTCCTGTGGTCTGGGTAGAGAGGAAATTGTTCTTTATTCAGCAAATCTTGGTT
The DNA here is from genome assembly GCF_004115265.2 of Rhinolophus ferrumequinum. Lineage (NCBI taxonomy): Eukaryota > Metazoa > Chordata > Mammalia > Chiroptera > Rhinolophidae > Rhinolophus > Rhinolophus ferrumequinum. The sequence continues at coordinate 65,598,270 of NC_046294.1, read as the reverse complement.
TATAGGTGGGGAAAAGGTGTATTTTATAGGCAGTGAATAGAGTATCATCCTAGCTTCTAACCTCATTCAGGAAAAATTTGGTACATGATACAGTGTTCCCAAGTATGAAAAGGTAATCTTTTATGAATAAGAACTAGGATTCCAGTTTCTCAGAGAAAGGAGACATATGAGAATACACATAACATTATAAAACCATGTCTCTCTGCTATTTTAATAATAATAATAAAGTTATCATTATTATTATTACCAGCATTTATTGAAGTTTTCAGTGTGCCCAGCATTGCGCTCAGTGCTATATTTCATTTCACCCTCATGTAAGTCCACGAAGTAAGAATTATTACTGTCTCTATTTTAGTCACAAGGCTTCAGCAAGTCTAATTCCACGAGGTGACACAGCAAGGAAGAGGCAGGACCAGGAAGCAAACCGGGTTTGTTTGTTCCTCAAGAATCCAAAATACTATCTCCTTTTACATTTTCATACATATTCAAACTTTAAATCTATTCAATCTTATTCATACCCTTTATGTGATTGAGTTTTAAGTACAGCATTTTCAATTTTTTCAGCTATGACACCACATGCTCTTTTTAAAAAGTCTTCAACCACTCAGTTTACCCCAAGTCCTTCAGCATGTGCTCCAGAACTAGGGTAACCCACACTGAAGAATTTGTGGCAATAAAGATATCCAAAAACTGGATCAAAGGCAAGAACCAATTTTACTCCCGCTGTGCTCAGGCAACATGCCAAGGGAAGGCTGGCCTGACCACCTGGATCAAAGCAAGCCCTCTCTACTCAGTATTCATCACACTGTCTCTATTATGGCACTTAACACATGGAAATATCCACAGGACCCCACTAATTAGTGTGCTCTTAAGAGTAGGAACTATGCCTGATTCATCTGTGAGCTTCCATAGCACTAAACACATAATAAACACCTAATAGATCAATACCAAGACACACAAATTCTTATGAGAGTAAAAGTGAACTACAATTTGACTATAAAACATACAACTATGAAAATGTAAGAAAGTTTTAAGAAACTCCTAAGAAAATATAGGACAAAACCTTTGGGATTATAGACCTAGGCAAACTGTTCTTAGATGTGACACCAAAAGCATAATCCACAAGGAAAAAAAGATCAATAAATTAGACTTTATCAAAATTCAAAACTTTTTTCCTGTGAAAGATCCGGCTATAAGGATGAAAAGACAAATAACACACTGAAAAAATATGTGTGGAAGCCACACATCTGACAAAGGATTAGTATCTAAAATATATAAAGAAGTCTCAAAGCTCAACAGTAAAAAAATATATATATCCAGTTAGAACATGGGCAAAAGACATAAGCAAACATTTCACCAAAGAGGATATACGGATGGCAAATAAGCACATGAAAAGATATTCAACATCATTAGCCATTAGGGAATGCAAATTAAAACACTTAATGGAACAGCTAGAATAATAAACAAACGCTGGTGAGGATGCAGAGAAAATGGATCTCTCATATACATCGGTGGTGGGAACGTAAAATAGTACAGGCACTCTGGAAAACAGTTTGGCTATTTCTTAAAAAAACTAAATATACACTTACCATACAAAATCCAGTAATCACACTTTTGGCACTTCTCTAATTTTAGGAGCCAAAAACTAGAAACAACCTAAATGTCCTTCAATAGGCAGATGGTTAAACACACTGTGGTACGTCCACACCATAGACTGAACTATTAATAATGCAATAGCTTGCGTGGATCTCAAGGGTATTATGCTGAACGAAAAAAATCTCAAAAGGTCACATACAACATGTAATTTTACTTATGTAACACTCTCAAAATTACAGAGATATAGAATAGATCAGTGGTTACCAGGGTTTAGAGACAGAAGTGACTATAAAGGGGTGGCAGAAGGGAGATCCTTGAGGTGCTGGAGTAGTTCTGTATTTTCACTGTGGTGATGGCTACAGGAATCTACACGTGAAAAAAGAAACTGTATAGAAGTATACACGCACAAACACAAATGCGTGCGTGTAAAACTGGTGAAATCTCAATGAATGTGCTCTGGATTGTACCAATGTCAGTTTCCTGGTTCCATTATTGTATAATATATGGTTATATAAGATGTTACCTATGGGGTAAAGAAAACACAGGACCTCTCTACTGTTTCTGCAACTTCATATAAAGCAATAATCATTTTAAGACAAAAAGTTTATTTAAAAAAAGAAAAGAACACTATAGGCATTTTACTTAAAAATGAAACAAACAAAAAAGAGGTGTATATAGCTTCAGTACTGGCCAGTAACGTCCCAAACACAAGTTTAAACATACACAACAGGACTATATGACTTCATTTTCTAAAAGGTTACATCGAATTCTCCAGGGTCTTAACAGGGCTATACATGGTGCGATAAAAAAATACAGTGAATGGTGCTGCTGAGTGCCATTCAACAGAAAGGCAGAGGTCTTCAATACGGGAAATAGAGCATCAAACTTTAGTAACAGTGTGTGACAAGTTTCAACTTGTTCAGTGCAGTCAGTCAAGTGTGAACCACGATTGGGAGGTGTGTTTTAAAGTGTGAGGTAAATCATCCTCCATCATGACAACGCTCCATGTCACACATGGCTTCTGGTACATGGCAATTTCTATCAAATAAAAACATTACGGTGTATCCTCATCCACCTTATTCACCAGGTCTGGCACCGTGCGACTTCTGCGACTTCTAGCTCTTCCCCTAAGTCAAAATTTTTCAGGACATCGAGGAAGCCATAACAGCTCAACTAAAAACATCCACGAAAGAGGACTTCCAGAACTGCTTCAGAAAGTGGCAAGAGCAATGGGATAAGTGTGTTCGAAACAAGCGGGAGTATTTTGAGGGGGGTTAATGGCAATGTGTCTTTTACTGTAGTAAGTTTTTTAATTTAACATTCAACGTATTGTTTGATCACACCTCGCATTTCCTAACACCTTAGAGTTATTTTCCCCACCCCCTCATAAAAGGAAAAACAATGTCTAATGTGTAAGCCCCTTTGCCTCTTCGGGAGCCCAGGATTCCTGTCCGAAGTGCCTGGAATGAATATACCCTAAGGTTTCACAAGAACTGAGGCCCAGGGGCCTCCCCAGTTAGAGAACTCAGCGTGGTGCCAACACACAAACAAGCCCAGGCATAGTTTCCTGTCAGCAAAAGCAGTGCACTGACCTACCCACAAATGGCCCAGATTTAAATTTTGCCTTTCCTCCAAGACAAAACAAAGTCAAACCAACAATTTTTTTTAATTGCTAAGCAAACAAACAAAAACCTCAACAACCTCAGACTATTTCAACAAACCTTATAATCAAATATGTCCTCTTACTTGACCTCCAAGTTACCCCTTGCTTTTCAAGTATTCTATTGCTTAGTAAATTCTGGGACATAAGAACCTACCAAAATTAGTGAAAAAACGGGAGGAGAAAAATTATTCAAAACACTAGAAAGCTTCCTTACCTGAGCTTCCATATGCATTTAAAATGCAGAGAGCCACATTGGGGAGAGGGACTACTATGGGAGAATTTTGCAATATCAGAACTACTAACAGGTCTTACAAAGTTATTTCCGTTTAATTTACTGACCTGGAAAGTCAGATTTTTAGGATTTTCACTAGCAATTCCCTTGTTTCATAGTCATTATTTTTTCTTTAAAAGCCCTATGCCATATACAATAGTCTGCGGGTTTGCTTTCCGCAGTTTCAGTCAACCCCGGTCAACCACATTCTGAAAATATTAAACAGAAAATTCTGGAAATAAACAATTCACAGGTTTAAAATTTCCCGCTGTTCTGATCAGCATGTTAAAATCTCCAGTCGTCCCACTCCATCCTGCCCAGGACGTGAATCATCCCTTTGTCCAGTGTATACACGACCTGCCCATTAGTCACTTAGCTCAGTAATCAGATGGACTGTCCTGGTATTGCAGTGCTTGTGTTCCAGTCACCCTTCTTTTACTTAATAATGACCTCAAAGCTATTCACACAACTTTCATTATATTATATTGTTATAATTGTTCTATTTTATTAGTTAATTGTTGGTAATCTCTCACTGTGCCTCATTTATAAATTAAACTTTATCACAGATATGTACATATAGGATAACACATAGTATACATAGGGTTCAGTAGTATCTGAAGTTTTAGGCATCCACTGGGGCGTAAGGGAGTACTGGAATACTTTCTCATTTTCAAAGCACTTCCACAAATTACTATGAAGAAACACAGCACTGGTACCTAGGGGCTGTACTTTTACCAGCCAGACTACCATCTAATTTCAATTAGTTCAGCCATCTTTCCCCAGGCTCTGGGTCCACACTTCTCCACAGGGGTGGACAGTAAAAAAAAAAAAAAAAAGCAGAGCTCTACCCACAGAAGCTTCCAGATTAACTAGCCAAGGGCAGACACTCTCAGTCTAATCAGCAGAGTACCTTCCCATAAAATCACTCATATTTCTGCATTCATGTGCTTTCTTAACGACAGCACTTTAAAATTTCATTTAAACTGAAAGTCCTCCATTAGCTTCCATGAAAAGATGTATTTTTAAATGCTTTGATCTCTACATGCCCTTCTGTACATTAGTATTCTTCACCCTCCACCATCTGCACAGAACCTAAAAGACCAAGACTTTGATGCATTTTAAAAAGAGGGGGGCGAGTGTAGTTATAAGTGCAGCACCTTCTCTCCCTCCTATCCACTTGTAGTTTACAAGGGTTTCCTTATTTATGTCGAAAAATGTATCTTACAAAAGCATATCCATCCAAAAATTAAACACCCCCACACACCACACCTCACCAGGGAGAGTAGCGGCATCTCGAAAGCCTCTACTCTCTGTCCTACTCCTTTTCATTCTGGTCAAACTAGTGGTTTCCAACCCTCTGCTCCTCTGTAAAACAGTTCAAAGTGTATTTAAGTATTGTTCCCACATAATTCCCATAAAGAGCGGTCATAGTAGTGCCACTATAATGCTCAGAGCAATGTGATGGAAAATAAATTTCACATTGGTCTAGATTCTTCAAGAAGTTGCAATCTAGAGAGACTCCTAACCATTAACCTGGGTCTGCCGTGCACAGGGAGCTGTCGGGGTCCAGGAGTAGTGGGCAGCCAGGAGTGGTGGGCAGCCAGGGGAAATCTTAGTCAGTGTGGCAGAGACCCACAGGCCAGTTTTGGAAGCAAAGAGCCATGACTGTTCAACATTTAAAACCCTGACTTTTACTTCCCCAAAAGGAAGAAAACTTTTTGGAATATAGCTATTAACATCCCTCCATTCTAGTTTTACTCCTTTATGGCAAGTAATATTATTTGGAGCGGTCGAAAGCATCTCCAGCTATCATAAATGGCTCTCGGGACCCTCCACCCACCCACCCACCCACGCGTACCCCTCCACCACCACTAAGGACTTCAGAAGCAGTACCGTGTATCAGGATGGCAAGGGAGCAAAATGTTGGTCCAAACCGCAAAGCCTCTGGAGGCCCACACAATCTGGGCCTCTGTCTACTGAAGCCCCAGTCCAGGTGATCCACACGTAAGCCAGGCATTTTCCAAAGCATTTGCCACTTGGAGACAGTAAACCAACACCAAAGCCCAAAAGGCAAAAACCTTCAAACGAAAATGGAAAGGGAAAGTCTTCCCAGCCACCAATCAAGATACCAGAGAGTAGGGCGTGGCAAGGCGCAGGAGCTGCGGGCGGGGAGTGGGGATTCTCAGGCTGGGGTTCCAAGGGGGTAAACTTGGCCTCATCGCCGCGAGCTCAGTCCAGGCGGCAGAGGCCCTCGAGGCGGGTGCGCGCCGGGGTTCGTCTGTTCCAACGCCTTGTCCTCCAGCGGGGCTGACTATGGCCGGCCCCTACCCAAGTGCAGGGCCCCGGCTCCGCTCGGCTGTCATCGGCCGACGTGCCAATCTCCTTCCTGCCACAAATGTCACATTCCAAGAAAAAACAGTTCCACTTGGAAAGTTTAATGTTTTTCATTTCTTTAAAGGCAGCACTAACGGCAAGGGAGAGCTAGATGTAACTCCCTGGTTTCTGTCAAAGAAACTTGGCTAGGGAGAACAAAGAAAGAGTAGCAGCTAACGCGATCCGAGCTTCGGGGTCCCGGGCGCGACCCCTTCGTCGCCCCACCCGCCAAAGCCGAGACTCCCCCGCCAGCAGGAAGGGTCCCGCCTGGAGCGCCACGGCCCGTCTAGCAGGCGGGTGTGCGCGCCTTTGTCTCGCGCGGAGGGAAGCGGCCACCCGCCACCCTCTTCCGCCTCCTCCTTCGGCAATAGGGAGACCCGCGCGCGGGCGCGTCTCTGAGAGCGCAGCCATATGGCAGCGGCCCTCGGGAAAGGCCAGCCCCAGCATCGGGGGCGCGCCCGCACCCCGGGGCCGCGGGCCCGGCGGGAGGGCACAACTTGTTTTCTATGGGACACGGAGCGGCGTAGCTCTGTTACGCGGCCCGCCGATACGAGCGGCCTGCCGGGTGGCGCGGGAACAGAGCTCTGCTCTTTAAAAAAAAAAAATGGGGGGGGGGGGGCGGGTGCGGCGGAAATCTGAGTAAGCAAGCAAGATTCCGGTTGCGGACACTCCCGGTCCCTGGCGCGGAACCCGCTGCCCTAGTCTCTCCGGATCTCTTCGGTGGATCTCAGCCCGAGCCCCCGAAGAGGGGCCCCCTGCCCCGAGCAGCAGGGGCCGGGGCGCACCAGACGGCTGGGTCCTTCTCGTGGGAGATCTGGGAGACTCGGAGCCGTCCTCCCCTGCTCCCCGATCGGGGACTGTGGGTTACCTTTCACCGCAGACTCACAAGTTCCCCGACGCAACTTTGCCCTCCACATGAGGCGATCATGGCTAGTTCACTTTCGCAGCTGGGGAAGGCGGCCGCCGGGCAGCGCGCTGGGCATGGCGTGGGGCAGTGCGGGAAAGCGGCGCGCGACAATCAGCCCCATTCACTCAGGGAAAAGAGAAACGCCAGGGCTTCACTTCCAACCCCAAACCCGACAACCGCTGCTGGGTCCTAGAGCGTCCGGCGAGCTCCCGCGGCCGCCCGCGCTCCCCGAGCGCAGGTCGGGAAGGGTCGTCCGGGCTCGTCACTGTAACCCTACACTCCACCCCCGCCCCGGCGCCCAGCCTCTGGGCCCTAGAGCCCGTCTCCAGCCTCCCGCCACCCCTCCCCCGGCCCGCGAGCTTGCCTGCTGAAATAGCCTGGAGCCCGCTGACGTGTCTCTGAGAGTTAGGAGGGCAACAGCCTCCCTTGTTTTGTCCCCTGCCGTGGTTTAATTAATGTCAGACTCACCAGTTCTCCTTCCTTCGACACTCTTCCTTCCCACCAGGCCAACTCCCGACGAAATCGGTTTCCCAATCTACCCTCTAGGTCCAGGTTATGTTCTGTGTCGGATTTTTTCTTGAGTGGAATCTCCAGGTGAAAAGTGGCCACATTTTTCTCTTTGCATTCCCCAGGGCCCAGCTTCCATCACACACTGGGATTGGATGACAAGCTGCTCGATGTGCTCCGTTGACCAGCAGAAGGGCCAAAACAGATCTTACAGCCTTAGCTATTAAATGTGTTAGCAGAACTGTACATCCTATGGCTACAAACCCCCAGGCCGTTATCTGCCCCAGTGTAGGAAAAGAAAGTGACTCTAGGAAAATATTGCTGGTTCTTCCCCACCTCTTAAATCAGGCTGCACTAACACTATTCACCCATTCCATTATACTCAATTATACTTGGCAGACCTCCGGAGGCTTGATTTGGAGATCAGGAACTGTCCCACCATAACATTTCTCCCTCGCTTTCAGTGGCCAGCTCTGCTGCTCAGAGGATGAAAGGTCAGGTTAATAGGGCAGTTGCTGTGGAAAATGTTAATAGGAGAGTCAATATATACTGGCCTCTGGTGCTTCTCTCCTACCTTTGCCTTTTCACTGGACCAAATGTGTGGCAACTACCTAACTAGTCAGCCAGCAGTTTTATTCCTCCACTTAATCCTGGTGAGTTGTGTGCCCTTCTAATTCCAGTGTATTCTTCTCCTCTCAAGATAAAGCTCAAATCCAGTCATTTAACAATTATTTACCAAATACCTAATCTATTTAAAGTCAAGTATCCTAGTACTTGATAGCACATAAAAGCAGCAGCTAAGGAGCCCTTCAAAGATTTATTATTAGGTTGGTACAAAGTAATTGCAGTTTAAAGGGTTAAAAATAATTGCAAAAACCGCAATTACTTTTGCATTAACCTAATATCTAGTTAAGAAGACAAGATACGCAAACAAAACAACAAAGCAACAACACAAGAGATCTAAGTATTGGAGATGCCTGGAAAAGGTGGAGAGGTGTGACTGCAGAAGAAAGGAGAGGCTGAAGGGTGGTGGAGCTCAGATACAGCTAGCATTTCAGCGTAGACTGGGGAAGAGGTAATGGACAGAAAAAAAGAGGGAAAGAAGGAAGGAAACATTTATTAATTGTCCTCTATTAGATATCATGCTATATATACCAGGAGGCAGCAGAATTTACCAGTTACAAGCATCCACAGGAACAAGACAGGCATGAGTTGAGTAACCACTCACTATCTGTGTGACCTTGGGCAAGTCATCTAACTTCTCTAAATCTCAGTTTCCTCATTTGCAAGATGATGAAAATAGCAGGAAACCTCATAGGGTGGTTGTAAGAACTGAATAAAGTAACAAATGTAGAATACTTAACACAATGCAGATAAACACTCAACATATACTTGCTATTATTATTTCAACCAACCCTCCAATAGCCCTGTAAAATAGAGAGAATCTGGGAAATATTAATAGTTGCAGGAAGCAATGCCTTGTGAGGTTGGGGCAAAGGAGGTGGAAAGGAAGAGATACCATGTAGATACCAAATCTTTGAAGATACCGAATACAATGAAAAAAGATACCGAATCTTTGAAGCAAGATTTTACTCTTTTTATTACCTAGATGGCTACCCTGGGAGGAAGAACAAAGTGATCAAGTTCACCCAGATTTTGAAGCCGGGTCATAGGAAGAATGGGTCAGTGGACCGATGAGGGAAGAGTGGAGTTGAGAGGGAGAACTAAGCTAAGAAAGCTGTTGAGACACTTAATGTCCTTTGGCCAAGAGGCAACAAGAAACAACAGCCTGGGTGAGAAGCTGAAAACAGAGGTGTAGAGAATAAAAGAGATGAAGCTGTGGATATCAGTTTACCTGGAAAATAACCACAATTAAAAATTAGGGAAAGAAGGAAGAAGAAGAAGAGGCTGAAGAAGTAGAGAGCTGGGCAGGTTTAAAGGCATGGAAGCCAGAGAAAGTTTTAAGACGGTCCCTCTCTAAGTGCTACAGATCCCTAGACTTCTGATGAAGGGACAGGTGCAGTTTGTGGGCTCAAGGATCTTCTGATTCAATCAGGCGAACCTATCCTAGACTCTTCAAATTGGTACCACAGTATAAAAAAGAGTCAAGTTCATGGCAGCACAGGCAGAGAGACCTGCTGGAGGCCCGGTACCTTAATTTCTTCAACTATTAATAATCACTACATCAAATATGGAAAATGAATAATCTTCTACATCAAATATATCTGAATCTATTGTTCAGGAACTAAGGCCTAAGAAAAAGACTTTGGATTTGACTAGCAAGAGATCATCAATAACACTTTACAGTATATTTGGTTGGAGATTCCAACATATGGTTGAATAGAAAGGAGGTATATTTATGATAGAAGTTGAATGTAGCTTTACTAGCAGCCAGGTAGTGGAAACAGTCAGCATCTGTGTTTTCTTTGGATCTATACACTCACTCTAAAGGTCAGCATCCTTTCTAAAGTGACCCAGGTTGTCTTTTATTCACCCCTAGGAAAGTTAAGAAGGTGATAGAAGAATTTCAGTGCTTTTAGAGATAGCTCAGAGAACTGTCTCCAAAAAGGGCAGGTACCACGATGCAGGACATTCCAGAAAAGCACAGAGACCAGAAGAGTGAGGTAACAGGCCTCCAGATAGAGGAGAATGAGCTTGGCCTTTAGAGTAAGTCCTGTGTTCTAGTCCTGGTTCCACCTATTTCCAACTGTGGGGAGTAACCTAACAAGAGCTTCAGCTTCCTCCTCTGTGACATAGGAATAATTATACTTACCTCATTGACTTATTGTGAGGATTAAATAATGTATGTCAAGTGCTGAGCACACAATAGAAATTCAAAAGAAAGGCTTCCCTTCTCCAATGATTTGAAACACCAAGGAATTTTAAATTTCTATAAAAAATGCAAATTTCCTCTCCTCCCCTCTTCTCCTCTGCACCCACCAAATACACCTTCGAAGTTCTTATCAGCTACTCCTTTGACTGGGATGAGCCCTAAAAATGGGCCTGAGTTTGCTAGGAAGGAAATAGCAAGTGGCAAAAGGAGAATGGACAGGCATGACCACAAAAGGGATAGCTACCGCACAGCGTCACCCAGGATGAGGCACACTGCGAGTAGCAGTTCTTGATTAATGTCTGAACTAACCAATGACTGAATGCGACCAGACTGTCTTAATTAAAATGTTTGTTTTGCTTCTAGAACATGTAAGGATATTTTTTAAGCCCAAGTTCTGTAGTGCTTCCCAAAGATTGATTTATAAACCAAAACACGTAAAACGTTACATGCCTGACATCCCCACCGCCAAATTCTAGAGGTTCAGAATCTCTAAGGATGGAGTCCTAGAAGCCAGTCTAAGTGACCCTTAGCACACTGACATTTGAAGGCCACGAACTAAGGTCTCCAACTGGCTCACTGAGGGTACGGGGCTCTTGCAATTCTCTTTCAGTAGCATTTATTACATCAGAGCTTAATATGATAAAGGTAAAGGTTGATGGCTGACATGTTAGAGGTTAAACAAAGCATGATGGGAGCACAGAGGAGTGACTGATTTTGCATGGTGGTAGGGGGAGGTTCCACGTGCTGAGAGAAGGATATCACCAGCAAAGGCATGGGCATGAGAAAGAAAGTACACATTGCCATGCTTCTCAACACCCTTTCTTTGAATCTCTTCTTTTCATAAACATAAAATGGTCACACCAACCCCAGATATGATAAACCCCTATGTTATCATCAGGCTAGAAGATTTTTCTAAGCTTTCCTTTCAGTCCTCTGTTTTACAAAGACAATAGTTGTATTTTTTTTCCTGCTCGTTTCCAAATATGAAATCATGTTCTCAAATAAGCTTTCTCACATGGCACATGCCTCCGCTGGAGATTCTGACACATGTCCTGCCCTCATTCGGCAAACTGTTGACAGGAGCTTAATTCAGGGAACAGTGGGAGTACCTAATGCAGAGGGTGCCATGAGAATATAGCTGTGAAGAGAGGTGGGGGCAAGGGATGAGCCTTTGCCAGGCCACACTAAGAATGAAAGAGTGAAAAGCAAGAGGAGGAAGACATGAAGGTCAAGTAGAAGAGAACACCTCTGCAGTGAAAATTTCTGGTGCCTTAGAGATCAGGAAACTGCTCCCAGGAGAATTTAAATGTATTAGAATAGATTATCTGGAAACCCTGCTCCATTTGAAGCTTACCCAAAGACTCGGTTGATTATGAAAAAATTTCCTAACAACTATTTATTAAGTACCTCAAAAGGGCCAGGCTCTGTGCTACCATCCTACATAGGCGTTTGGCTCAATTAGTAAGTTGTGGATCTGGAGGCCTGTTTGTCTGGATGCCTTTCGCTTCACACCCATAATGACACACCATTCTCTTCTTGCTTCATGGCTTTCTCCGTGAGCATATTACCTAATATGATCTAAACACATAATTTGATCTATATAAAACATAAGAAAGAGAGGGTAGATGTGATTTGGTCCAGGGAAAATGCACCTACATCAAATAGCTAAAGAGGAAGAGGAGAGACATTGGCCCCAAACAAATTTGAGGTCAGATTCTGACCGGGACACTGGATAGCTGTGACTATAAAGAGCCTGGCATATAGCAGGTATTTAATAAATGATAACCATTCTAATTATTATTTACTACTTTTACTACAAAAACCTGCGGAGTATTTCAATCTCATACTTTGGGGTTGATTATTTCAAGGGTTCTCAGCCTTGGCACTACTGACGTTTAGGGCTGACAATCCTTGTGAGGGCCTGCTCTGTTCACCGGAGGATTTTAGCGGCATCAATGGCTTCTATCCACCAACTGCCGATTGCAACCCTCCCCGACCTCTAGCCCAAGTTGTGGTAAGTGATAATGCCTCCAGACACTGCCAGATAGCTCTTAGGGGTCAAAATTGCCCCTGGTTAAGAACCACTGAGTTGAGTAATTGATGTTTCCCAGTTTTTAGACTCCCAAGCTTCTACCGTGTTTCCCCGAAAATAAGACCTAGCCAGACAATCAGTTCTAATGAATCTTTTGGAGCAAAAATTAATATGACTTGGTATTATACTATATTATTATATTATATTATATTATATTATATTATATTATATTATATTATATTATATTATACCCGGTCTTATAGTAAAATAAGACCGAGTCTTATACTAATCTTTGCTCCAAAAGACGCATTAGAGCTGATTGTCCAGCTGGGTCTTATTTTCGGGGAAACACGGTAACCATATCGACCATTCCATTGAGTTGTTAGGTGAAGCCGAGTGCATATAGATAGGAAGCAGGCTCAGTTTTACTTATCCTACAGCATATCATGCGATGGCAGTTTCTTCCTTTTCCTCTTTTCATGAACAAAAAACTAATCATGTTTAACTCTCTTATTTCCAATGATGATATAGACACATGGTTGTTTTTTTTCTAAAACTGGAATCATACTGAGTTTCTACCATACGGCAACATAAAATCACTATTAAAAACAAGGATTGTCACAATAACTGGAGATAACTTAGATCAGAATGTTCATAACTAAGATCCCTGATAGTTGCCATTCTGAAAAGGATGCTTAGGTGTTTTATTCTGAAAACGTGTCCTTTCTGTCCATAGCTAGAAAGAACAGTGAGAAGAATGGTCCCTCCACAACCTATACATCAGTTCTAGTTCTTCTTTTTCTAAAAAATGCACCCAAACCAGCATGTCTTGTACTTTAAATGCCAAAGACAGAGAAGTGGGGAAGCTCTGACCATTCCCAATTGCTTTAGTAGTTTTGGATGGTTCAATTCAAGAGAAAAATTTGTTTTACAGCATAAACTCATAGTGGGGAGAGGAGTTAAAAATTTGCATCTTAAATGATTAGCTATCCATCCAGAAATCATGAAGTATTTATTGTGTGTCAGTGATAAATCCAGCATTATACGATGCAGAACAGAGTCTTCACAAAGTCTAGGGTGGAGGGAAATAATTAGAAATAACTAGAAAAAACTAAGTCTTAAACAGAAGGACTAATTGAAAGGATTAACTCCAAGTACAACAGAGTTTGAAAGAAGGCAGAGCCAAGAGAGTGTTGCAATGGTTCATTCAAAAAATATTATTGATTACTTGAACGATAAGACACTCCTCTAAGTGCGTGCACACCCTGGTACGGGCTCTGTCTTACTAAAATGTATAGAAATAAATCTATTATTACAAATTTGTTTATGTGTGATGAAGCAAAGGAGCAGGGTACAACAACAGAGACTAATGAGGGAGAGCGGTAGCTACTTGGGGGAAGGGGGGAAGGAAGGCTTCTCCAAGGCAGTGCAAAAGGGGAAGAGCATTTCAGCAGAGCCAACAGCACGAGCAAATATCCTGAAGCAGGAAAGGGCTCAATGAGTGTAAGGAGCTTCAAGGAGGCAAAGGGAGAGGACCTGCCGGTATCCAGTACTGAGGGTCCAGGGATAGGCCCAGGAAGAGTTCCTGAGGAATGTTACCGGTCTCTCTATGCGGTGTCTGGGAATGGTCCCTTTCTAGTCAACCTTCATAACAGAAGGTATAAACAATATGAGTTTCAAGTCAAGTGGAAGAGAAAAGGAACATCAGAAAATGACCAATTTGGAATAAATAAAATAAAAGGATCAAATAGAAAACAACCTGAAAGTAAACTCCACAGTCTACGTATTTGGTCACAGTATCTACACAAAAGATACAATCTCTCTAGAAGCTTCAGCTGAGTCCCATGGAGAACAGGGGAGGATCCAGGATCTTCAGTGAGAACAGGGGAAGACCCCGGAGGGTAGTGTTCTTAAACTTGAGCTGCATCACCATCTGAAGGGCTTGTTAAAACAGACTGCTGGGTCCCACCCCAGAGTTTCTGATTCAGGAGGTCAGGGTGGGGCCCAAGAATTGCATTTCTAACAAGTTCCCAGACGATGCTGATGCCGCTGGTCCACAGACCACACTTTGACAACCACTGGTGTGGGACATTTGGAGAACCTACATGTCTATGTACTCCGAATCCCAACCTAAATGAGAGAATACACAAGAGATATTGCAGAGGAATGATCAAAATCCAGTTTTCGGTCCTGAACTAGCACGTACAGAATAGTGTCTGCTCTGTGCCGGCTGATTTCATACATTGTCTCATTCCGTCGGTACATATCACCCTGCAAAGTCGGTGTTATCATCCATGTGTCACACATGAGGGAAAGAGTCTAGGCGAGGTTATGTGAATTTCCCGAGATCATGTGGTTCATGAGTGACAGAGCCAGGATTTAAGCCTGTTTTCAGAGCAGAGCTCTTGCTTTGAACCACTGCATTACCGTGCCTCCCAAGGGAGCTGTTCCTCCTCCCAGCTTGCCTGGACAGGAGAGATGCTCCCCCGGCTCCAGACTGTAGAGCACCGCTACAAAGCCCTCCCCAGGCCTGACCCTGGTGCAGTTAGTGATGAATGGAGACAGTTTCCAGACTCCTGGGGGCTGCTAGGAACCTGAACTTGTTACCAAGTCCTTCCCTTCCCTTATGGGAGGGAGTAAGATCTATTAAGCCCCCACAAACGCACTGTGTTAGGCACGTTACATGCATTGCCTCTTTCTCAACCACAAGAGGTGGTTTCCAATCCGTGAGGCACAATGAAGTCTTTTAAAACACAGGCTAAGGAGTCAGATGGACCTGGGTTCAACTCCCCCTATGCCATTCAGTAGTTATATGATTGGCTAAATTACTGGACTGTACTAAAGCTTTTCCTTTAATAAGTAGTAGTTACAATAGTATGTACCTCAAAGGGTTGTGAGAAATTCATGAGTCAAATTGCATGTAAAGCCCCCAGCACAGGGCTTAGCGTGCAGCACACACTCCATAATTATTAGCTATGATCACTCACTTGTTATCCATTTTCTTTCAAAATATAGTCATTTTAGAGGAGTTTTAATTATTGCTGTGCTAGACACATAGTTTCTTTTTGTTTACATGTCTTGAGTTTGGAATATTCAGTTGGTCCGGGAAAGGTGAATGATGGCCATCTTTTTAATTTTTAATAAAAACAATCCCACAGCATTTATTATCATCTAGTAATAACATAAGGGTAATCAAAGCAATATGAATCAATGTTTAAGAACTAGATTGAACATGGCACCTTGAAAAAGTAAAAAACACAAACTGTATTGCCTTCTCAACAATTTCTCACTTCATTAGTCATTTCTAGTTGGAGACACTTGGAGCAGAGTAATATTATGTCCTTTTAGCATGATCTGACCCAGCTGTTTTCTTGACTTTGTTTTAGAATGAATCTCTCCTGCATCACCTAATACGAGGTTCATATACTCATCAAAACCAATGCTACAGCTCTCTATTTGCATATATACTGGCTCATAACACCACACCTGAATCCGAGCTGTATTTTGCAAGTATCTGAAGATGAGGTTGATGGAATGCGCCATCACCTTCTGCACGTTTTGGCCCTGGCCACGGGACGCCATGGTGGAAGCCCACAAAGACCACACTAACCCACACACTACCTCGGAAAGCTACTTCCTGAATGATGGGCATCTTGGTTTGAGTTCCTCCACCCCAACGAAGAAAAATATCTCCAGATACTCTTATAGATAAAACAGGGGGGGAATGGACTAGATTAGATATTTTAGGCAAATTTAAAACAATTAAATAACCACACCCAATGTGCACTGATTCATGGAGTGATATTCACTTGGATGGGAGGTTGAGATCAAAGGGTCTGATGACCCCACTACACCAAGTACTGGTCAAGCTATCTGTGAGGTCATGTGCTCAGTGGTTAGTGCCAGGTTAAAGGGAAACTTTCCTCAACTGTCAGGCACTCAGCAGATATTGAGCAGGATGGGAATGGATGGAGGCACCAGAGCATATTAAGAAAAATACCTAGCATGGAGAAGAGACGATTGAGACAATTTGATAGCCTTCTTCAAATATTTCGGGAACTTTCAGAAAGAAAGGAGGAACAGACAGACTTATTCCATATTTGTTAAATAACACTCTAGAGCATCGTTTTTCAAATGGTAGTTGGCAACCCATTAGTGGAAATCAATTGAACAGGTTAACCAGCATTTTAAATAAATAAAATAGAACATAATAGAAAATATCAGGGGCCGGCCCAGTGGCTCAGGCGGTTAGAGCTCCATGCTCCTAACTCCGAAGGCTGCCGGTTCGATTCCCACGTGGGCCAGTGGGCTCTCAACCACAAGGTTGCCAGTTCAATTCCTCGAGTCCCGCAAGGGATGGTGGGCTCCGCCCCCTGCAACTAAGATTGAACATGGCACCTTGAGCTGAGCTGCTGCTGAGCTCCCTCCCGGATGGCTCAGTTGGTTGGAATGTGTCCTCTCAACCACAAGGTTGCCGGTTCAACTCCCGCAAGGGATGGTGGGCTGTGCCCCCTGCAACTAGAAACGGCAACTGGACCTGGAGCTGAGCTGAGACTGAAAGGACAACAACTTGAAGCTGACCGGCACCCTCCACAACTAAGATTGAAAGGACAACAACTTGACTTGGAAAAAGGGCCTGGAAGTACACACTGTTCCCCAATAAAGTCCTGTTCCCCTTCCCCAATAAAATCTTTAAAAAAAGAAAAATATCAGATGCAGCCTAGCTACTGAGGGTAATTACTATTCCACAAAACTTCTGTTTTAGTTATATTTATATTAAAATCTATATGTGTGAGTCTAAATGTAAGATGTATCCTTATGTTGGGTCACAGTTAAAAAATTTTTTTTGAAAGCTCTAGAAGGCAAAACTTGGAGAAGTGGGTACAAGAATAGGAAGTCAGGTTTCAGCTCCCTATAAAGTGTCATAATATTGATCACTGCATTAACACTAACAGGTTTTCTCAGGAGGCAGGACCCCCTCCCCCATACAAAGGGCGCCATCTCTGGTGACATGCATTAAGGCCGGCAGGCACTGGCTGTTCACTGCAATGAGAACGCTAAGATGCTCTGACTCTCTAAAAGAGTCGATCAGCCCGAGCTTCTGTTATACTCGTAGGAGAGAATGGAGATCATCACAAGCTCGATATCCAAACTCTAGAAGCCAGGTAGCCAATCCAGGAGAAAGGACTGTTCCATGTTTATGTATTATACAAAAGGAAGCACACATCAAATCCCCAAAGTTGTTTAGGATTTCTGCTGTCGGAAGGGTTAATTTCCAGCATCCATTTTCTAACTGAGGTGATAAAGTAACACACCCATCAGCAATCAAATTTCACTGATGTAAGCACCTAAATGGAGTCCGAAGGGGCATGAATACCTGATGATAGGAACGGATCTGTGCTTTGCCACACCTCCTAACAGAGCAAGCTGACATCCAAAGCAAAGAGCAGAGCATGCCCAGATGCTGCTCCCACACCTAGGGCTGCCAGATAAAACACCTCGCTGGATTTGGATTAGCTAAGCAACAAAATTTTTTAGTATAGTATGTCCCAAATGTTGCAGGGGACATACATATACTACACACAATCGTTTGCTTTTAACCTGAAATTCAAATTTAACTGGTGTGGGGACAGAGCCAGGAGTGCAGTTTCCAGGCTCTCGACCTCACGTGGAAAGGTGCTGGCTCAGGTAGTGAATGGCCATCGACTGTGATTGCATGGCCATCAGCTGTGGCTAGTTGGCCATCAGTTGTAACCAGTGAGCCACTGGCCACTGGTGTGACTGCCGTGGCTACGCTAGCAGCAAATGGGGGCTAGCAAGAAGATGGTGGCTGAGCTAGCAAGCAGTGGAGTGTGGATTGTGGATTGCAGAGAGGTGGATTGTAGCTAGCAAGTGAGGTTGGTTGGCAGAGAGAAGTGGACGACAGGCTGTGGATAGTGTGGCTCCTACTTCCTGTGTCTCCAACCCAGCCACCAGAGAGACTATAGTGGTATGACTCCCCTATCTATGGCTCCATGGGTGTTCCTTTTTGGCCTCAACATATCCTACGTTCTTATGTGGGGAGCGGGACCAGAGACCCCGCATGCCACCCCGCGTGACAACTGGGTATGCTGTATTTTTGTTTGCTAATTCTGACAATACTTGCCTACATTGGGTTATGTCCCTATACCTGCTTTAGAGGATTCCTCAGTCTCTCATTTGGTAAACAGTGTGGAATGTCAGCTCCAAGGAGCTGGTACTAGTACAAACCATGCTGATGACAATAATACAAAAAGGAGTGAAATTCAAATGAGCATGGCATAACAGCTTTGTCCCATCGAACCTCACTGAGCCAAATGTCAGGGCCTTTTAAGAGTGGGACAGACTCCTTGAGCCATGAGGACATGCGCAGCATTTGAGGAAGGAGATAATGAGGTTAGAGTCCCATTCTGTAGAGTATCCATGCTAAACGTGGACTGGTATGAGGGAGAAGATTCAGCGTCA
The DNA here is from genome assembly GCF_004115265.2 of Rhinolophus ferrumequinum. NCBI lineage: Eukaryota > Metazoa > Chordata > Mammalia > Chiroptera > Rhinolophidae > Rhinolophus > Rhinolophus ferrumequinum. The sequence continues at coordinate 65,579,605 of NC_046294.1, read as the reverse complement.
TGCACTCTATTATTCAGCCCTCAGTTAGGCGGACCCTAGAAGGAGTTGACTGCAGCAGCTGCCAGCAGCTAAGGCAGACATGATGCTGTTCATGCCCTGTGCCTTTGCTCTTTCAGGTCAGGCTGAGAAGGATGGTGCTCCCTCAGGAAGCCTGCCTGACCTCCCCTCGACCTCCATGATTGAGAGTCAGTTTCCTCTTCTCTGGTGTCCTATGCCCTCCTCGCATACTTCCCTTATAGCTCTCACCATAATAATTGCAACCACTCATGGAGTCCCAACTATGTGCGAAGCACTTTACTTCCATTATCTCATTCAATCCTTTCCAATAACCCTATCAAGTATTTACATTCCCATATCACAGATGCGGAAACTGAAGCCCAGAGAGGTTAGATAACCTGCATAAGGTCACACTGTCAGTAAGTGCCCATTGGCCTGAAGGTGCTAGAGCTCCACACTGTAAACTTTTCTGTTAGTTGGTCTTTATCCCCCAGTTAGGTTAACAATTCTTTGAAGGAAGGACTGTGTTTCATTCACCCTCATGTCCCCAAGCCTAGCTTGCAATGTGTGGCAAATTGCAGGCAGTATTGTAAACAGGTCAGCCCATAGTTTTATAGTCAAATAGACCTGTTTGTAAATTATGGTTCTGCCAAGAATCTGCCACTGAGAATCAGGAGGTTGGGTTCTGGTAACTCGCTCTGGAATTGAGGATCGTGGTTAAAAATCCTAGCAGTAGAGAAGAAGCTGGATTGAAGCCCCGGCTCCACCACTAACCAGGTGTGACTTGGCAAGTTATTTAACTTGTCTAAGCTTCAATTGCCCATCTGTAAAGTGAGGGAAATGAGAGTATCTACACCTCACAAGATTGTTTCGAGATGACTAACAAAGTTCTTATCAAGATAACTAATACGTGAACAGCACTCAACAAATATTAGCTCTTTTTATTATGATGCAATTAATAATGCCCTTTGAACTAGAGTAAGTAAATTTGATTTAACTATTGGCATAAGTATTGCACATTTTTAGATATAGTTTTTATTCAGGAGATCAGAACTTAGGGAGAATAAACCTTATCATGTAAAAAAAATGGGGGGAAATTTATTTTTAAAGAATTCGTCATAGGAGAATTAAGTCTTTTCAGTATTCGCACAACACTGAAAGAGTTCCCAGAAAAAGGAAGCAATATTCATGAGAATGAATTCCTGGGAATGGAGAATCAGGACTAGCATGCTCAGTTGTGTAAGCTGTTCCCTGCACAAAAGTGCTGGGCAGAGAGAGTAAATGAGGCAGGGGAAACGGGGATTGCAATCTAGCCTGCATCTATTCACTAAATTGGGAACACTGTCTCTGCTCTTCATCCACTTGGAGGAGGTGCTTTTTTCTAAGCTGGGCTTGTGGTGACTCTAGCTTTCTATTTTGGGGGTTGATTTTCTTTTCCCTTTTTGCTTCTTTCAGTGTCACTAGATGAACAGAATAGAGGAGGAGAAATACCATGAGTTCGGGGAAGAAAGGAAGACATACTTGAGAGTGACAAAGAAGTGGGGGAAGGCAGGAAAAAAGGAAAGCAGGAATGGATGACGTTTATTAAATGCTGGTCATTTGCCAGGCACTGTTCAACGTGCTTTAGATGTGCTAACTCATTTATCCCTGTTACACTCCTACACAACAAGGGGAACCACTGGAGGTGGAAGGGGCAGGTGGTCACAGGAGGTTAACCCACACTGACAGGGATGTAAAACTCCTGCCACATTCCCTTCGTCCATAGCAAATGTTCAGAATCTTGAAACCCTCTTTTGAGTTTGGGAGAAAAATGGCTTTTAGAGCCAAAAGAAAAATATGTTTTTTTTTTAAAAAGGAGATAGTCTAAATTCTCTGGCTGGTCAACCCAAGGGCCACAATCATTGACTTTTCTTTTTGGTCAACAGTCGGTATAGGGGAACAGAAAGAAAGGGGCCCTGGCAACAGTCTTTGGGGAACAGAAAGAAAGGGGCCCTGGCAAGTTAGAAATTCCGGCAATAGACCTTCATTCGCCACCCTTCAACCTCAAACTTTCCATAGGGTTCGTTTCAGACCAGGTTCTGCACACACAGGTCCTTTCTCTATTTTCTTAAGAACCTGAAGTTTCCAGAAAATATTGACTATTAAACAGTGACCCAAAAGCAGCTACAATGTCCACTCTTCCCAGTAGTCTTAAAAAAAAAATCCCTGTGAGAAAAGGTTGAAAATAAATCTTGCTACCAGGTGATCAGTAATCTTGCCAACTCTGGATTTGGGGGTACAAAGGTCACAGCGGGAGGAGAAATAAGCAGAGATAAATATATACACGTGTTTGACATGAAAATAACCACACATATGTGCCACGATGAGGAGCATCCATATCGAGCAATCTTGTAAGGAGAGTGTTTCAGCAGATAGCACACAGCTAGACACAGCACAACCACCCTGAACATCTGTTTCCTCATTTTGCCAAAGAGCCTTATTTTTGTATCCTTTTTTATAATTTGACCTGTTCCGTTTTCTGGCTGAGAGCCCTGCCAGAAAGGAAGGCAAGCACTGCCTTTTCTGTCCATATTCCAACTTAAGATGGGAAAAGCGAGGAGGGAGCAAGGGGAGGAAGAGGGAGAACACTGACATAGGGAAACAGAAATAGGGCAGGGAGAGAGACAGAGGGAGGGAAAAGAGGAGGGGAAAGACAAAAGGGGAAAGGGATGGGAGAAAGAGAGAGAGAGAGAGAGGAAGAGAGCCAGAGAGAGAGAGAGAGAGAGAGAGCGAGAGAGAGAGAGAGAGAGAGAGAGAGAGAGAGAGAGAGAGAGAGAAAGAGAGAAAGAGAGAGAGAGAACAAGTGGTATCAAATCATTTTAATGTGCCCACCCTGAGATAAACTGATTTGAGAGAAACAAAAACAGAACATATTCCAGAATGATCATCCAGGAAGAACATGACCCAGAAACCATAATCATAGTACTTTTGAACAGATCAAGCTGGTTATTTAACAACTCTTTAGACGCCAGTAGTCCTTAACAAGTGATGAAATATCATCATTTCTAGGCAGCTGTGCTTCTGTTTAATGCAGAAATAACTGGACACAGTCCTATATACATATTTCTAGTAAAAACATCTCATTGGCAAGGAAAATGCCCTTTCTATTTTCTCGTGTGCATATCTGTGTATGTGTGCGCATGTGTATTTTATCCCACAATTCCATATCTCCCTCCTTCTTCTTTATTCTTTGTTTTAGCTGAAGTAGATAAGCATTTATCCCCCAGAATTCATTGTCATTTTCCCTTTCCTACTCCCTTCTCTCTCCCAATTCCATTCTCTCCCCGAAATAAAACTTTACCTCCTGGGCAATTCGTAGTATCACTTTGCAAACAAACATTAGGGGATAAATTTTACACCTGAGCCTGAGTCCACCTGCCCTTAGCTATGCTTTCATATTTCTCTCCAGGCTTCCACTGGCCTGGCCCAAATTATGCTGCTGCAAATGTTTAGTTTCCTCTAGAAATAGTGTCTGTGCCGCCATCAGGAAATCATAAGAGGTTTACTGTCCCCAGGGACTCCACAGTGTAACACAGAGCAGACAGAGCAGGAAGTGAATAAAGGAAGCTAGGAGGAGTTTTTTCTGGTTGTTGCTTCAGATACCATTACAGAAAATTCCTTTGGAGCATATTGATCACTACATGGTGGTCTAATTTAATAAACCATACATATACGTATATGTGTATATATTTATATATATGGTTTTGAGTACCTACCACTCATTCATTCATTCATTCATTCATTCAACAACTATGTACTGAACAGCCAGGGCTCTGTGTTAGTTACTTTCACATGTTATTTAATTCAATCCACAACCAAATCTCCCTGGGAGGAGGGCAACTTATCTCCTCCCCAGGAAACTGAGATTGGCTCTGGAATCAGAAATTATGTTTTGAATCTAAGCTTTGCGTCTAACTAGCTGTATGACACTGGACAGATAATTTAACCTCTCTGAGCCTATTTGGTCCTTCATAAAGTGAAAATAATTTCTTCTGCTTCACTGAGTTGTTCTGAGGATGAAATGAGCTGATATACCCATCATGGTATATCAATAATAGAAGAGACTGAGTCGCCCCGATTTAGGGAATTATAACAATAGTGAACTATTCTGTGATTGTGTTGTTACAGCCAGGACACCAGACCACACCCCTGCAGCAGGGTGAGGTTTCCTGTGAAGGGAATTGAATTTTCCACTGTCAACCATCGTGAGAAAAAGTTAAACTGGGGTGAAAACTCCTTTCCTCTCGGAAGCTCTGTTCGAGGCTGGGGGAGGAGGAAGGCAGGAAAGCTAGGCTTCGAAGGTTGGAGAGATCTGGGGTGGACCTAGGGGTGGGGTGCATGGCCCTGGCTGTTTGGAGACTGGCTCCGAGCTCGGCAGGTAGCCAACCTGATCCCAGATCCTCCGTGGTACTAGACTTGTGTAGTAATTAGGAGGATCTGGGTCCACGCTGAGCCTGAAAGAATAGTGTTCTCAGACGTTGCAGCCAGCAGAGGGCAGGACACTGGGAAACCAGTTAGGACCCCAGCAAGCGAATGCTGAGCCTGCGGGTTCTGGTGTGAGCAGGGTAGCAGCAGTGAGGGCCAGCAGCGTGTGGTCACCGGTTTCTGGAGAGGAGAGGACTTGGAGTAGTTATCCTGTTGTCCACTGGCCTCAGTCAGGTGTCTCTGAATTCCAGCTCTCCTGGCAAAAGGCTAGAGCAGCCAGAACGGACTCTGTGGAGGCAAACGGCCACCCGAGATTTCTTGGATGTAAAATTACAGAGAAGCCTTGAAGAAAGACTTGATTTCTTAATAATATGGGCAGGCACATCCTCGGAAATCAATATATTTGGGGTGACATGATTTAAACGCCAAGCTGGGAAGCTGGGTGGGCTGTTTATACACGTCAAGTGCCCAGCACCAAGTAGGTGAATTTTAGGTCTAGGACCTTTCTCCGTATTCATCCTTATGTAATGGAAGAAAAGAGACTTTGGATGCAGGATACATTTTACTTAAAACAGATTTGTTCATAACTCTTGAATCTTGACACTGACACATCCTCCCAACACGGGGTGAGGAAGAGGAAATGAAGAGCAATATTATTTAACTTATTATATATCAAAAACTAAATCTCTCAGGTTTTGACCATGTTTGAAGGCATCAGAGCATTTGCCTAGCAACATGAAAACACAGTAAACATTTCGTGGCTATTTCATTTGCGCACTCCTCCTAAAATGCATTTGTTCCTCCTGCCCATGGTCTGAAGCTGGTCCTATTACCATCCCGGTCGTATCAGTCACGGCTCTATCAGGAAATGGATGGCATGCTCGAAAGGAGTGACTAAAGAAAGCCTGGTGAAGGGACTGCTGACAAGAGTGTGAAGGGCAGGGGTAAAGAAAAAACAAGAGCTGAAGAAGCACCTGGGGTTAGCCACAGTGAGGAGCCGCTACCACCCCTAAGTCAGAAGGGAGGTTCCAGAATCCAGCAAGATCTGATGTTATAAGAGATGTTATAAGAGAGGGCGACTCTAGAGGAACTGTGGCCTCGGATAATACAGCCATATTATCCCACGGCCTGAAGGGAAGGGAATAAGCGCAGAGACATCTCTCTTTCCACTCTTCCATATCCTGCCAGTGCCTCTTACTGGCCAAATCCAACTGGAAGCCAAAGGATACATTCCAAAAAGTACGTTTTCCAAGGCACTAAGCAGACAGGTGAAGGGTGGTGAGTGGTTCTGGAAGAGTATCAGAAAATAGTTGGCACATGATTTTACAGATTAGTAAACAGAGATACGGTTCAAGTGACTTGCCCAAGGTCAGAAAGCAAGGAAGAGGTGGATCAAAATTCAAACACACATAGTATGACTCTGAGTCCACGCTCTTAACCACTAAGATATGCTTCTTATAACTTGTTAAGAAGATTACTAGTTATCAAGCACCTCTTTCTCCCAGCACCCGACCCAATCATTCTTCTGGTAATAGACTCCACTTAACCCCACCCGAATTCTCCAGCCTTCTTAAAGCTAGGTATGGCCGTCTGACTGACTTAAGTTCAGGCCAAAGGAATATACATGAAATTATGTGCACAGTTTTCAGGTTGTGCTCTCTACTTTTCTTCTCTCTTTCCTATGGACTAGCATATGGCTGTGACATTGGGATCTGAAGCAGTTACAGTAGACCACTGTGTGGAAGCCATATTTGAGGGAATCAGAGCATCACAAAGCCCCCAATAATCAGCACTGGACATGCTTATGATCTAAGTCAGAGAGAAATTAACTTACATCTTTTATAAGTCACTGTCATTTTGACCTCTGTTATAGCAGCCAAACTGGTATTATTACAAAGACCAATCTCCTACATGGCCAGAATGAGGTTCAGTCATTGTGGTTTGAGCAATAAAAGAAATACGACTGGTAAGATTGCAGTCCTCACCAATGTCTGTGTTCTCCTCTTCTTCCTGGCACAGGGCTAGACTATATTTCCCAGCCTCCTTCCCTCTGGCTGAGGCTATGTGACTAGTTCTCACCTTTGGAATATGAGGATAAGTGAGTATGTTACCTTCAGGCTGAGACAACCAAGAGTGAGCATACCTTTTCCTGGCTCACTTTATTCACCTTTCTGCCAAATAGATGCAAAGCATCCAGTGAAGGAAGATTCTAGATCCTGATGCTCTAGAAGACAGAGGAGCTAGAGGATAGAAGAAGCCTGGTTCTCTCAGTAACCACATGGAGCAGAGCCCTCTGACAACCCAGTACTAAGCTATAACACAAGCAAGCCATGCTGCCTTTATCTTGTTAGGTCACGGACATTTGCATTTGTTTGTTATAGCAGTTAGCCTCTCCTGACGGATTTTATATTTACAAGCAGATGCACTCTGACAGACACAAATACTATTATCCAGCATGATGTCTCATCTCATATTTCAGGAGGGCAAGCGGATGAGCTGGCAAACACTTAAGTTATTATTTTAAAGATGTTACACCAATGTGATCATTTATTTAAATAAAACCAATATGTCCTGTTTGAATGAGGAAGGCAAGAAAAGCACAAGAAAACCCTTTCTCGTGGTATACTGGCCCGCAAGAGTTAATCCCAAGAATCCTATGCTCACGAGCGCTCCTTTCCAGCCCTCGGGGGAAACGTCACAGGGTCTGAGCACAGAGAGTAGCAACTAAAAGCACTGAGGCATGCCAGCGGTCAAGCAACCCCCAAAGGGCAACAAACTAGGAAAACTGAAGGAAACAAGGGACCTGCCTGCTTTTGGATGGGGAGAGTGGACATTTCCCCCATTCTTTCTAATATCCACATTTTCTAAAATAAGCATGTATGTGTTTTATCCTAAAAAAGGGTTTCAAAACTTCAATTTTTAAGGAAGATTAAAAAATACACTGGGTAAGCCCAAAGAATGAACAAAGAAGACAAATATCGCGCACAGGTCAAAGGATTCAGTCCCCGAGGCATTGTCACGACAAGCAGAGAGGCCAATCTTAGAGATATATAACTATGACAAGACAGCATCCTGGGGTGACTCCCTCACTCACTTCTACAACAAGCATTTATGGAAGATTTACGTGCACAGGGCACTGTGCTGGCTGTTGGATTGACCAAGAAGAATGAGAGGGCCAAACCTAAGGCAGTGGCTCACAACACTGGCTACACATTGGAATCACGTGAAATGTGAGTTAAAACACACACACACACACACACACACACACACACTCAACCACCACCAACAACAAAACATTGATGCTTAGGACCACACTCCAAGGATTCTGATGTAGTTGGTCAGGATTAGGACCTGGTACCAGGACTTTTCACAGTTCCTCTGATTTTAGTGTGCAGAGTTAAGAACCATTAGCAGGACATGACCCATGGGCTTAGCACTGAAGGAGGGGTACGAATTAGGCACAGGAGGGAGGGAGAAAAGGGAGGAAGGGCATGCAGACAAAGGGAACAGAGCTGAATTTAGAGGATTGCTCCATAGTTCAACATATGTAGGAGGTTATAGTGGATGGGAAGACATATATCATGGAGGTCCTCCTATGCCAAACCAAATATCTATCCTCTAGGTAGCAGGGAGTTGTTAAGGGCTATTAGACGGGGCAGACATGGTCATATCTGGGTTCATCCCAACTCTGCATGCATTCTCTCTTACCTCCTCAGACGGCCCTCACGTCTAACTGTGGATGGGACTACAGAAAGGCTATGGAGAGGTGTGGGCTTTGCCTCCTCAGAAAATGGTACTACTACAGAAGAGACAGTACCTTTCTGAACTCTCCATCATGGGCAGCCTTCATCCAAAGGCACACTCCCTTTTCTATTACTTTTTCAAACCCCCCCCCCTTTTTTTGCAACATAATTTCATTACACGATCTTGCTGCAACACTGAGAATAAATTCCCTAAGGAGCCAGTTATTGTTCATCTGGAGACCGATATGAAAATCTGGAGGTGAAACAAACGACCGATCATACCACAAGAAAGCAATGGGATTGTCACCAAAGACCTCAGATGAAAAAACCATTCCATATGCTGCTCCAGGGATAAATCACTAAATAATTCAATTGACTGGATAATCATGCCCGAGCATCTGTTTCTGGAGACTAGATATATTGCAAAGAAATTTGTAGAAATAAAGATGGCTTTGGTTACTAGGTAGGACAATTGATAAGAGCTATTTCATCCTTCATGCATAGGAAATAAATGTCTTTTAAATAAATAATAATAATACAATAACAACAACAAGCACTTCCTGAATACTTGCACATACAACACATGATGCTAAGACTGTACGTTGCAACATCTATGCGAGGTCTCCAAATGGGTTGATGAGGTAACCGAGGCTCCGAGCACTTTAGTCACCTGCCCAAGGTCACAAGTAAGTGCAGTAATAGAATTCAAACTAAGTTTTTATGACTTACCTCTTTCCTTATATTCTAGCTAGAGGAGTGAATCTGTGCTCCTCTGTGCTCCGGACAGGATGTCTGCTTAACAAGCTCATCCACTGCTCTATAAGAGGCATTTTTCCTGCTGTGTCTAAGAAAAGCACCAAAAACTATCATGATTCTTTCCAAGGGAGAAATGCCAGTTCCCTCTTTGACCTGAATAGCATGGAAACAACGCAGTATCATCCAGTGAGCTGCTCTGTCTGAGAGAGAACAACCCTTTGGAGACATCGTGTAACCAAACAGCATGGCACTTGAATATAAGTAATAAATACCCAATAGCTATGGATCTCCTTTGGCTTCGGGCCCCTCACAGCATCTCAGTTCTAGGAGGCAAGAACTGGACAACACCTTCGAGGTCACCTGGCACAATCCAGCTTCTTGAAGATGAGAAGACCGACTAGTTAACATCTACTAAGGAAGTGAGGGCTGGACCCCTGGTCTCAGACTCTCAGACTTGTGTTTTATATTCCCTATCACCTTGGAAGCCTAGGGACCCACGGTTCCTATAACATTTTCATCTCCTCATGCGAAACTGGGCTTTTCACCCAGAGGAGCTGAAGAGAACAAGGGTCCCCCTATTTATCAGTGCCTCAGCTGGGCAGTCCTCTCTGTTAGCCCCAGAGAGAGATGGGAATGGAGGAGGGTCAAACACCTGGGCCCTTCTGGTGCATAAATCATTCTGTGAATGCAAATGTTTTAGTAGTTAGACAGACGGTTTCTCAGAGCAAGGAATGCTCATCCTGCCACTGCTTACGCTTATCTGTAATTTACGAGGACCAAACAGCTTCTGTCACACTGCGGAGTGCCAATGCTGGTGTCGTGAGTACACAATTATACACACATGGAGCAGATCACCAAGAATTTGCCCTCTTAACAAATCACTTCATGCAAAACTATGGTTTAGATGTCACTTTCATTTCCGAAAAGGATTCACCATAGTATGCCTTTAAAGGCTAGTTTTGCTCATGCGTTTGTGATTCCATTTACAGAGATGGGAAAGCCTCACAACTTGCCAGAAACACATCTTCTGAATAAACAAGGTACTCTTCCCCACTTCAGAATGCCACCCTTAACCCGGACCTATTTGGGGTGCTCTAGAAATGAATGAAAGTTGTTGCTGAGGTGGAATTTTACTTCAGGTGGTATGGGACTTGATGAAGACATACATCCCAGGACGAGATGTATGACCAGAAACAAAGCACCCAAGGCTGAGAAGGATAAACATTTTTAAATAAACATTTTTAAACAGCTGTCATTCGTGGTAGGAAGGTAAGATTTTTAAGCTGATGATAAGAGAACAGCAAGGGCAGACTGGATAGCCCAGGTTGTTAGCAGCTAAACTAAAACAGAGAGTGAGAAAAAAGGAGGAAAAAAGAGGAAGAAGAAAATAACCCAACCACTAAAGCCACTAAGTGAGAAATACTTAGAGGGATCCTGACAATGCAAATTTCCTTCTCTTCACATCAGGAAGTCTGTCTTTGACAAGTGTCAGTGGTTCACCGACCACAAATCTCCACTTAGAAGAACAAGCATGGGAGGATGAAATCCCCTCTTCCCAGGATAAACAAGGAATAGAAACCAGGAAGGGATACAGCTTCCAGGTCCTGGAGTTTAATTACTGGGACGCCGTTTTTTTGGTCCTTGACTTTATTAAATTGAGGTTAAGACTACCTATACGATGTCCTTTTCGTGCAAGGTACTCGGCGAGGGAGAACCAGCCACCGCCGCCTCCTCCAGACAGGGTGCGTGTCAGCGCTTCCCGAGGCCCCAGGTGGGGAAGTTTGCCGGGCCGCCCTCCTCGGAGCAGTTATCACTGACCTGGCCCGCCGACCTCGCCCCCCTCTCCCTGCACAACTGACACTTCCCCCGCCACTCCAGAGCACACGCGCCGAGAAAAGGCCAGTCAGTTTTCGCGTGGAAGGGAACGTGCGGCCGGCCCGGGAAGTGACCTCTGGCTCTGTCCCTCCGCCCCTCCGGCTGATTTCGTCTGGGCACCCCCCAAAACTCGCGGTTTTCGTGAGGAATTCGAGCAGGCAGGCGAAGGGGCAGACTTACCTAACTCCTCCGGGTTATAGGGCGCGGGAGAGGCTTCCACAAACTCACTGTCTGGAGAAAGAAGAAAAACAGAAAAAAATAGGATCGCAACCATTCAGGGCGAATCGATGAAGCCTCCGTGACCGCGCAGGTCCCTAAGAAAAGCGCGGGTTTCTCTCTCCCAGCGATCAGAATCCGTGAACCCGGGGCCACGCGGCGTTCGGGACGCCAGACCCACAGAGGATGAAGAATGGGCCAAGCAACCCCGGGGGCATTTCGGCCCAGGGGCCGTGCGCCTTTCAGGCGCGGGCAGGTGCGCGCTAACTTTCCCCAGGTGCGACCTCGCGGCTCCGCGGGCCAGCGCGGCGGGCTGCGACCCCATCCTCTGCCCTCAGCCCTCGGGGCGCATCGCTGCGTCCGCCGGCCCCGCGCCCACGCCCAGCGCTGAGAAGTCCCAAAGTTTCCCGGCGGGTCCCCGAGGGCTGAGTGTGCGCGGCGGCGGCGGCGGCCAGTTCCCCGCGCTCGCCCGGCCCGGCGCCCCGCGCGCATCCCCCGCCGCCCGTTGCTAGGCGACCGCGGCCGTCACGCTCGGCAGAGGCTCGCGCGCTGCCTCCCACCTCCCGGTTGGAGGGTGTCCTCTCCCACCCCCATTTATTAAAAATCAGAGCATAACCAGTTATAAAACGATTCCTGCTTTTTTTGGGGTATTACGTCTGTCCTACCCGGATGCTGGGGAGATCATTTGTTCTGTGTTCCTCATGGGGAGATGAAAGATTTTTAGAGCTTTAATGTCAGAGAGCAAGGGAGGAGGATCCTCAAATGCCCTCAGCCCCCTCCTTCTTTATGAACCTGAATTCTAACTTCAGTCCAAACAATATTCCTTCCCCTGGTTCAAGACACTGCCTGGTTCAAGCAGGGAAAGGAATGTCTCCATTTCACAGGCAAGGAAACTGAGCCTCAGAAACTAAGTAACTTATGAATGACTGCTCAGCACTATGGGGGGGGGGGGGTTTGTCTGTGTGAGGAGAGCCGAGCCCTGCTCCTTCTACTATATCAAGAGTTAAGCGGTTTCAGATATATAATGTAGAAAGAGGCTATGGTCTGAGAGATGGAGTTGTAGGTCCTAAGTCATTCATCATGTCCGATTGTGGGAATCTCTCTGGGGCAGGGGCCTGAAAAACTTGGGCAGTTGCATTAGGCATTTCCCCCCAGGACTGACTGCCCTGCCTGGGAGGGCCCGGGGCTTTTGGGATGTGCTCCAGAGACAGAGACCACACTAACGCCAGGAAGAGGTAAAAGGAATGTAGGAGCAAACATGGAAAATGGTTGTCCCGTCTCTATCCTTGTCCTGGAAGACTGACTGTTGGAGTCAACAGTCTGGGCAACCTCTGGGGGGCCATCTATAGTCTCAAAGTGATCAGATCACCAGCTGCTGCAGCCTGAGGGCCCCCAGATCTGTGCCACAGTGCTCTAATTCTGTAAACACTCAGCCGTCTCTGGGTTTTCCACTGTCAGCTTGGGGTTTACAAATTACCTTGGAGGACAGAAAGAAGCCACTCTAGCCAGCATAGCTCATGGTGAAGCCGGGTGGGGCTGTCCTTCCCCCACTGAAGCAACCACTTTTGAGCTGCCTACCCTATCTATCTCTGCCCCCCGGCACCCCAGCTCCTAAATCCAAGAAGGGAATGTGCTTGGGTGAATGTGTGTATCACGCCACCATTCCCGTCTCGTAGAAGCCTCCCGTTTGCCCTCAGGAATTCATGATCATCACCAGCAAAATCCCCATTATCCTCAGCCTCTTGTCTGAATGTTTCTTTCAATTTCTTACGCCGATCAAAACCGGGCCTTCCTTGAAAATAACAGACCCCATTACCCTACTTACTGAAACTGTCTGCAGATCCTCCGTTATTCTACCTCTATTCCTTGAAGATACTGGTATCTGGCTCACTGTCACGTTCCCCAATACCATTCCCATGACAATTCTTATTTCTGAATCTACTTAATGGATTCGTCTCCTACTGTAGTCTCTCAGCTCTTCAGTATCCTTTCCCATCCTGGACCTCTAGCTTCCTCAGCTCTCTGCTCTCAGAGTGACACCATCCAAAATCTCAATGTCGAGTATTCCTCTCTCCCATCACTGCCTCTTAACTTTCCAGCTTATTCCCTCTATTATCTTAATTCAATGTCTCTTTGACCCTAGCTGCTCCTATAATTTACTTATCCCTTAACCTTTCCTCTGTTCCTTACTCTCCTTATGATCTTCCTTCCTCCTATATCCACCTTAGCTTCCAGGTTCATTATTATTCTCTTTTATGTATCTACTCAGATCTGTGTTCCTCTCTCTCCATGTTACATCCTTGGAAAAACCATAATCCTGATAAAATCGTTCTTCACTCTCTCTCTCTCTGCCAGCACCCAGCTAAACACGATTGGAGAAGCACACCGTCATGCTGCCTGGTCTTATTTTCAATTCATGACCACTAACCTTAAGTGGAGCTTACGGCAGCCCAGTAACTGCTCTGTGTATGCCTGGTTTAGTTACTCTCCTGCTCTTCTGTTACTATGGATGAACCATCTGTACTGCATCTGAGGTCAGCTCCTCCAATGTGGATCAAATCCTATGCCCTCTCAAGTGACTTTTCCCCCTTGCAACCTAAATGTTTTCCTTCTCCTAGATCATTCTCATCAGTATACACACATACTACTGTGTATTTATCTTTAAAAGAAAATTCCTCACTGGATTCTACCTCTCTCCAGCTACCACTCTCAATTCCCAGCTGCCCTTTACAACAAAATTCATCAAAAGAATTGTCTATACTCATTGTGTCCACTTGTTCCTTTTGCTCTTAAAGGCTTCTAGCTCATCACTTATCCAAAATAGCTCTTGTCAAGGTCAAGATTTGGCCTTGCCATTGTCAATTCCAATAGTCGGTTCTTGGTCCTGATAGCAGCTTTTGACCTACTGATCCCGTGAGTGGATGGGCTCAGATGCCCTTTCTGCAGGATCAGTCTCTTTCATTTCCCCATCATTCAGAGGCAACTAGCCTTTGGCCAGTCTACAGAGGGCTTTAGAGTCAGCCAGATCTTGATTCTAATACCAGCTCCACTATTAACTAGTAATTTAATTTCTGCCAGCCTCAATTTTCTGTAAACATGGAGATAATAATCATACCTCACTCTTAAGGTTATGATGAGAGTGCAATGAACTAAACCACTTAGAGCTCCTAGAAGAGAGGCTGTCTCATTGTGAAGATCAAGTAAATATTAGTTATTATTGGATGGTGCACTCCTTTCACAACTGAGAAAATGGGCTCTTTTTTTCTTTAATAACTTTGAGCTACCGAAGGAGTCATTAACCATAGCGTATGCTTCAAGTTAAGAGCAATGTTACATTGCCCCTGACTTTCAGTCTGTGTTCTATGAGTGGGTTATATGGAGCTGGCACCAGATATCCCCCATAGGAACAGCATTACAAATGTTCCACCTGGTGATTAGGTTCTGGAGCCTGCCCAGCTCTTCTAACTAACTCACAGTGGACTCCCCTTCACTTTGTTCCTATAAATAGGTGACTTGTAAGCCAGGAACTTTCCTTACAGCACTTTCATGATTTGAATTTCCTAATCAACTGAAGGTCAATGAGAAAATATTTTTCTGGTCTCAATACTTGCTGCTGAAAATTGTTTTAAATATATGATTCTAATTTTCTATCTTAGGAAGCCACGCAGAGCAAACAGTAATTTTCCTGTTAATCAAACAAGCATTTACGGAGGATTTACTGTGCTTCCAAGACGATGCTAGGCACTGCAGACAGATAGGTAATCAGAACAGGTTCCTGTGCTCAAGGCGCTCACCTTCTAATAAGGAATTCCATGACAGAGGTCCTTCCTGACCCTTAGGCAATGTCTAAAGTGCCCATCCATATTTAACTTTAATAGGCCTCTTATAAAGAAATGGTTCTGTTGGAGGGACACTCAATTTAAAGGACAGTGTATAGGCTGGACTCTCAGCTCTGTCCATCTTCAGAGGCACTCTCAGGCATGTTACTAAGACACTCAGAGCATCAAGTTCCTGATAATAATACCTATCTCATTGGATTGGCAGGAGAAGCAACACAGGTAAAGGATGAAACAGACCGAGCGCAGTACCTGTCACACAGCGCATGCTTAGTATATGTTCCTTTCTCTCCCAGTTAGAGGGCTTGAGTCCCTCTTTTGACTGTCCTAGGAAAAGAGTGAGCCTCCTTCTGCCCTGGCCCCTGCAGACAGGAAAAGGAAGTCCCTCCTCTTATTTCTAGGGCAGGTTTTATTAGAGAGTGGGACATGTGAGGAGAAAGCAGCAAGGAAGAAATATTTCTGGGGCTCAGGGTAAAATATTGTTGGAGCTCATGTTTTCCATAGAAACAGATAACACGGGGGGGGGGCGGGGAAGAGGGGAGGGTTATGTCTAATGTCTACTTTTACTGTTGCCCTGCTGCATCATGAGTTGAACAGGTTTGGGGAAGCTAGCCTGGGAACCCAACCCCTAGCTTTTATATGTGTGTGTGTGTGTGTGTGTGTGTGTGTGTGTGTGTGTATTACTGTGTGTAATTATATACATTACATTGTAATATAATATATAATTCTAAATTAATTTTTATTATATAAGCAAATAATACATATGCAAAGTAAAGGAAAAAACAGAAAATTCTCTTTCCCATCCTATCCCGGTCTCCATCTCCAAACTGAAACCTCATGCACAGCTTCATGTGGTCGTGGCAGAATTTTCTTGAGGCATATTCAAACGTGTTTCTGAATTGCTTAAACAAGTTGGACACCCTATTACAGATTCCAAATTAAAGGCAATACATTACTAAATGAAAAGTTGGTCCAGCTTTAGTCATAAGCTGGGATGTGACTATTTTCTGTTTAGTAGGGCAAAAATGTACAAAAAGCCATAGGGAGGAAAAGTCTTATCAGCTATTAGAAAACAGTAAAATTTGGAACAAAATTTAGGCATTTCAAGGGTTATGCTTCAGTTATCTGGAAAACTCAGTCAGGACCTCCATTCCTCGGGAATTGAAGTTCGGTCACATAGCAATATTGGGTATAACTCTAGGATCAAAGGAATTCTGCTCCATTTCTAGAACTGAGGACACACCCCAAATATTTTCTGGGGAGGCTGGAAGAGGCGTTCTTAGCACAAGCCCCATCACTGATATTCTCCTTAATGTGAAGGGACTGCTGTGGGCCAGTGCAGGAGTCCAGGCACGCCTTCAGCCCCTAGCCGGCCTCTACTGCAAGGGCTGCAGGCTCTGCTTGGAAGAAAGGCCACACAGAGGGCCCCTGCTTTGGGCCCCAGCCAGCCTTCATGGACTCCAGAGTCCCCAGGGGATACACAGCTCCTTGGTCAGTAGAAAAGAGAAGGTGATGAGTCCTTTTCTTGGCTTCTTCCTCCAAGGAATGGGTGAAGGGCTCAAAGCCACATAGGGAGAAGTTTCTCGTTTTGTTTTTTCAGCTAAGTTATGTTATCAATTCCCTTTATAAAAAAAGAGTTACACAAACACCATAATAACAAGTTAGAATGGTAGCCAGAGGCCTCTAGGATCTGTGTACAATCTTCCTAACCCCAGCCCCTGGGAGGGCACCAATTTCAAGCATGAAAAACAGAAAGAAGCCGCCTGAGCGTCCCCTCTGCCTTCCTCTCCTTCCCGGCATTGCTCTTGGTTCATCTTCTCTGCAGGTAGCCTCCTCTCTGCTGGAGGCCTCTGCTAGTTAATAGCAGAGCAAGTGGAGAAGTGGTGCTTGCCCGTCCTCCCCTCCGCTCCCTGGGGAGCATAGGCAGGGCTGACACAGGAGGAAGGAGTGGGGCCATGGCTGCCTGAGCACAGCATGGCTCTCTTCTGTTACCTTGTCTCTTATCTGCCTCCTCTTAGGACAAGCCAGCAGAGGACACCAAGGACAAATGTATGTCCACCCATATGTTTTTATCAAAAAGGAAATTGTACTTAATTGGTCACAACATTAGTTCCAGGGCTAAATTGGCCAAAAGAACATTTCTGCTTTTCTTAGGGTTTAATATTCTTTTGTTTTAGCACAACCCCACATTTTCATAATCCTTGTTGAAAGGGACAAACAAAAAAACATAGCGGCTTGATTGCCCTTAAATAAAAAAATCAAGCCACAGATAACTGCTTTAAGTCTTTTATAACTTCCAGAAGAAAGAAATGGGCTCTATAGGAAGAAAAGTTAGTTAATATCACCTGAAAAAAATAATTTTCTTTAGCAGAAACAATACAGGCCAAGAGATGATATGATATTAAGTTTGACAGGAAGCCAAGGATTAATTTTGGTAAAAATGCTGACTGTGTTCTCTGAAAAATTCAAATGCCAATGCAATCCATGCTATTAACAATAGCAAGGTGTTTTATAAACAAATTGGATCCATCCAGCCCCCTAGAATTCCTGTTACCATCTATGGAATAGAGATGAAAGTTTAAAAGACTCTTCACTCAACATCATATCAAAGGAAATAAACTCTGGCTGAGCCAGGAAGCTACTGGAAGGTGTATGTGGACATGAATCAGAATAAAGAACCGTTCCAAAAATACACACAGAAAAAGGGCCCTGCAGAGGAAAATCATACACTTCCAACTCACACTTGGCTGGATCTACTGGGTGAAATCAGACAAAATACCCTGTGTTAGGATTAAGTGCAAAAACATTAGCTGCAATTGAAATCTATGACTGAATTATTAAGAAAAGAAATCCATAGGATGAAATGTGAGTGTCTGCTGAGTTGCAGAGACTACCCTGATCTCAAATTTTCCACCCCAGTTTCCTGGACAGAGGCCTGAAAGGGAATCGCTTCTTTGCGGGACTGCAAATAGTCTTCTTGGCTGCATAGGGGCCTCTCTTCTTTCATAGTGAAATGGTTTTTCCGAGAAGCTAAGGCCTTAACAGTCAGCATAGTGCATATAGATGCTGGAAGGAGAAGCAGAGGCCTGCGTTCCAGCCTGAGTTCTGCCACTAATCTTTGATACGTTTCCAAACCTGCCTGGACTGCAGTCTCCTCTGTAAAATGAAACGTGTTTAAAACAAAATGCCAATAGGAGATTATGGATAACAGATTCCATTGTATCAGTCCTTTTTACTATATCTTATGCAAAAGAACTAGACAAAAAGGATCAAGCTTCACAGGAAGGTGGATGCCAAAATGTTGCTTTTTTTTTTTTTGAAACTGACTGAGGTTGAAACGGACAGAGCATAGTTCTAAGTTTGCTCTGAGGGGTATGAAAATCTGAGTTTGAACATGAGCTCTGCTGGCCTATGCTGAATGAGCTTGGCTTAGTTCTCTTGCCATTCCAAGACTCAGTTTCCTCATCTGCAAAATGGAGATAATAATAACTGCTTGACAAGATTTCAATGAAGATTTGAATAAAATGAAATAATGTCTATGGCAGTGCTAGGCACACAGACTGCTCTCAGAAAAAGGTCCTTCCTTCCTTCCTGATGTTTTAAAACTCTCCCTGACCTTGAGAGTCACCAGAAAGGAAATCTGCTCCTTCCTGTTTTTATTCCCGTACTGGGAACTGCACCGCTGACTTTCTAGATGCACCTGGCCCTACCGCCAGGTTATGTTTCCCAGACTTCCCTTCTCTCCCCTAATGAGGAGCTTAAGCAGGTTGAGTCCCCCGGGAAGAGTGGATGACAGCAGGATTCCCAAACAGCTGAGTGAGCACATCCGTAACAGAAAGAAGTGTTTTGTAGATTCACTGAGAAGGCTGTGGAGGCCTCCCTTTCAGCACCAATCCCTACCCGTACAATGTGGCAGTTGGTGAATTGAAGGAACAGCCACATCAGCTTGCAAAGTGACAATCAGAAATGGGGCTCTGGCGCAACACGGGCCTCCTTCAGTTTTGTGTGTCAGGCACTGCATACAATTTTACTTGAAAAATGTTTTCCAGACCTTGAAAATACGTTTGCAAAACCACTGGCCCAGGCCCTTGAGGGTATTTTTGGGAGTGTAGGAAGCAGGAGTGGCAGAGGGACTTTCCTCCAGAAACTCCATATCACCCCCAGACCTCCTGGGTTCTCCCCAGGCAGGTTCCTGGAGGCTGTCCCACACTCACAGCAGCCTGAGATGCTCGGAGGACAGCACAAAGGCAGATGTTGCGGGGATCTGGCCCTGCCTCAAGGCCTGTGACTCACCGGGATGACTGAGCCTCCCTGGCAGATAGCACAGTTCTCGGAGGACTCCATGAAGCCAAGAAAAAAGCCCCGGGGTCTGGACACTTCCAGGACTTTCCCTGGGACTTCACTAGAAATGTCAACCCCATCAGCTCACATTGGGCCTCAGAGATGGAACAGCTGGTACCAGCCAGTGATGGGAGAGGTGGGACACGGGTGTGGGGTGTGAAGGAAAGCAGGTGGGTCATGGCTTTGGCATTAGCTAAAGCCGTAGGAGGGTCTTGGATGATAATCCACGCATTGCGACAGCACTGTTTATTTTCAGCCCTGCTCAGATCTAGTTCTGTTTTCTACTATGACAATGAAATAACCAGCAATTAGAATCTGTAACTGGACCACCAAAGCCTTAAACTGATAAGGCAGACTAGGGAGTTTTGGAGGGTGAATTGAGGGGCAACAGCCTGCGGTAGCTTGGGGTTAGGCAGACCTAGGTTCAAATCCCCACTCGGCCATTTACCAGTTGAATGACCTTGCACAAGTTTGTCAGCCTCTTCAAGCTCAGTTTCTTCGTAAAATGAGATTAAGATTGTTGTGAGAATGAATTGAGACAATCTACCTCTAAAAAAAAAGGCTTAGCATAATGTCTAGTATAATGTATTGACCTAATAAACGGTTACCAATATTTTTTTGTAATTCATCCAATTCTGACTTAGGTCTGGCACAGCAGGGCTTCTGCTTCATTTCTGAGGGCTAGTTTCTTCATTTCACTTCAAGATTTCACCAGGTTCCCCTTTGGGCACACTGCCACGTCCTCTTAGGACTGGAGCCCTTTCCCCGAACCCCGGCCCAGACCTCTGAGAACCATCCTAATACCAGCTGCCCACAAGCATTTTCAAATTTCAGCCATATCGACTCCTTGTGATGGTGTTTCACGCACATATGGCAACACTACCCACTCTTTCTTTGACACCTCCATCCTCACAGACTGATTGTCTCAACTGGGGCCAGATATTATGGTATCTGTTGCCTACCAGAGCTAAGCTCCTCTCTCCACCCCATGAGCTCATCACTTACCCGAGAGCAGTGCCCTCCCATTAGGCCGATCTGGACACAGGTCTGTGTCCCCCTCCTACTAGCCAGCCATGCCCCAAAGATTGTACAGACATGACAGTGAACTCATGAAGGGATGTGGTAGTGCTTGGAACTGGTCACAATAAGCAGTTTCTAGCCACCCTTTTGTCACACTGATCACTAAGGGCTTCTTTCAGTTCTAGAATTCTATGATGGTTGATTCTGTCGCCTAGGTTACGGTGCCAAAAGCAGTCGTGTGACCACTGGGGTTGCCACAGTGCAAAAATGTCCTCAGTGAAATCAGAGATATGCAGAAGATGTGGTCCTTCCCCTGATTCATTCATTCATCCATCCACTCATTCATTCATCGAGTCACCCAGCCATTAAATATACATCAAGTATTTGCCAGGCTATTTGTGTAAGGGACGCAACAGTGACTAAAACCAGACATCTGTCCCAAAAATCTCACAGTCCGTCTAGGACACAGAGAATCACAGTACAGTGGGCTAAGTGCTGGGACACAGGAACCTGCAAGTTCTGTGGCAGCACTGAGAAGGGACCTCGCATTCAGACCAGGAGAGGTGTGTGTAGGTGGCAGCAGCAGGAAGAGATCCCAAAATAGATGACTTCAGCTGAAGCTTCAAAGAGGAATAGGAGCTGACCAAGTAAAAGGCAAATAGTAACGAATGTCTCTGCAAAGTCTCACAGGTGTGTGGGAGCTTGATCTACTCAAGGATCCACAGGGAGGATGATCTAGCAAACTCCCTATCTGAGGAGGGGGTTTGTTTTCAGTGATGAGCAGCAGAGGAGTCTAGAGAGGCAGGCAGAGGTCACATCAGGGAGGTCTGTGTGTTGAGCTGAGGAGGTTCAACTTTATTCCACGGGCTAGAAGGAGATACTGGCTTAGGAACCTCTAAACAAGTGGCTAGGGTGGCAGTGTGACAGGGCACAGCTGTTGATTTGTGGCTAGACTGCATCCAAGCTCCCATTCTCAGAGTATCGAGCTTCCCTTTGGGGAATCTCCTATTGTGTGCAGTAGTCTTGGTGGGAAGATGTACCCTGGTGCAGTGCGGAAGCTCAGGAAATGTTTATTGCAATATAACTCAGCCCATTTTAGAGACAGGGCACAGCAGAGAGAGTAGTCTGGTGATCTCCATGTCTATATTGCTCACTCTCTGGTATTCCCCGTGCTTGGTACATAGTAGATACTCAATATGTATTGAGTGAATGAATAAACAACAATAGGTGACATATCCTTAGCAAAAGCATCATGTGACTATGTCAACCTCTGTGGCCTTTGATCTCCCCATCCATAGAGTGGCTCCTACCACCAAAAGAGATCTCCATTAGTTCTGGGGCATGGAGAAGGGTTAGACTCTTAGAATTGACAGAGGACCACAGCTCTGTCTGTGTCAGGATTATAGTTTTTACATTTATGCTCCATTCTAGGACAGTCACAATATCCCCACTATTTAATGCTGAGTTGCATTAATCAGATGCTAGGACAACGAAAAAGAAGGGAAGGTGAGCTGACCTACTCTCTTTATATCGATTGCATTATCCTCATCTTTAATCCTCGCAGGGCTGTGGAGAGGAAAAGAGAGGAGAGGAAAGAGAGGAAAGGAGAGGGGACCAGACAAACAGAAACACAGTACTTAACACAGGTTAGATACTCAAAGATATGTGACTAACTTCCCCCCTGGCTAGAGTAAGGGCTCAGTAAACGACAGCTTACATCACTCATGGTCCTTATCACAACCCTACGAAGTAGGCATTCTTACTCTCCTTTAGAGCTGAAGACACAATAGATTTTCTCAAGGCCACAGAACTTGAAAGTAGGATACTCAGGATCTGAGCCCAGGTCTGCCTTATTCCAACATCCATGCCCTCGCCTCTCTACCCGCCTGCTTTTGAAATGACAGACAGCCCTGGGCATCTACTGAGTACGGCTGGGTTGACAATGAGTGCAGGGATTGAAGAGTACCACGTGTTATCGGGGACATCAAAAGCAGCCATACCCACTCTGGTGTTGGCATAATGATGAATTCCAGCATGAGACAACCAGGCTCCTTCCTCCAAAGGCCATTTTTCACTGAGGTCCATGCTTCCAGCAAGTCTCTTGTATGCGCAGCTCTCAGATCAAATGGAATCTCCTAAAATAAATACGAGCACAAACAATAGAGATGAATAACTATTGCTGCTCTCCTGAGAAGGGGAGGCTACCTTGAAGGAAAGTAGTCAGTTTCTAGTTTATTATATTTCTTTAGTGTGCAAATATTGTTGTCAAGATTCAGTCATGGCCTGTGTGGGAGAGATCTTCCAATGAGGCTGCTCAAGTCCAGGTACCATGGTTTCCGTCTCCATCAATTAACAAATGTTTATGGGGAACTATCACATGCTAGGCCTTGAGCAAAGAACGTACTGTGTTTAGTTCTGCATGTTTTGTCGACTCCTAGAATTTCGGGGTAGGATACAGTGGGATCTCAATTTCTTAAAAATAAATAGGTATATACACTATATATGCCTGAAAAAGAGACTGGAAAAACGTTGAATTAAAAAGTTTGAAGTAGCTAACATTGTATTGGAAATATGAGTGCTTTTAATTTTCTTTGTAATTTCCTGCATTTTCCACATTACACATACATTCCTTTTATAGTCTGAAAAAAAAGTATATAATAAATATTATTTTAAAGGAAACTTCCAGGGCCAATAAGAACCATGGAAACTAATTTTCATTTCCTCTTGAAAACTGTGATAAAAAGTCATGTGTCCCAAGGGCCTTTGGCTCTCCTAAAAAGGTCAACTCACTGGCTATCCCCAAGTCCAGCCTGGAGAATGTCTATCTATAAACTGTATCTGTGAAGATTACAACTCATGGTCAAACTTCTGCCCATAATACAAGTAGATCTTCCTAACGCTCTGCGTGTAGCAGGTTCTTAAATGCGGCTGAATAATTGAACATGACTGATTGACCTAATCTGCAAACGCAGCAAGTGGAACATCTACATGGCAGAAATCCTGTCGGCCTAATTAGGACGGGCAGCCATTATCATTTGTTGTAATCGGAGCACCTGGCTGGATTTGGTCTCCAGAATGCTGTTCAAAGTTGCCTCGCAGGCTCCTGCACAGCCTGCCTGACTGCAGACATGGCAAACTGACTTTTTGGCTGTCTGCCTAGAGAAGTCTCGTACTCTTGGGAGTTGTAACAAACAATCAAAAATCTCTAGTAAAATACCAGGAGGTAACAAACATTGTACTGCACTCTATCAGGTACTGGCTCACGGGGGATTTGTGTTCAATTCAAGTACCCAAAAGTTTTAGAAGAACCCTAGATCAGAATGGACATAGCACAATGCCAAAGTGAAAACACTGTATTTATCAAGAAATCCAGATTTTAGCGCCGACTCTGGCACTATCCAGGTCACTTTGGGCAAATCACTTTACTCTCTCTGGGCTTAATGTCCTCAATTTTAGATGAAGGAAGTGGGACTAGATGTTGTCGAAGGCCTGTTCAGTCTGTCACGACTTGCAGCCTATAATAATATGCTTTTACACACAAAGGCAACCCCTCCACCCAAATCAGTGAGCTGAAAAATCTGCAATATTTATCTGTTAGCAAACAGATAAATAGCCTCAGTATCAGACATCAGCCTCAGTATGTGAGAGGTGGCTGATTGAGGCTAGAGGCAGACCTCCATTAGAACAAAACATGCTCTTGGTGCAAAAGTAAAAGCATGTCTGGAATGGAAATCCAATCTTGGGACATGATAACATTGGTATCATCAGTTAATTAAATATTTAACATCTTGTATCTTCATCAATTATGAAATAACATTAACAATTACACTCCATCCTTAAAGAGCAACATTTATTTACAATAAATAGGTCATTCAAAATCATTCAATGAATCCTATAGTATCCTTGAGAAGTGAGTGAGAGATTCTCATAGCTTTGTTTGACAAAAATAGAGCTTTACTGATTAATTAGAGAGTCATTTTTAAAGTAAATTCCCCATCCTTGACCCAGTGGCTTAGGCCCCACTGGCCCCCAGGAAACAGATTTGCAAGATGTTGTCTTCTGGATGTGTAAGGTTAGGCTTTCACATCCATGCATTTTATTTTATTAATCTGAACGACACAGGTTCATGTGGAGTGTTTTATTAACTTCAACCTGCAAACCCTGCTGGTTTTTCTGACTCTTGAATTTCACACCTCAGCTTGGAAAGGACAAGCACGAAATGTGAGATGAAATTGCATCAGACACAAGCATATCAAGGAAGACTTTGATCAATCACATCTGTTACTGAAACTCTAACACAATCACTTTAGTCACAGGAAGCCCCAGAGTTGTTCATGAAACTCTGGAGCCTAGAAAATATTTTCTGGCCATATCAAACAACTTATCCAGAATTTCCTATAATGTGTTTGACTTTTATCCAAGTCAAAATTCTATCAAAGACCAAGTCCATGAAGAAGAAACTAAAGAGAGAGAAAAAAATTAATGCAACTATGGAAATAGGAAGTGAGAAATATTTTTTCTAAAGCCGTACATGGTAGCTCGAACAATAACATGTATGATAAGGGGGCGGGGGGTGGCAGGAGTGGGAAAGCCTGTTGAAAACTTACAGTTGTAATTCTGACTTTGAAAAGCACTCAAAGACATACTTTTTTTTTGAAGAGATATCTGTACTCCCATGTTCATTGAAGCATTACAATAGCCAAAATATGAAAACAACCTAAGTATCTTTACAACAGGTCAAGGGATAAAGGTATTACACACACACACACACACACACACACACACACAGGGATATTACTCAGCCATGAGAGAGAAGGAAATCCTGCCATTTGGACAACATGTATGGACCTGGAGGGCATCTGCTAAGTGAAATAAGCCAAAGAAAGACAAGTACTGCTTGATATCATTTATATGTGGGATCTGAAAAGGAAAAAAAAGCAGAACTCATAGAAACAGAGAGTAGAAAAGTGGTTGCCAGGGGCTGGGGCATGGGAGAAATAGGGAGATTGGTAAAAGGGTACAAACTTACAATTATAAGATGAATAAGGTCTGAAGATCTAATGTATAATAGGATGACTGTGGTTGATAATGCTGTATTGTATAATTGAAATTTGTTTAAAAAGTAGAACTTACAAGTTCTACTAGAAAAAAGAAAAACATGTGAGGTGATGGATGTTCTAACTAGACGAGAGGAATTATTTCACAATGTGCACATACCTTATTTTGCCATGTATAATGCGTCCCTGTGTATAATGCACACCCAAGTTTTTGGCCCAAACTTTCAGCAAAACAATTAATACTACCCGTGTATAATGCACATCGTTATTTTCCCCTCACAAATTTGGACACAAAAGTGTGCATTATACATGGCAAAATATGGTATATATATATATACACACACACACACACACATATATATACGTATATTATACATATATATATATATATATATATATATATATATATATATATAACTACCATGTACACTCTAAATATCATACAATAGTATTTGTCAAATATACATCAACAGCTGAAAAATAAAATAAATAGCAAAGAAAAGGTCGGGGAGAGAGGGAGAGAGAACTAAGCCACCCGCAGAATTGCACACTGGGATCTATGGAATACTAGGATACTATGAATACATAATTCACATTTAATAAATATTGGTTGATGGAATGGACAAATAAGTGATACTAAGCAGTTGGGTAAGGACCCTAGTCAGATATTAGATATCATAAAGCTCCCAAAGGAAACCTGTCTACCCTGAGAGAGAGCCCGAATGTACCACTGGACTTCAGGAGGGTTAGCTCTATGCCGACCTGATGACCGGAACTCTCCTCAAACTGACACATCCGCCTCTCTTTTCAGAGCTGCCTCGAGAGCGAGCCATCTCCCCGGCCACCTGAGCCAGAAACTGGCCTTCCTTGATTGAGTGATTACATCTCCCATCCAGTCAATCACCAAGCTTCATCCAGTCTAACTTCCAAATGTCTCAAGAATGCATATGCTGCTCTGTTCACTATCCTTTCTCACTGAGATACTGCAGTGACTTCAGTGGGGCCTTGGTCTCTCTTTCTTCCAAACCATGCTCCACGTTTCCTGGTAGTACTGATATTTTTAAAGCGCAAATCTGATCATGTCACTCCTTGATGAAAATACTCCAGTGCTTCATCAATCCCCGGAGAAAGTCTGGACCATTTAACAAGGCACATAAGGTCCAACAATAGCAAAGTATTTGCAGTCCCTGAATAAGCTCCTCTGTTTGGCCTTTTGTATATTCAGCCGTGCCTTGAGCGCCAGGAAGATTGTTCTTCCTGCCTCACAGCGCTAACTACAACTTCTCCTTTCACATCTCATCTTAGATTTGGCTATGTGCTCCCTGCAGATTTCCGTGTGCTTACTCCATTACGGCATGTATCACACTGTACTGCGATTCTGTGTTAATATGTCTCTAGAGTTTAGACCATAGTTTATATTCTCAAGAGCAGAGATCCTGCTTATTTGTATCCCTAGCATTCCTACAGTGGCTGTCACAAGGTAAGCCCTCGGTATGCATTTGTCGAAGAAACGCACACAGGAGTACATGATGGTATTTAGCACAAGTATATTTCAGGTTAACCCATCCCTTTGGAAAGTATTCTCTTTGCAACCTCACCCATCCTCGCTGCTTCTTTGGAAATTTCTCCACCTACAAACCACACCCAATCTGCCTCTGCTTCCTGGCCCCATTCTGACCTTCTCAGCCAGTCTAACTTGCTGAGATTCTCCCACGTACACTCCCACGTCAGTTTGTATATCTGTTCCTCTGCCCAGCACGCCACTAGAACCCCCGTCCTCATATACCTGCATCCCTCTCCCAGCTCGGAATGAAGCTACGTAGGAGACACCTGCCCACCTAATACAGCCGAGTCACACCTAGATTTCTAACCAGCACATCCAGGCTCGTTTCTGGCAGTGGGGCCTTGATCTAGGAATCTAAATTCAGAAGAACCCTGGCCGTAATTTGATTCTGCCTTAACTGCCATGATATAGCTCCAACTATAGAGAAGGAAGGAATTAACTAGAAGTGCCATGTTTGAGAAATCAGATGGCATATGCCATCATTCAGGTATTCAAGCAACCATGAGTTCTAAGGAATATGAACATTCTCACAGCAAGCAAGTCCATTCACTGAAAACTTCTACTATAAAGCAAGATATATATAAATATAGAGAGACATAGATATACAAAATGAATTCATTCATTCATTTGATACATAGTTACCTGCTGTCTCATATGCACTAGTCACTGTACTAATTGCTGGGTATAGAAAAGGATAATTATTGCCTTTCCTTCAAGGAGTTTTCAACCTTGTGGGGGAGACACATATCTGGATATATCATGACAGAACAATGCATTAAGTGCAAGAATAGAGGCATGCACAAGGGAAACCAAGGATAATGCAAATAATAGAATCTGGAAGTTGGAAGGGATCTTAGATCCTTTAGTCCAACCCTTGCTTTATACATGACTCCCCAGCATATGCCTACACAGCCTATACTTAAATACTACCAGCGAGAAAGAGCTCACTTTCTCCCCAGACAGCCCATTACATTTGTGAACACTTCTGTCAAGCAATTCATTTAAAATTCTCAACAAAATATTGATGTTCACCAACAACCCTCAGTGCTGCTAAACTGTTCCAGGACCTCCTGCCCCATGTTCTGTTCTTCAAAGGCTACTTGAAAGTGAGATACTCTTCCAGGAATATCAAGATTCTACCCCACTTCTGATACTCTCCCAGACTTGCACATAAGGACCTTCTTCTGCAGTGAGTAAGGAATCAAAAAGAACATTCCATTTTGATTACAAGAGTGTAAATCTATCTTGTCACACCCAGAAAACAAACCAAACTAAATTGAAGCGCAAGAGGGAAGAGGTAACATGAAGGGATCTTCCTTCTCAACTGGGAATTTCTGGCTGGGATCGACATTATGTAGGCTCTAGGTGTCTTTGTCCATTTGGGATGCACCACAGACTGGGTGGCTTATAAACAACAGAAACTTGTTTTCACAGTTCTTGAGGCTGGAAAGTCCAAGATTAGGGTGCCAGCATGGTCAGATTCTGGCCAGAACTCTCTTTGGGTTGAGATTGCTGGCTTCTCATTGCATCATTACATGGAAGGACAGTTAGAAAGCTCTCTTCGGTCCCTTTGACTAGCATACTAATCTCATTCATGAGGCACCCCCCCCCCATGACCTAATTAGCTGCCAAAGGCCCCACACCATTGTATTGGGGTTAAGAATTCAACATATGAATTTTGAGGGAACACAAATATTCAGTCCACTGCACTAGTTCTAGCCTGATACCAGTCATCAGAAAAACCCAATCATCAGTGACCTTGTGGACCACAGAAGAAGAGAAGACAGTCTCCTCTTGGGCTGCCCCAAGGGTTTGGCTCTGATGAGTTTCAATTTCTAAACTTGGAAAGTTCGTTTCCTTCCAGCTCCAAAGAGTCCAAACACATAACACATCACAGTATACATCTGGGCTCTTAATATTCAAGTGATAAAATTCAGCGGCACTTAAAACATCAAACTCTTAAACTTGATTGAAAGAGAAGAGTAGAATGCTCTAAGTATCCACCATAAAAGAAAATACCTCATCACATAAACAGAAGGACATGCAATGCTAGAGGCAGAGTCTTCCTCTGACTGAAATGGCTGATGTTCAGAAAGTTGACATGATTATTCTGGGCTTCTTATTTTTTCAAAGAATTGCTAGCAGCTTTGTAACGTTGGAAAATTTCAGGAACTTGAAAACCATTATTTCAAATTGGCTACTGTGGAACTCATTGATGATACTATTTTAAGCATACCAATAAGTAATTTATGCTACTACTCTAAGAAGCTGTGGTAACAAGCACATTTTTAGGAAACATAATGAAGTTATAAAATTATGAGTTCCTTCGGTCCTTCGCAGAACTCTCAGTGACTCAGGTTTTTAATCTGTAAGTCAGTCCATTGAGACAAAGCTCAGAAGTCCAACATGCAACTTGCCCTGACAAAATCATCTCCTTCTCCCTTTGTGCTTCTCAGAAATTTAAGACACTGCTTTTCCATTGGATGGTAATACTCTCTTTACAAGACGATTGTTGTGTCCATTAGAAGGTAGCCTCCTCCTGACAAAGTCATATTTTATCCACTCTTTCCTTCCACACAGTGCCTAGCCAGACTTGGGATTAAGCAAGGCTTGTGGAATGAATGAGACTGACATACTTATAGCTGAAAAACTCAAATGACTCTGCACCAGCAAACTCTTCACATAACTCAGGGTTAAATCAGCAATCATAACAAAACATTTGTCACTATATTCTGCCACCCAGCAACACAACACTCAAGTACACATGGATGAGCAAATAAAAAGGAAAATAAATATTTCGAAAAAACTGTGTTCTCACCTGGCTTGGAATAGTTTCTTAATCTAGTGACCCTGGACACATTGCTTCATCTCCCTGAAGCTCAGATTTTCCTAGTGTGTAAAATAGGGCTCATAAAGACCATCATTCCATCTTTAATAGAGTTTTGTTAACACCAAATGTCAACTGGAGCATCATCAAAACAGTGGACAAGGCATAGCATTGTCATGATTCAGCAAGTTTGCTTATAGATATCCCTTGCCATGTAGCACTGAATTCCAGCTTGGAGTTGACCAGTGTGGGAGGTGACATAACATGTGAGAGACAGTATAGACAGTGGGTAAGAGCAAGGACTTTGGGGACAGATCGAGATTTAAATCCCAGGTCCACCATTTCCTAACCGTGATCTGTGAGCAAAGTATGTAATGCGGAGCCTAATTTTTCCTGTCTGTAATAGGGGATCAAAGCACACGCTTTTGTGGACTTGCTGTAAGGGTTAAATGAAAACACCAGTCATGTACCTAGTACAGATCCTGGCCAGTAATAAAATTCAATAAAATGGCAACAGCAGTTGTTTTTATTATCATCATTATTAACTCTTGAAGCAGATACACTTCTGGAAGTGCCTTAGGCCCATCTGCAAACTTCATTCCATGGGGAAACAGGATGAACTCTGACGAGGTATTAGAAAGCAGTCATTTGTCCCACAAAGGAAGGCTGCTGGCTAGAACACACTGCCCTGGAAAAGGATGTGTGTAAAGTGGGTAAGACTGCACACGGGAAACGTTTGCAGTGTGTCAGTCCTAGAATGGCAGGGAAAAACAAAACTAGGCAGGAAAGAGTAGCAGAGTCAGAGAGTCAAAGAAAAGTTCTGTAAGGACTTGTTGCGGCAGAGCCATAAACAATGCCTCCCGGGTATGGAATGCTGGGAAACCACAAGAGAGAATTAAGTCGTTCTACTTGAGAAAGGGAATTGGGCTGCAGCCTCTGAGGCAAAGAGAAGAGCCAGAATAAGATAAAGTGCCACAGCTATGATAATGAACCAAGAATAGGACACTGATGCGGGCTCCACAGGTCACACGCAGATACTTACACCCACACCTGTCCTGTGCAGGGGAAAATATCAGAGTCACCATCTAACCCAGCTGTCGATTAGAAAAATAACGTGAGCCACATAAATAATTTCAAATTTTCTAATAGTCACGTTTAAGAAAAGTAATGCGGGGGAATTAATTTTAATAATATATTTTATTTGCTCCACTATATCTAAAATAGTATTTCAACACATAACCAATATAAAAATTAGTAATGAGAATGTTAGATTTCTGTTTTTACATCAAGGCTTCAAAATCCGGTGTGTATTTTCACTCACAGCACACGTCAATTTGTACTAGCCGTACCTCAAGTGCTTAATAACCACATCTGGCACAGATCACATCTCACAGGAAAATGAATTCCATTCACCTGAACTCTTTACTTTTTAAAAGCCTGAATTCATAGAGCCAGGGAAGATCTTTGGAGATGTTCAGAGTGCAAGAGCCACGTATACATTCCTGACAGGCTTTCCCTTAGCATCTTTGTTTGAATTTAAGCAGTTTCACAACCCGTTGCAAACCATCCTCCAATTCATTCAGGGCTGACTTAGTGGTTGGCCGGACAGGTTAATCGTGGTGGATGTTCTTTCCACCCCATTGTAATGGAAACTGCCTTGCCCACACCTGCCTCCTGCAATCCCAAGGCAGCTTTATGCACTTACTGCTCCCCACTATCTCTCTGGTCCAGCTGCCCAAGGGTGGGTATATGATTCTATGAACCATTCGATACTTTTATGTAGTCACCCGGTGCGGAAAATCCCACCCATCCAGGGACAGATCCGCTGGACCAATCAGATCCTGTCAGGAATATAGAGGCAGAATCAGTCAGCTGATGGACAGAAACATCAGAAGAAGACACAAAAGAAGCAGAGAGAGCAACAACAATATTGGGTTTCCTTCCAGTCAATCTGCAGGTGTCTTTAGGTTCCTCTTCAATCTGTTTTCCAGCTCAGCCTTCCAAAAGCCATTTCATTTTAACAAAGCAATTCTCCAGATGAAAAAAATTTTGAAAGCCTCCTATGGGAAGGTCTCCAAATAACCTTGGTTCCTGGAGTTCTGTTGGAACCTTCCAGTACCAACCACATTCTGGGCTTCTGAGACACAGCTGTTTTGCCTTTTTTGGTTTTCCATGAGATTCCTGTATCTCTTAGGTCATGACTAGTTTACAAGGATCCCGTATGTTCTGAAGAAGCCCGAGTGAGCCTATGCCTTTCAACAATAAGGCCTACCACAGAGATAGAAGCTTTCACACACATGTGAGCAAAGCTCTTTTCCACCACTCCGCTCTGGACTTGTTTGTCCTCAGTCTCATTCCAACACTTAGCCTGACAGAGAAGTGATGGATTACTTTGGTTTGCATTCCCAAGTAATTATTCTGAAAAGACCTCATCACAGTGGCCTTCTGGGGACTCTTTCAAGCCTGATGTCATCTATAGCAGTACTTCTCAACCATGACTGCACATTACAGCCACTTGGGGTACATTTAAAATACGTTGATGCCAATGCCCTCTCCCAGACATATGAAATCAGAATCTCTGAGGGTAGGTCCCTAGACATCTGAATTTCTTAAAAGCTCCTCAAGTAATTCTAATGTGCAGCCACAATTGAGAAACACAGATATACAGGAGATGCCCTTGTACAGCTTTGGGTTTCTGGCAGAGAAAATCATGTACTATTTTTAATGATAAAAAAATGCATATTTGTTTTTAAAGAACATATAAAAAGTGGGGAAAGATTTAAAGTAAAAAGTAAGTCTCACTCATAGACTCCCCAGCAGCCCTACTCCTTAGAGGTAATTATTATAGTTCCTTGTATGCCCTTCCAAAAATTGTCCATGCCTATGCAAAAAAAAAAAAAATATATATATATATATATAAATATACACACAACTATATATATATACATATATTTGTATATGCACATATATTTATATACACAAATACATGTGTATGCACATATATTTTTATATGTGTATATTAATATACACAAAAACACACACGCATACATACACAAACACACACATATATATTTTTTTTCTGTAGTTGGCTTTTTCTCTTACTAATGCATCTTGGTTATTAGCCTAGACATTTTTGATAAAGAAAAATAGTGGCAGGTTTTGAGAGAGTACTTACTTTCGCACGTGATACAGTAAATGATAAAACCAAAGTAACAAAAACAGTGTGATCATGTTGCTGTAATAAATTATTTGCTTGATTAGAATCAAATGTTCAAAAACTAATCGATGAAATTCATTTAGTATATGAAGAAACTGGCATTTCAAGTCACTGGGACTAAAGGATAGACTATTCATAAATAGTATTGGGTAATTGGCTATTTTTTAAAAGTGATTTCCTATTTCACAGTATATATAACCCATCAATGTGATACAAAAATCATATGATTATATCAATTGATGCAGAAAAAGCGTTTGACAAAAGAACAAGACAAACAAATGAGAAACAAAAACTCATAGACACAGACAATAGTTTAGTGGTTCCCAGAGGGCAAGGGGGGTAGGGGGTGGGAGATGAGGGTAAGGGGGATCAAATATATGGTGATGGAAGGAGAACTGACTCTCGGTGGTGAACACACAATGGGATTTATAGATGATGTGATACAGAATTGTACACCTGAAGTCTATGTAATTTTACTAACAATTGTCACCCCAATACATTTTTTTAAAAAAGAAAAAGTGTTTGACAGCATCCATTTATGATTAAAACACTTAATAAAATAGGCATAGAAGGAATATACCTTAACATAATAAAGGCCATATATGACAAGCCCTCAGCTAATATCATAATTAATGGTGAAAAACTGAAGCCCTTTGCTCTATGTCCAGGAGCACAACAAGGCTGTCCCCTATCACGTCTGCTTTTCAACACAGTGTTGGAAGTCCTCGCCAGAGCAATCAGGCAAGAGAAAGAAATGAAAGGCATCCAAATTGGGAATGAAGAAGTTAAATTGTCATTCTTTGCAGATGACATGATGCTATACATAGAAAACCCTAAAGACTCCACCAAAAAGCTATTAGAAACAATCAAC
This sequence comes from Rhinolophus ferrumequinum, assembly GCF_004115265.2. NCBI lineage: Eukaryota > Metazoa > Chordata > Mammalia > Chiroptera > Rhinolophidae > Rhinolophus > Rhinolophus ferrumequinum. The sequence goes on along the minus strand of NC_046294.1, from coordinate 65,545,821 downwards.
GAATACAGTAAAGTTGCCAGCTACAAAATCAACGTACAAAAATCCATTGCATTCCTATATATTAACAATGAAATCTTAGAAAAAGAAATGAAAAGAAAACAATTTCTTTTGCAATTGTAACAAAAAGAATAAAATATCTAGGAATAAACTTAACGAAGGATGTGAAAGATCTATATGCTAAAACTATAAGACATTTTTAAAAGAAATTGAAGAAAACACAAAGAAATGGAAAGACATTCCGTGCTCATGGATTGGAAGAATCAACATAGTTAAAATGGCCGTATTACCCAAAGCAATATACGGATTTAATGCAATCCCATCAAAATCCCAAAAGCATTTTTTAAAGAAATAGAACAAAAAATTATCAGATTTGTATGGAACCACAAAAGACCCCAAATAGCCAAAACAATCCTAAGAAAAAAGAACAATGCTGGAGGTATCACACTCCCTGAGTTTAGCTTGTACTACAGGGCTACAATAATCAAAACAACATGGTATTGGCAGAAAAACAGACACATAGACCGATGGAATAGAATTGAGAACCCAGAAATAAAACCACATAAATATGGACAAATAATTTTTGACAAAGAAGCAAAACACATACAACAGAGAAAAGACAGCCTCTTCAATAAATGATGATGGGAGAATTGGAAAGCCATGTGCAAAAGAATGAAACTGGACTGCTATCTGTCACCATGTACCAAAATTAATTCAAAACGGATCAAAGACCTAAGCATAAGACCTGAAACAATAAACTGCATAGAAGAAACATAGGTAATAAACTTATGGACCTTGGGTTCAAAGAGCATTTTATGAATTTGACTCCAAAGGCAATGGAAGTAAAAGCTAAAATAAACGAATGGGGCTATATGAAACTTAAAAGCTTCTGCACAGCAAAAGAAACCATCAACAAAATAAAGAGGCAACCAACTGAATGGGAGAAGATTTTTGCAAACAACGTCTCCAATAAGGGGCTAATATCCAAAATATACAAGGAACTCATACAACTCAACAACAGAAAAACAAACAACCCAATTGAAAAATGGGCAGAGGACCTGAAGAGACATTTCTCCAAAGAAGACATACAAATGGCAAATAGATATATGAAAAAATGCTCAACATCACTAATCATCAGAGAAATGCAAATAAAAACCACAATGAGATATCACCTCACCCCAGTCAGAATGGCTATTATCAACAAGACAAATAGTAACAAGTGTTGGAGAGGCTGTGGAGAAAAAGGAACCCTCATACACTGTTGGTGGGAATGCAGATTGGTGCAGCCGCTACGGAAGGCAGTGTGGAGGTTCCTCAAAAAATTATGAATTGTATGGAGATGGAAGGGGAGCTGACTATGGGTGTTGAACACACAATGTGATTTATGGATGATGTGATACAGAATTGCACACCTGAAATCTATGTAATTTTACTAACAATTGTCACCCCAATAAATTAAAAATAAATTAAAAAAAAATTATGAATAGTTGCACACCTGAAATCTATGTAACTTTACTAACAATTGTCACCCCAATAAACTTTGATTATACACACACACACACACACACATACACACACAAACAATGCTGACTTTTTTTCACTTATCATATTGTCAAATTGTTTTAAAAGATTGCTTAACATCAAGAAGTAGTGATTCAAGAAATAGGTAGTCTCACACTTTGGTAGAAGAATGAAAAATTGATACAGCTTTTAAATGGCAATTTGGCATATTCTCTAATGAAAAATTCATACATCCTTTAGGATACAATTGGTGTAAAAGAAAGAAGTAGACACACAGACACACACACACACACACACACTTTTAATCATATAGAGAAAGGGCTTGAAGAAATCTCAGACTTTAATAGAGATACTTCTAGAGAAAGAATGGAGATTTCAAGCTTAGGACTATGATTTCAAATGAAGGAAAAATTCATTTAACATCATGTACTTTATATATACAATTTTTATAATGCATGGTATTAATTTTGTAATGTTTTCAATAATAGAAAGAAAGTTCTCATTTTTAATTTATTCTTCTTAAATTGTGAGTTTATCTTTCTTCCTTATGTTTATTGGTTATTTTTTTTTTCCTTCTGAACAGCCTGTTCATGTACGAGGCCTATTTTTACTCATTTTTTTTTCTTATTGAGTGTATTATTTTAATTTTAAGAAAAATATATTTTGCTATGTTACATAGATAATGTAATGACTTTTTCCATTTGTCATTTGTGTTTTTATTTAATTTATACTGTTTTTACCATATAGCTTTAATATTTCATGTAATTATTATATATGTATCAGTCTTTTTCTGTAGTTTCTGGGTTTGGTACCATGCTTAGGAAGGTCTTTCCTACTTCAAGATTATTAAATAATGTACTCACTTAAAATTATGTTTATTGTTGAATATTAATATGTGTTTTCATTAATCTGGATTTTATTTAGAGATAGGGATCCAGCTCTATTTCCCTCTCCCGATGGCAGTCTTCTCTCAGTGCCACAAGGTTGAAGTGCTACATTGCCATGTTTGTTGTGTCTATTTCTTGACTGTTTATGCTTTTCCATTGATCTCTCTAGTGTTGCACTAATATTTTAATTATTGTACATTGAAACATGCTTGAATATCTACTATGGCTAGACTTCCTTTCCCACATTTCTTCTCTCCCCTCCCCACCCCCCCAGAAGTTGTGTGGATATTCTCATTTTTTAATTATAGAACTTTATTTTGGGATAAGATATTATAGACACATTTCTCCCTGTTCATATGTTCTAAATTTAACTAAATACCCTGGAAAGAACTCGATAGAAAACCCTAAAAGGCCCCTAAAAGGTCGAGAGACGACGGCTGACTGGCTAGGGACTTCAGGACTTGAGATACCTAGGTTTTCTTTTTATTTCCCATATATCCCATACTAGGTACCAGAGAGGCCTATAACCCGACACCACCAACAGGCATAGAATTTTTAAAAAGCAAGCAGGAACAGCTTTCTCTGTTTGGACAAAGGACAGAGAAAAAGTGAGCCCAGCAGAGACCTAGTGGGTAGATACATCCCCTGGTCCCCAAGCAGGGCAGTGATTGGACCGAGAGACTGATCTGGCTGCAGCAGGAGTGACAGGGGAGCAGGTGAACTCATTCCCTGCCCCCACACCTGTTGGCAAGACTTACCTTCCTCAACGTCCACATCAGCTGGATCCCCACCCCATACAGAAGAGAATAGCAGTGGTCCCCATTTGCATCATCATCAGAAGGGTCCCTGAGACAACAGATGAGCCAATTCATCCTTAGGTATAGTATCAGCGGAGCCTGGGTGAGGATCCATTACCTGCCCCATACCCACCAAGCATCCCAGGAAGCACTTGTAGTAATAAAGAAGGAACCCAAATAGCACCAGGAACCCCATATTAGTATTGCAAGAACTCTGAAAACAAACTGTCACTGGAACTATAGCTCACAAAAGTAGGCCAGGACCGACACTCGAAATCTAAGTAGTGTGACTGCCTACAAAAATAAAATATTTAAGTAGGGTCAGGAGTCTCCTAACAATATCCCAAATGTCCAAAGTACAATCAGAAAGCACTCATCATTCCAAGAACCAGGAAAAACACAACTTGCATGAGACAAGACAGTTAACCAATTCCAGAACTGAGGTGAATGAGATGTTGGAATTATCTAACAAGGATTTTTAAAGCAGCCATTCTGAAAATGCTTAAACAATTACAAATTCTCTTGAAACAAATGAAAAAAATATAAAATCTCATCAAAAAATAGAAGTATATAAAAGAACCACATGCAAAATGTAAAGTTTAAATACACAATAGCAGAAATAAAACAACTCACCAGATAGGAAGGAAATAAAAAAGATAACAGCAGAAATAAATGAAACTGAAAAAAGGAACATGATAGAGAAAATCAGTGAAACAAAGAGCTAGTTGTCATAGGAAAAAAAACGCAATGATATCAATAAACCTCTAGCTAGACTGATAAAGATAAAAAGAAAGAAGACACTGATTACTAACATCAAGAATGAAACTGGAGATATTGTTACAGATACTGTAGACATTAAAAGGATAATAAGAAAATCTATGAACAACATTCTACTGTTAAATTTAACAACTTCAAAGAAATAACGCCTTGAAACCATAAACAATGAAAACTCAGCCAAGATGAAAGAGATAATCTGAATAGTTTTACAATCATCAAAGGGTTTGAATTTATAATTATTAGGTTGGTGGAAAAGTAATTGTGGTTTAAAAAGTTAAAATAATTGCAAAAACCACAATTACTTTTGCACCAACCTAATAAAAAACTTCTGAAAAAGAAATCTCTAGATCCAAGTGATTTCACTGGAGAATTTTACCAAGTATTTAAAGAATAATTAACATGAATTTTACACAATCTCTTCCTCCCAAAAAGAAGAGAAGGAATCACTTTGTAACTCATTTTATGAGGCTAGTATTACCCTGCTCCCAAAATCGGACAAAGACAGTACAAAAAAGGGAGAACTATAAATCATTAACTCTTACGAACTCAGATGTAAAAATTCTCAACAAAATATTAGTAAATTGAATCCAGCAGTTCTTTATTAAAAATAATATACCATGACCAAGAGGAATTTAGTCCAGCTATGCAAAGTTTCTTTGATATTTAAAAATCATTCAAATGTAATCCACCTTATCAACAAGCTAGAGATGAAAACTTATGTGATCATATCAATGGATGCAGAAAAAACATTTAAAAAGACCCAACACGCATTCATGATATAAATTTTCAGCAAATGAAGTATAGACAGAAATTTACTCAACTTGATCAAGATCATGTGTGAAAAATCTACACTTAACATCTTACTTAATGGTGAAAAAAAGACTGACTACTTATTCTCTAAGACTGAGAATAACGCAAAGATGTCTGCTCTCACCACTCTTACTCAACATAGTACTGAAAGTTCTAGCCAGCACAATATGGCAAGAAAAAGAAATAAAAGTCATAAGATGGAAAGGGAAAATTAAAATTATCTCCATTTTCAGATGACATGATGGTCTATATAGACAATTCTGACGAATCTAAAAAAAAGAAAAACTGCAGCTAATAAATGCGTTCAGCACAATTGCAGAATTTAACATCAACACACAAAAATTAATTGCATTTTGGGGAGATTGATTAAAAGGTACAAATTTTTAGTTATAAGATGAATGAACTCTGGAGACCTAATGTATAGCATGTGACTATAGTTTATAATAATGCATTGTACACTTGAAATTTGCTAAGAGAGTAAGATCTTGAGTAAGCTCTCTCAAATGTTCTCAACACACACAATCACACGCAACCACACACGAGGTGAGCTGATGGATATGTTAATTAGCTTGATTATAGCAACCATTTCACAATGTATATGTATATCAAAACAGCATGTTGTACACCTTAAATATATACAGTGCTTATTTGTCAATCACACCTCCATAAAGCTGAGGAATAAAGAAAAGAAAAAAATTGCATTTCTATGTACTAAATGTACACATGAAAAATGAAATTTAATAATGTCAGACCATTTTCAATTGTTCCAAAAAAAATAAAATACTTAGCTATAAATCTAACAAAATATGTACAGAACCTTCATGATGAAAATCACAACATGCTGATGAAAGAAACTAAAGAAGACTTGAATAATGGCAGAAATTTTTCATGTTTAAGGACTGGAAGACTCCATAGTAAAGATGTCATGTCTCTCCAAATTAAACTACATGTTTAACAGGATTTCTATCAAAATCCCAGGAAGGTTTTTGTAGACATAGACAAGCATTTTATAAAATGTATATGGAAAGTGAAAGTCCTGAGTATAACCAAAGCAATTTTGAGAAAGAACACTAACATGGGAGGAATCACTCTGCCTGATGTATAGTTTATTGTATAGCTGCTATACAGTGTATGATATAATAATCTAGATGGTGTGGCATTGTCAGTCAGAGACACATGGATCAATGGAATAGAATGGAAATCCCATAGATAGAATCACATAAATACACCCAATTGATTTTTGACAAAGGTTCAAAACCAATTCAGTGAAGGAGAGATTGCCTTTTAAACAAATGGTGCTACAGCAACTGGGCAAAAAAAAAAAAAAAAAAAAAAAGGAACTTTGACTTAAACCTGATACCTTATACAAATATTATCTCACAATGGATTACAGACTTAAATGTAAAACTGTAAATCTTTTAGAAAAAAATAAAAGAAAGTCTTTGAGAACTAGGACTAAGGAAAACAGACTTTGCACTAAACGAACAATCCATAAAAGGAAAAAAATGGATAAACTGGACTTCGTCAAAATTTAAAACTTTTGCTCCATGAAAGATCCTATTTAGAGGATAAAGTAAAACTTTACAGAGTGCGAGATAATATTTGTAAACTACACATCTGAAAAAGGATGTTTATCTAGAATATATAAAGAACTCACAAAACTCAACAGTGAAAAAACAATCCAATTAGAATATGGGCAAGTCATTAACAGACACTTCACTGAAGAAGATATACAGATGGCATACAAGCATATGAAAAGATGGTCAATACCATTAGCCATTAGGGGAATGCAAATTATTATAAAAATCACAATGAGATATTGCTACCTGCCTATTAGAATGGCTAAAATAAAACATAGTGGTAACACCACATTCTGACAAGGATGCAGAGACCCTCCATTATTCATACACTGCTGGTGGTAATGCAGAAGGTTACGGCTCCTCTGGAAAATAGTTTGGCAGCTCATTTTAAAACTAGAAATGGATTTACCATAAAAACTTAGATATTGCACTCTTGGGCATTTATCCCAGAAAAATGATAATTGATGTTCATGCAGAAACTTGCACACAAGTGCTCAAACTGGAAACTACCCAAATGTCCTCCAACAGGTAAATGTGTGAATAGTTAAATAAACTGTGGTACTGTGCATTATTACTCAGCAGTAAAAAAGAACCAACTATTGATACATACAACAACTTATCTCAAAAAACTTATGCTGAGTGGAAAAAGTCAATCTCATACTGCATGATTCCATTTATACAGCACTCCTGACATAAAATTATATAGATGGGAAACAGTTAATGATTTCAAAGGGTTAGGGATGAGGGGTAGATACAATGGGGTAGTACAAGAAAGACTTGTGATGATGATACAGTTTTGCATCTTGATTGTGGGGGCACTTACACGAAGTTAAGCACTCAACAAATATTATCTCACTTAATCTTCATGAGAACGTTGTGAGATGGCATTGTGATCCAGATTTTAAAGGTGAAGAAACTGAGTAGAGAGATGTCTAGACACTTTTCAAGGTCAGCCAACTAAAAAATGTCAGAATCCAGATTGGAACCCAGGTCATCTGATTTCAAAACTCGTGCTCTAACTGCTAATCCGTTTGTCTTCCCTAAAGCCTATTTTCAATCCTCCTCTTTGGGGCTCTATCTTAGGGTCTCAGTAGCTTTCCACTGGGCACTTCCTTGACTTCCACTGGGCACTGGCCTGCTTTCCCCAACAAATTCCATGTGGAGGAGGAAGCAGGGAAAAAGAACAGGTAAGATCTTCCAGTAGAGCTCTACGTGAATACAGCTCCGTGAATAGGTGAGGGAGGCAGATGAGAGAAAAGCGTGAGTGAGTGTGTGTGTGTGTGTGTGTGTGTGTGTGTGTAAGAGAATTTTTTTCACTGATTTAGTCTTATGAGGTCTGACAATTAAGTTTGCGAACTTGTTGCAACTATGTTGCTAACCTTTTTTGATATCAGAGGGATTATTCATTATGAATTTGTACCAACTTTACAAACAGTTAACCAAGTTTACTATTTGGAAGTGCTGAAAAGGCTATGTAAAAGTTAGACGACCTGAACTTTTTTCCAACAATTCATGACTCTTGCATCATAACTATGCACCAGCTCACACAGCACTGCCTGTGAGGGAGTTTTTAGCCAGTAAACAAATAACTATATTGGAACATGCTCTCTACTCATGTGACCTGGCCCTCAATGACTTCTTTCTTTACCTGAAGATGAAGGAAATATTGAAAGGAAGACATTTTGGTGACATTCAGGACATCAAGGGTAATACGACGACAGCTCTGATGGCCATTCCAAAAAAGAGTTCCAAAATTGCTTCGAAGGGTGGACTAGGCGCTGGTGCTGGTGAATAGTTTCCCAAGGGGAGTACTTTGAAGATGACCGTGGTGATATTCAGCAATGAGGTGTGTAGTACTTTTTCTAGGATGAGTCTCGAACTTAATTGACTTCAAAAGGGTAAAATTAGTAACGTAATCAAGTCTCTTTCTCAGGCTGTTTAAACTAAAGTATTTTCTTCCTTAGTGGTCTAAGGCCTGAAAATGTGCAAGAACTAAGAACTGTCTGGATAGAGTCCTCTACTCTTCCACGCCCTCTGGGGGCTTGATCGAGATGCGCTTTTGAGTAAAGCAGACACCACCTTGTTCCAGTTGTCTATTGTTGCATAGCAAACTACCTCCAAATACTGTGATTCTCTCTCAGGGTTCTTTGGGTTGACTGGGTCGAGCTGAGCAGTTCTCACGCAGGGGCTCTCATACAGGTGCAGTCAGTGGCTGGGTCTGGGGTCATCTGAAGGCTTCTTTCCTGGAGTCTAAATGTGAATGCTGGAATATCTGGGGCTGGTTGGGCTTCTCTCCATGCAGCCTCCCCACCCAGCTAGCTTGGGCTTTCTCACAGTATGGTGGTCTCAGAGTAATTGGCAGTCATGTGCTGGGGCTTGCTTGTACCAATGTGTAAGAGCTGATTCTCTGTATTTCTTGCCAACCTGCGTTCAGTGTTGTCACTTTGGTAGCTTGAAATCAGCCATGATGAGAGGGAGTATTTTTACCATGACAATGGGAAAACGCTACAAATCAGGGTTTCTTTGTTTTCCCTCCAGAAAGCCATGTTACCAGCACATGACTTTACATGGTGGCTGGCTTCCCCAGAGTTAAAATAGGCTTTAGGGCCAAGAAATTCAGGAGGAAGCAGCAAAGCTTCTTAGAACTTATTTGGGTGTCCCCAAACGTCACTTTCTTCTTATTCTATTGGCCAAACAAGTCCTTAAGGCTAGCCCCAATTCAAGAGGAGGAGAATGATCTCATCCATGTCCCATGGAAGAATAGTAAAGAAATTGTATAATATAGGACCCGGCACAGAATCAGTGCTTAATAAATCCTTGATGAATGAATGAATGAGTAAATTCACATAAGCACTAATCTGTATGTCCTTAAGTCACCCTAAAAGTATAAAACCTGGGAAGTTTTATTTCATCATCAGAGAGGTCAATGATTTTTAAGTCCTCAAAAAGCCTAAATCTGAATTTGCCTGATGTAGATCTATTTACACTCTGTCTGCAGGTATTCACAGACCGGTTTACTCAGGCCCTCCCTGCTTATGTACTCAGCTGGTACTGTCCACATGACAATGGCAGAACGCTTGTTTTATAGGTGTTTATATACTCTTTGGGTTTGCTTTACCACCTTAAGTAAACTGCAAATTCCTTAAGAGAGTTCTGTGTATTTTTTGCCACTCTTTCTTCCTACCATGCCAAAAACAGATAATTATACATACACACATACTTACAAGATATGTGATGATTAGAGATTATAAACCTTAAAAGGGAAGGGAAGAAGGAGAGGAACTAAACATTCTTAATTGCTATGTTTCAGAGCATTTCATAAATGTTCTCATTTAACTCTTGTCTTCACCCAGAAAAGTAGACATTCTTATTTCCATTTCACAGTTCGGGAAAATGTGTCTCCAGACGGTGTAGCCATCTGGTCAAGGCCACACTAGGAAGTGGAGGAACTGGGATTCAAATGTAGACCTGCCTGGTTCTAAGGCCTGAACTTCATGCATTCCTCAGGCCATCTTCCCACTGCAATACACATCCCCCACCAGCCCCCATTCTCTCTGCTTCCCTCCTTGAAGTATCTACAAGAGTCATAAAAATGTTGATGCTTCTAAACGTGATAGGGAAACAGGTGTTTCAAGTTCTGCTCTTGTAAAAAAAAAAAGAGAGAGAGAGAGAGAAAAAGAACGTCCTTTAAAAGCTTGGGAAGATAAGAAGCTCAAAACATCTTATATTGGGAAGAGAGTGAGCCTAGTAGCAGAGAAGTCAACCAAAAGGCTATTGCAATAACTCAAACAAAGAGTGTTGGTGGGTTGGACCAAGGTAGTAATGGTGGGATGGATAGATGTGAAAATTTTGAGCGATATTAAGACAGAATCAGCAGACTAGTGATTGATTGGATTGTACAGGTGGAATCACCTCGCTGCACCAGGAAAGTAAGACTGAAGAGAGGAAACCTGGATGGGAGGTTTCTGGAAACCTCCTGGGAAAAGATGATAAGAACTTAGTTAGGAAAATAGCCATGGAAGTGGGAGAATGCATGGATTTGAGAGACAACATAGAGGCAGATCTGCTGGATGTGCTGCCAAACTAGATGAGGGAATGTGAGGACAAAAGAGGGGTCAAAGGTGAAGTCCAGAAATCTGTTATTGACAACCAGGTGCTTTTTACTGAGGTAGGGACACAGAACGAGGAGCAGATTTCAGGTAAGAATGAATTCTGGACAAGCGAAGTATGAGGTGCACGTGTCAACAAACGCTGGCAGGCAGTATGTAATTGTATTTAAAACAAAACAAGCTTCTCTTGTCTAATGAGATTCTTGCTCCCTTCAGAGGTTAAGGATGAACGAACTGAATACTATGTAGTAGGGTTTTGTGTCAGCTAATACAGGGCCTTACAGTTCTCTATGTTTTCACTTCACAGTGATTCAACTCTCTCCAAAAGCCATTTATCACCCCGTAGTCCCCTCTGTCATAACCAAGATGTCTTTATTGAGCTTTTCAAAGCTAATAAGAGCTATATGATTCAATCAGCGACTACGACTCAAATAACTCACAGAAAACGTTGCAGGGAAGTAACCCTAGGACCTCAGACCTGCCTGCACACGCACACACACACACACACACACACACACACACACACAAACTCATGTTCATTTTCTTAGAACTTGTATGGACAGGCACGAAGACGTGTTTGCACATTTCTGCCCCACATAGCAGCACAGCCATTGTTCACACAAGGTGCCTACATGTCAGGACAAGATTGCCTCCTGCTATACTCTGAGGAAGACGGGAAGTGTTCAAGCCAGCAAATGAGCACATGAAGGCTCTCCAGAGAGCTGCTGCATTTCGGCACCTCAACTTTTGTCATGAGACCCTATGAGAGTTCCACGCAAAACACAAAGCCAGTAGATAGGAAGGCAAAGGGGGTAAGACAGCCCCCACCCAGAGGAGACCACCTGTAGGTGCTTCACCAACATGCTGGTTACACAACTCTTAGAACAGGCACCTGAAACCAAGCCGAGATTCAGTTTTCATGCCCACTGTGAGAACTCGCCACTGCCCCTGAGCTCTGCTCACCCAGCCCAAGTCCTGCCAGCCCACCAGGTGGACACCAGCTGCCTGGGAACCAGCCGTACTCCTCAGACAATCGATTGTCTCCTAACCTGACTCCAACTTTACCCAGAGATGCCCAAAACACTTCCCCTCAAACCAAGCTTTCCTGGATGGAAACCCACTAAATAAGAGCTTCCTTACCTGAGAGAAGGTCCCAGTGATCGGCAGTGGAAAAAAACACCAACTTCTAACAGAAGTGACAGGGACTCAGAGGGCAAATCTGTTGGTTTTAAAAGAAGAAAGGTGACTTCATCCCGAGTGCCGTGGAGTTTAAAAGAGCAACGAGTGCTCCCTGAGTGAGCCAACTCTGCCTCATCAGTGATGACTCCATCCAAATTATGCAGCCGCTGCCCAGACACGCTCAGCCTCCAGAAGGTAAATCACTGGAATCTGACTAGCCCTGTTGTTTTCAAAGAGCTTCAGAAAGTCCTGAAGCACCAATCGCCTGAAATGGGCGGCACCGGGATAGAAAAACCACTTAAGACTTAGTTCCTGAGTCGTATCATTATCTCCCAGGAATCCAACTGTCTGAAAAACAGCTTCTAGGGAAAGAAAACAGGTATTTAAATTCCTGAGAGATAAATTTTTGCAGGAAGCGGGGAGAGAAAAGAAGCAAAGTTATTTCAGTCTGGACAAGGGGCATAAGAAGCTGGAAACGATCACCTTGCTAAGAATTTTTCAGAGCTGGTAGATTTATAAGCATACAAAGGTGACAAACAGGTGACAGTCTTTGCAGAGAAGGTGGTCAGGTAAGCACAGGGGATCAGTCAATGTATGGAAAGAAATTGTGACAGCCTTTCTAAGAAGGCAACTCATTTTTATTTTCTTTTTATTGACTATAAAAAGTACCACTTAACCAATTTGGGGTCATTTATAATATTATGAGCTAATGTTATATCAGCTCAAAACATGCTCACCTTTCCCAAGATGGTTTACGACAAGAGATGTTTCAGTAAGGAATTTTCTCTTTTGTATGTTAAAGGGGAGGCTGGAGCAACTGGATGTATAACCAGGGATTCAAAGTCACGTCAAGCTACCCACGAAGCCAGGCACCTCTCCCTGATGCCACAACCTTGGGCTAGACTTTGGGCAGGCTTTCTGGCTGTGGTGCCAGGGCAGAGAAGGATAATGCGTGTGACCTCTGTTGAAAGTGGGGCAGGCAGACAGTCAAGCTTAGTGACCCAGCGCCCTTTCCCTCACACCTCTACTTCAGCAGAGTACACGGGGACTTTGGGTCAACAGGCATGTGTCCAGTTTCTTGCTGAGCTATTTTGAGACTCTGGGATCTTCTTGTGTCAAATAGAGAGAGGAAAACAAGAAAAAACCATCTCTTTCTGTTTAGATAGACGTATGCAGTTTCAACATTAGAAAGGGGTTTTTGAATTCAGAGATTTAAGAAATGTCAACATGGCTTATAAAAGGAACCTGCAAGTCTTCTGGTCAGGGCGTAAAGAATGATCAAAGTAGAAGAGGAACAAAGTTTAATCAATAGTAAGATCCATAAAAGGGCAGGGGCCATTTTTATTCACTTGATCACAGTATCCTCAAAGCCTAGCACAGAGAGTAGCCCACATAGGCGCTCAGCAGGTAGAGTAAACAGTGGCAGGCAGCCTCTTGCTGTTCAATTTCTAGAACAGATATGGTGAGAACTCTTAAAGTCACCCTCTGGTAAACAAGGCAATTACAGAGAGCACAGCCATTGAATCTTATGGAATGCAGGAGGAACTTGGCTCTTTGCTTTGCCTCAGCCTCCAGGTTCCTTGAGAGTAGAACAAAGAAAAGCAGTTTCTGGACCCAGAAGCCTCCTTTGCCTACCCTGATCCCCTATACATCAGCTAGACTCTAATGTCCTTTCCTAAGGCAAGACTCCATATAATGGGCAATCTGCCAAGCACCTTCAATTATCGTTTGTTTTCAACATTCTATCACAAAATTTTCAAACTTAAGAGATGCATTGAAAGAATTTCACAGTGAACACCCATATACTCATGTAGTTTTTTCAGTTAACGTTTTTTATTATATTTGCTTTATCATATATTGATTCTCTACCCATTTCTTTATCTATCCAGCAACTCATTTAATTACTTTTCTCATTGTGTTCCAAAGTAAGCTGCAGATATTAATACATTCCCCCTAAATATTTCAATGTTATTAACCAGAGTTCAGTATTTGTTTACAAATATTGTTTCCAATGTTCTCATACCATTTTCGCCTCCTACCAACAATGTTTCAAAGTTTTAGTTGATTTACATCGTTCCAACATCTGTTGTCCTTCTAATACCATCCATGCAGGTAATGTATGTGGTATCTCATCATTTGCATATCCTTAATTACTAAAGCTGTTGAATGTTTTTTCATGTGCTTATCAACCATTCATTTACTATCTTCTGTTCAAATCTTTTGGCTATTTTTAAGTTGAGTTGTTTGTCATTTTATTCATGGGTTTTAGGAGTTTTAGTATATCTAGGATACCAGTCCTTTGTCAGACACAATTTGCAAGTATTTTCTCCTGCCCTGTGGCTTGCCTATACATTTTCTTAATAAGGTTTCTTCTGATGACCAGAAGTTTAATTTTGATTAAGTCTAATTTCTTTTTTCTTTTTTGGTTTTTGTCTTCCCCCAGTCATGAAAATATTCTCCCATGTTTTCTTCTAGGAGTTTTATAGTTTTAGATCTTTTCTCTACGTCTATGGTCCATCACTAATTGATTTTTGTGGATAATATGATGTAGGGCAAGGTTAGTTTTTTTTCCATATAAATATGTAATTATTTCAACACCATTTGTTAAAAAGACTTTCCTTTCCCAGTTGGGTTGCTTTGACACTTTTGTCAAAAATAAAATAAATGTGTAAGTGCGGGTCTATTTCTGGGTTCTTTATTTTGTCACTCTGTTAATCCTCTGTCAGTACCACACTGTCTTGATTATTGTAGCTTTAGGGTAAGTCTTGAAGTCAAACAGTGTAAGTCTACAAACTTGATTTCTTTTTTCAAGACTTCTTGAGTATTCTAAATTCTTTGCATGTCTATAGAAATTTTAGAATCAGCTTGTCAATTTTGACTAAAAAGCATAGTAGGAGTATGACTAGGATTGTACTGAATCTGTAAATCAATTTGGTAATTGACATCTCAACAACATTGAGTCTTTCAATCCATTAATTTAGTATATCTCCCTATTTATCTACATCTTTAACTTCTCTCAGCATTTTTATTGATTTTCTGTCATTGATTTTCAGCAGTTTGACTATGATATGCCTAAATACTTTTACTTTTATTTTGTTTGTTTTTATATTAATTTTGCTTTATTGAGGTTTAAGAGTCTGTTTAGACTTTAAATTTTTTACCAAATTTATGAAATTTTCACCCATTATTTAGTCACATACTTTTCTGCATCATTCTTTCTCTCTCTCCTAACCTTCTGGGACTCCAGATATATATATATATATATATACACACACACACACACACATATGTATGTATACACACGCGCGCACACACACGTACGGTACCAAAAAATATGTATACACATTTTAAGAAAGAAAAAGACTGTATTAAAATTATGCTGATGGTAACCACTTGGAGCACCTCTTGTATTCTCAGAAGTCAAACGTGACTTGTATTCATCTTTTGTTATCGGTATATATTGAGTATTACAATTTTCATACAGTTTTTTCCTTTCTTAAAATGTGTATACATTTTTTTGGCACCCTGTGTGTGTTTATGTATGTAATATAAAATCTTCTGGGACTCCAGTTGCATTATATACATATATATATATGTATGTATGAAACTTTTTGATATTGTTGCAAAGATCTATGAGTCTCTGTACATTTATTAAATCTCTGTTCTTCAGTTTGGATCATTTCTGTTGACTACTTTCTAGTTCACTGACTTTTTGCTCTTTCATCTCCTTTCTGCTTTTAAATATGTCCACTAAATTTTCATTTCAGCTATTTGTTTTTCAGTTTTTATACTTTCACTTAGTTTTTTTTATAGCTTATTTATCATCTAAGATTTTCTATATCTTCATTATGAACATATTTTCCTTTACATATTTGAGTATATCTATAATAACTTCTTTAAAATTCTTGTCTGCTAATTCCATCATCTAGGTGATTTCAGATTTGGTCTCTGTTG
The DNA here is from genome assembly GCF_004115265.2 of Rhinolophus ferrumequinum. NCBI lineage: Eukaryota > Metazoa > Chordata > Mammalia > Chiroptera > Rhinolophidae > Rhinolophus > Rhinolophus ferrumequinum. Next base: position 65,530,210 of record NC_046294.1, on the reverse strand, counting down.
ATTGTTTTTTTTCTTTAAAATGAGTCATATTTTCCTGTTTCATTGTAAATTGAATAAGTTGTATCCTGATTATGAATGATATGTTGCAGAAAGTCTGGATTCTATTATGCTCTTCTGATGAGTACTGACTATTCTTTATTCAGGCCTTTTAAGTAGCTGACCTCAAGTTGCAAAACCCTGTCTCCCCTGTAGCAGCTGGGATTTCAATTCAGCTCTTCTAGCTGAAGCTTCTTAAAATTGGCCTCTTGCATATGTGGTTCAGGAGTTGGCCAGAGATCTGGGCAGAGTTGCTCTGCATATCACAGACAGGGCCCTATTCTTAAGCTAAAAGCTGCAAATCAGGAAACTCACCCAGGCCAGTCTGTTTTTCCAGTGCTTCAGTCTCTTCTGGTTTCTGTTTTTCTTCTCTCTCCAGTACCTTCAAATAGTCGTTCTTGTATTTTGTCCAGAGTTTATAGTTGTTATCTACAAGAGGTATGGTCCAATAGGACCTGCTTGGCCATACCAGATTCAATTACCTTTCAAGTCATCTACTTAACTTCAACAAGCTCTTTCCTAGGATACTAAATATGTTTCACTTCAAGTGCCACCTCAGATTGATTGGTAATATTGAAAAGGGTACAGAGCTTCAACAGAAAAGGGTGACATAATCAATAAACAACTTTTTTAATCATATATTGCTTTATCACATATGTCTGCCTTGGACACAGAAGGGGCAGTGTAAGCCAGATATTTGCAATTTCTCTTATAGTTATTTACATAACAATGTGTAATACTCAGCAGTTCGTACCTACTACCCCATTTCCCTGAAAATAAGACCTAGCTGGACAATCAGCTCTAATGATTCTTTTGGAGCCAAAATTAATATAAGACCCAGTATATATTATATTATATTATATTATATTATATTATATTATATTATATTATATTGACACAGTCTTATAGTAAGATAAAACCCAGTATTTATTATATTTATAATTATGTTATATTATATTATAGACAGTCTTATTTTAAAATAAGACTGGGTCTTATATTAATTTTTGCTTCAAAAGACGCATTAGAGCTGATTGTCTGACTAGGTCTTATTTTTGGGGAAACAGGATAGAACATCTCTTGAACTCAGAGCACTGTATTTGCTTGTTTGATGGTTAATCTTCTCCATTAGATGAAAACTTCCTGAGACCCAGGTTTGTGTTTGTGAAACTCTCTCCTACATGTCCAGTGCCGATCATGTGGAGTACAGCATGCTCTCAATAAATATTTGGTAAGTGAGTGAGGAGACTGTCTGATCAGACTTGGTACATGTTATCATCAGTGGTCTATCCCTGAAAAAGTAGACAACTTAGGACTATCTAATCGAGTTTAATATTTTTTTTAGTTTTACTTTTAAAAATTATGTAACCAATTTAGAGAAACAAATAGAGAACACATATTAGCAAAAATAAAATAAATCAAATTACCTCATTTTCCTCCATTCAAATATAACCATTATAACAATTTTTTTTTCACGTAACTTTTTGTTATCTTTCAAATTTTTAATTTCAACCTTGGGTGCATATTAGAATTTTCTGGGCAGCTTGGTAAAGTCACGATGTTCATGCCATACCCCAGACCAATTAAATCACATTCTCAGGGATTGAGATCCAGGCATTAGTACTTTTTAAAATTCCCAAGATGACGTCAATACAACTGACCCTTGAACAACACAGGTTTGAATTGTATATGTCCATGTATGCACAGATTTTTTTTTTCAATAAATACAGTCAGCCCTTTCGTATCCCCAGGTTTTGCATGCACAGATTCAACCAACCGTGGGTCAAAAACAGTATTTTCACATTCCCAACTTCAGTTTCCCAACCGTGGATTCCCAACCACATATAGAAAGTACATTTTTCAATCTGTGGTTGGTTGAATCCGCCGATGCTTAGGGATGGCTGTAGTGTCGAAAGTTACATGCAGATTTTTGACTCAACGGGTCAGCACCCCTAACCCCCAAGTTGTTCAAGGGTCAACCGTGTACAGTTAAGAGGACCTAAAAGATGTCCCAACCAGGACTATCACAGGTTTTTCAGATTTCATCTTCTGTCTTCTGCATGACACGGCCCTTTCCCTCCAGTAGAGTTCAGAGAAAGCAGGATTTGAAGCAATTAAATATGAAACAATTAGAAATTAAAAGGACACCGAACATACATAATCAAGTATTAAACTGCACAGAAGCTGTGAGTTAAGTGTGCCAGGACAGACACACCTGCGTGCAATCAGAGGCGGACTCACCTGTACTTCGTGCTTCTTGGAGTCCTGCCAGTTGGTTTTCAGTAGCAAGTTGGAGAAAGGGGCACCGCGGCACCTTAGAATGATAGGTGATGCTGATTCTACTCCTCACTTCTGTGAAAATTTCTGCTTTTTTGAGTCCCCTGGTTCCTGGCCTCTGCTCTCTGTGATTTTAATGCTGTTTGAACTCTTTACCTGACGTCGGAATTTGAGAAGACCACCCTCCAGCAGAGAATTGCTGCAGAACTGTGCCGTTGCTGGCCAGGTGGCCTGCCTGGCTGGTGTGGAACCCAGGTGAGTTGGGCATAAACGTCTGTCACCACCCTTTCCCCAGCTTGTCCCAGGGGAACTGATCAACAACGGAGCGCTGAGCCTAGTTCTTGACCCCGGGGACACACCAGAAACTCCCAAAAGGTAAAATACCTATGCTTAGGCCCTCCCACAGAAGAGTTCACTCAGAACCTCTGGGTGATGGTATTCCAGCATTGGTATTTTTGTCAAAGTGCCCCAGGAAATTAGGACATGACTCAGGGTAAGAAATATTGGTGAGGCAACTTGGTCATCTAGCCTCATGGGCTGTGGCTAGATTTGAAATCTCCCTTCCTGCTATTTCTGGAAGCAGCAGAGAGGAAAGTGCCAGGTGTTATGATAAATAGGCTATGGTTTGAATCCCTGCTTTGCCATTTCCTGGCTGTGTGACGTGGGCTAAGTTACTGAACATCTCTGACATTCCAGTTAGTTAACTGTACAAAAGGCAAAAGAATAGAACCTACCACTAAGACTCAAGGAGACACCGTATATAAAGCAACTGGTACACAGTGTGTACCTAACAAACATCCGCTCCCTTCCCTCCCTGCTCCCCACACGCCCACCCTACCTCAGCTTGCAATAGAGCTGTGGGCAGCTCTAGCTTGCTTTTGTGCTTATTCTCCTTGATCTGACCCTGACCACAGCATCAGTCGGGATTTGCAGCCCTGGTCCCTGGATCTGGCATTCTGAGCTCAGCTTCTGAATGTGATCCGGCTCTTCTTTCCTGCCGTGCAGGTTCTGGGCCCAGTTTCCACCACCTGTTTCTGTTGCTTAGCTCTAAGCCCCACAGGGATGGTTTCTAAAAGTAACTGGCCCCATGTTGCTCCAGCTGTTTTAGCACCAGGAGGGGGTGGGGCTAATTTTAGATTTGTCCTGGACTAACATCTGAGTAAAGGCAAGGCAATGCAGGTTCAATCTGCCCCCGTACTATCTGGGTTTCAGTTTACAGAGAGAGATTGGGGAGATTTTGCCACAGGGTTTATGAGTCTGTAACATGCCAGGCACCTTATATGGAGACATAATACAGGAAATCGATTACCTCAAAAATCTATTCATATTTGAGCCTCAGGTGCTGTGATGAGTGGGAGTAACCACAGCACTCTTGATATGCTAATGCTTGTCCTGAGCTAGGGTGGATTATTAGCTAGCACCCACCTCAGGGACAGGACCAGGCCCTGGCCTGAGACCCCGCAGGGAAGAGGCTAATAGAGAGAAAAGATAGAAGAGGTTATTGATTTATTTCTGTTTTAGAGAAACTGAGAAGGAAATAAGCTGAAGCAGTGCAGCAACAGAAAGCCCAAATTGAAAGAAGCAGCTCCTAAAACAGCCTGGCCCAGAGTAGGTGTTGAATGACTGTTTGTTGCATGAGTGTGGAATGAAAGGCTACTAAGGTGGGGAAGAAGAGATGCTTTGGGGATGGCCTAGAGTATCTCGTGCTTTGGAAGGAAGGGCAACCAGCTCAGAGAAAATTGGGCATTTAAGGGCTGTCCAGGGACATGCAGCATCAGAAGGAACTTGTGGCCTCTGGGTCCAGAGAAATTAGCACTTATGTGGTCAGGCCCAATAGATGTTTACAACAAAGTAGTATTGCGGACCCCCAAGGTTAAGAAATAAAGAAGACAAAGAAGAGTAGTAAAGAGTAGGGGCTTTGGAGTGAGTCAAACTAGTTTTCTAATTCCACCCCTTAATGCTATATTATCTTATGCAAATTGCTCAACTAGTCTGAGCCACAGTTTCTCCATCGTATTTATTCAACATCCACCACCGTATTTATTGAACATTTACCAATAATCTATTGTGCCAGACCCTTGGATACTGCAGTGGACAGACAAGTTTCTTGCCCACATGCATCTAACAATCTGGTAGGAGAGGCAGAGAAAAGGAAAAGGTAAAGGCAGATAATAGGTGCTGGGAAGAAAGTAAACAGGAGAACATGATGGAGGGGAATTTGGATAGGATCAGCTTCTGTGAGGAGGTGTCATTGGAACTGAGCTCTGAGCGGGGAGGAGCCAGCTCTGCAAAACAATCCTGGCACAGGGAACAGCAAGTGCAAAGACCGCCAAACAGCAAAGAGCTTCACAGATTTGAAGAACAGAAAGGAGGTCAGTGTGGATGGAAAAGAGTGAGACAAAAGGAGATGGACTGAGGTAAGGTAAGAGAAAGAGGCAGGAATGCACAGGATCTCGGGAAGTCTGAATTTTGTGAGGAAAATAATTCCCATCTCTGGGAAGGTGCTGCCTCTATGAAAGATATAAGCACCGGTGGCCGACTCTGAGGGCAGAGGAGGTGGAGAAGTACCTGTGAAATGGGTGCCGTTGAGACACAGGATCCTTAAAATGCAGCCCAGATATCAGCCCCGGCCAAATAGGTGAGAACTCCTGTAAGAGAAAAAAACATTTTAAATCTGGTGTAGGACCAAACCTTTTTGATTGGATGTAATTTGGAATCCACTTTGGAGAAGAAATGAGCATTCCTGATAAAATGTTTAACTAATCAATTTTCTGGTCATCTTTAATGAGATTAAGCTTTGTTGTGGGGATCTAATCATTCAAAGGATGAAGAGAAAGAGTTCATCCATCCAGTGCCAGAAGATGTAACTAAACACCAAGATCTGCAGTGCAGAAAGACTGGCTATGTTATTGGTGAATGGTGCCCTACAGAAGAATGGGAAACGAATGCTCAAAAACCCCAAAACCCAAACTCCCCGATGGTGTGGAGGTTACAGATTATATAGGGCAAAATCACAAGACACTTGTGGGTTAGGGGGTTCAGGGTCATTCTGGGAGCCCGTTGGTCAGAGGGGAGGTAAGGGGATTAAATCATTTCTACAGGTCTTGAGGACAGTTCTGAGGTTTGTTCCAGTGTCCCTCTGTCTGGTTTTATGGGAAAATAGCCAGGGGATCGTTCCACCTTAAGGCTCAGGAACTGAAGCATAACTTAGATCAAGATGTTATCTTTAGCCTGCCACAATCTCTGGACCAAGTGACCATTAGTCAGGTCCGGGCTACTGTCTTCTGCTGCCTCAGGGGTTGCTGTTTATGGGGAAAGACTAAGTCTCTGAAGGGTAGATAGTGAGAAAGAGAGGGATGATTTCTAGAGCTAGGATTTAAAGCTAAATTTAATCGAATTCATAAGGACCTTTGGTTTCATGCCGAAGATTTCCAGCAAATCCCCAGAAGCTAGGGGAGAAGCATCTTCACAGAGTCTTCTTCACAGCCCTCAGAAGGAACCAACCTTACCGATACCTTAGTCTCAAACTTCTAGCCTTCAGAACGGTGAGACAATACATTCTGTTGTTTAAGCCACCCAGGTGGTCGTATTTTATTATGGCAGCCTTAGCAAATTAATACAAGGGCTTTATAGGGAACATTACAAAACTTCTTTCTTCAAACCTCCTTCAGCATTTCTCGCTTGGAGTACCACCTCTCTGGACCTAGCCTCTCTCCACCTTGCTGGCTGTTTCCCCCTGTCCTTCCCACCTTCATTATTCTCCCACTTCCTTCTCAAAGAAAAGCAAATTTCTCATTTTGCATCGTGCATAAGGGTCTCACTCTCATCTGAAACAACTTATCAAATTCTATTATTTAAGTAAAATTTTATAGAATTATAATACATGTACACAAATCTTAAGGAAAAACTTGATGAGTCCCAAGCTTCCTGCTGAAGTTCTTTCCCTCCCCTCCCTCTTACAGTGGGTCACAGACATTTCAGCACCCTGCCCAGGGGCTTCAGCACGGCCACTTCCCAACCTTTGAGGTTCTCCTCTCGTCCAGAAAAGTCATTTTCATTTTAATCACCCAACAAAAAGACGCTGAAGATATCAAAAAGATAAACATGGGGAACTAAGATTATGATAGATTTCAGCTGCTTTTCTTCAGTTCCAGAGACCCTGTTGACATGGGAACAGGAAGTGCCTCTGGATTTTTGTCCTTTTTTATTCCTAATGGTGGCTGCCACCTCACAAACTTCTAGAAGGACATGATGCCCTTTCTCCCAGAAAGGTTATTTTCCTCAGCACTGGGCCCATGCAGTAATTAGAGCAGAAAAATTGGTGCCCCATGGGTTGAGTTAAATTTGACACAGAGAGAGACCTTGAGAGTTAGCAAGCAAGGTAAAAATTGAGTAGAATTCAAAGTAGCATGGAAAATCCCTTCTAAAGTATCATTTTGGAGACTGAAATACTATTTCTCAAAGTCCAACAATGATGACAGTTGCAACCTGTACAGAAGTAAATCGCCATTTATTCAGCTGAGTCAGCTGGCTGGCTTTTAGACAAACATTATACTGTCTTTATTCTAAAAATCACATTCCGTACGGCAAGTAGCTTGCACTGTGGTTACTGAGGGAACTTGAGATTCATGTCTCCCATCTCACATTCCTTCTGGAGCACACCTTTATTAAGTAGAATGGTTTGTTAAGCAGAATTGCCCACAATATTCAGGTGATTGTTTTCTCTTTCTAACCTCAAGTGCCTATAGTTGAATTTGCTTTATAACAAACCTTTATTACGTAATAATTCAGATAAATTTTTATCATCTTAAAACCCATCCAGAATTTCTCTTGAGGTGAAAACCACCTTTAAGTGAAATAAAAAAAAATAATAATAAAAAGGAGAAACAACAGACTACTTTCTTTTTTTTCTTTCCCTTCTTCCACCTCCCCCCTCACTCTGGTTCAAGCCATTGTTTCTCAGTCTAGTTGTGTAGGACACAGCTCCCTGGCCCATGCTGGTTTTATGAGCCTTGCGCTCTCTCCTGCTGAGGCAGTCGGTTAGCCCACACCGATCTCCAGCTGCTCAAGGCAGCCCAGCTCCAGGAAGAGCTGTTGTCCACAGTCTTAGCTGTAGTTCACAGTCTTAGCTGTAGAGGGGCATAACTCACTGGCCCATGTGGGAATAGAACCCGTGACCTCGGCGTTAGGAGCACAGCGCTCCAACCACCTGGCCGGCCCCCAACTGACTGCTTTCAGCAGTATGAGCTGCCGTCAGACTAATTTGCAACAGGCCAAACCTCCCACTGACAAACAAACAACAGAAAAGCCGGATTTTAAAAATGGCTGAAGGCATTAGAATGTGACCATGGAAGCCAGGATTTGAGGGGCCAACGTCTTTAAGAAAAGAGGAAACTCCTTGAGGTGACCCTAACATTCAATGTTGCTTTTCCTCTCCACGAATTTGCCAACTCATTCAGTTTAGGATCAGAGACCCAGAAGCCAAACAAAAAGAGGTGGCTAAGTAAAACTTTTGGCAAAAATTGAAGTTTAGGACCACCAAGGGAGCCAGGAATAAAAGGATGAAAAAAAGGGAGTACAAAAGAGTGAGTGGGACAATCTGAGATGCTTTTCTTCTCAAAGTATTTGTCCATTCATAAGTAGCATGAAGTCGCCGAGCAGCCAAATGGAAGTGTTGGATAAGAGGCTGAGACCATAAGCAGACTTCAGCCATCTCACCAATTTGAGAAGGGAACCTTGGAAAATCCTTAGTTCTATGCCCCAGATACAGGGGCAAATTCAAAATAGACCCCGTGTTACCAAGACTGAAAGGCAGCCTTAAACCCATCCAATGCCAGATTGGACTGCCTTGGAGAAATAATTTGGGCTGTGAACTCACAGTAGGTCACTGTTGTCCACTAACCTCTGGTTATAAAACTAAGCAGAAGCTCTAAGGCAGCTCAAGAAGGCAGCCCTTTGCAGTAATTCTAGAACTGATGTGCTCTTCCCCAAGATCAGTTGTATCATGAGACACGGTTAGCAGCACCTGTGCCTGTGCGTGGCACCACTCTGAGGGTGGTATGCAAAGATGGGTCCTCCAAGGGCTCACCCTCTACAGGAGAAGACCAATAAGCAAAGAAGTTGATGATCACTGAGTGTGACAAGTGTCGTGTCCTTGAAATTAACCCGTGGTCACTCACAAAAAGTGAAAAAATTCACAAACTCAGCCTAAAATGAGGAGAGCAAGGAAGTTTATTCAAGAAGAAAGATGCCGGCATAGAAGTTGCCGGGGCAGACAACTGCACCTAACTTTAGGTTAGCTTTTTCTTATATAGGAAAAGGTAGGTAAATTTTCTTACAGCAGGAGATGTGACATATAGACTGAGGTCATTTGATTGACATATGTTGGTTATATAACTAGTTTGTTTCTGCTCATGCTCTTACCCAGAATGCATATAGAAAAACCCATGGGGGAGGGGACAAGCCTTAATGTTCATTTTATTTTAATTGTATTATAATGAGGCTAGAGTTCAAGTAATGGACAGGTTTCAACAGTTTGCGCAGATGTCAAAACCATATTACTCTGGTTAGGGTCTTATCTGCTTTTTTAGGAAGGTTTGGACATCTTTGATTTATTTCTAGGGGATGAGCCCAGGCGGTTCCTGGGGAGGGGATGCAGGCCTGGGCAGTCCCCCTTCAGGTTTTATCAACCCTTTTTTGCCTCATCAACAAGTGCTATGAAAGAAAAGGATGTCCTGGAAGCTTAGGGGAGGAGAACCTAATCTATCCTTGAGGTTTGAGGGTGGGGGTGTGGGGTGGGGGAGGAGAGTAGGTGAAGCCAGAGGGGCTTTTACTCCCAGAGGAAGTAAAATCTCAGCTGAATCCAAAGGACTAGTAGGATTTTTGCGGGTACAGAAGGTGGAACATAATAAGAGCAGCTGTTAAGAGAGTAGATCCTAAGAGTTCTCATCACAAGGAAAAAAAAAATCTTTTTTTTTTGTCTCTATATGAAATGATGGATGTTAACGAAAGTTATTGTAATAATATCACAATATATATAAGTCAAATCATTATGTTGTACACCTTAAACTTATATAGTGCTATATGTCAATTATATCTCAATAAAACAGCTAAGGAAAGCAGTTGGAAGAGTATATGAGCAAAGACAGAGCATGGCTTGTCCAGCAAATAGCAAACAATTCTGCTTGATGGATGTGCAAAGTACCATGTGAGGGAGAATCAAGAAAATAAGCCTGAGAGAACGGCAGGAACCAGATTATGAAGGAGCTCTTACACCAGAAGTTCAGAAGTCAAGCCACGTTTAGCAATTTCAAGTCTATTGAAATGGCATACTGACCTAGGGCAGTGCTGCCCAGGACCACATTTTGTTTCTTCTGGGAATACTGGTTGTCTCGTACGATCAGCTCTAACTGTCTGATTGTGTGCATATCTTTGATGAATAAACTGATCAATCAAGAGGCTAATATTGCAATATAGGTGGCACATCATAATGGCTTGGATTGGTGAAGAGGCCTTGAAAGGGAACAGAAAAGAAAGATATTTGAGAGTCAGACCTGGCTGATTGGCTTTGGTGAATGAAGGTGAGGGAGGAGTCAAGGATGACCTTTAGGTTTCTAGCTTGGGCAATTGGAGTAATTTTCTTATGACAAACAATTACAGTCTTGTGCCTTATCTACCTTCTAGAATGAAAGCATCTTAGATCAAGAAATTCAGAAGCACAAGAATTTACTGAATACTGGCTACGTGTCAGGCAACTCCATATCCCATTCATTCCTCACAACAGTCCAAAGAGGATAATACTATTCTTTTTTTTTTTTTTTTTTTTTTTTTACCATTTGGCAAAAAGAAAACTGTTTTAGAATTTTCCAACATACAAATGGATGCCTTAGCATTTGAGTCCAAGTGTGTCTGTCTTACCCTAGAACCTGACTCATGCTTGGACTTAAACATAAAGCTGCTTTGAATTGATTCTCAAATCTACCCAATTTGGTGTGGCTCATAAAGCTGGCCCCACAAACTACGGAATTAGTTGGATTTCTAAGTCCTCTTATACTGGGAACCTGAGATGCTGGATAGATGGAACTTTTTCCAGTGGTTAAGGTGGAGCCGGCCCTCGGAAAGGAACTCTGGGGACATGAGACTTGTTCTTAGCCTCTCTCCTTTGTGGGTCCCATTCTGGGAGGCTCGGAGATATGAGCTCTTCCCAGCCATTTACTGCTTCTACTGAGGAGCCGAACTTGTGTTGAGAACCAATTAGTGACAGCTGGGGGTGCAGGTGCTGTTCCTGGGAACATAAACCTCACTCAGCAGCGCGGGGCGGGCAGGGAACTAATTACAGTGGAGCTTCTATTACATCTGTCTCCCTCCAGAAACAGCACACAAATGCTACATTGTATATTCCTCTGGAAGTACAGCAGCCCCCTTCTCTCTCTATCCTTAAAATGGTAGTCAGGGACATTTTGATCAGCATCCCCAAGCCCCTTGTGGATTACTTCCTGCAAATAGTCTCCAGATACCACCTGGATGTGTTCCCTGGATCTCTGGGCCCAAACTAGTCGTGAACATAATGATACTGATAATGACCAGCATAATCACAGCTCAGAATTTGCGAAACACTTTCACTTAGATGATCTCATTTCGTCTTCACAACAGGCCGGTGAGATGGGCAGGGTAGGCTTTTTGCCATTCCCCTTAGTTTACAGCTAAGGAAACTGAGGCTGCAGCTGTGAAGTGAAGCTGGTGCGTGGCTGCCACGTGGCTAGAGCTGCTACCACTGGATCCCTTTAGAACCAAGTGGAAATGAAGACAGGGCACCCAGGCTCACAAAGGCTAAGGAACTCCTAGCTAGGAGACCAGCTGGCGGGGGTTTCTCAAGGGCTGCAGGGAGTGGAGTGTGTGGGAGGGAGCTGGGATGGAGAGGTGGTGCTGTGGGTGATTCCTTAGAAAAGGAGAACTTCTGAGCCATCCCCTGGGTACCTAGGGCCCATTTCAGGAGCTGCCTGGGGTCGGCCTGAATCTGTCTGCGCAAGCCTGCCACAGTCTCTCCTGCAGGTGAGAGGGTTAAGAATCTTCACCCATAGCTGTTGGGACAGGTCTAGACCCCTCCCCGTTAGCCTGAAAGAGGAATGCCAGTCACCCTCTAATGCCTTGCCGAAAAGCCACTCATCAACATGACCTCAACAGAGAGGACTGGAAGCGGGGACCTGCCCATCTTTCTCACCCCTAGGAACTTAATGCATGAGGGGCAAACTGAAGCACATTTTAGAGGGAATGACTGCTCCCCTCCCCTCACCTCCCCATGCATGTTTATTTGGATAAAGCTTACAGTGTCCTTTTGAAAGATGCTCGTTTCTGTCTTCAGACACAGTGGCATGCGGCTCCCTGCCGTGGGCCCCCAAAGCTTCTTGTGAGGTCTATGTCTCTATCAAAGACAGCTCTCATCACCTTGGATTAAGTCCCACGCCCCTGAGCCTATCTCTGTGTTCCCAGCATTCCAATAAATCGAAGGAAGAAAGGGAAGCAGTGAAGGGGTCCGGGCCCCTGGCTAATTAGATTGCCGTGGTCTACAAGGAGCAGCGATACAGTTTTCGGTTCAAGAAACCTAGCATTGAATCCTGGTTCTGCCATTTAGTCCTGTGATCGTGAACAAGTATTTCCACATTTCTGAGCTTGGTTTCATTAGGTATAAAATGGGGATATTAACACCTGCTCTGCCTGCCTCAGAGTTGTTGTGAGGATCACATAAGATAAAACAAGGGCAGGTGCCTTAGTGGAAGCCTGGGACAGCCTTGTTGTTAGGCTCTGCCCTGTCAGCAGTTATGATGGGAAGGGCTACTACCAATCCCAGTTTGGGCATGGGGATTGGGAAAAGCAGAAAAGAAGCAGTGGGTTGGTGATCTGCGATTCAGGAAGATAGGCACGCCTGGGCCACCAGCTCGAGGAAAGCCTTGCTCAGAAATGCATCTCCCACAATTGCAGCTCTTCTCGGGGCCTTGAGCTTTTATACAAATGGCTATCTATTACGTTGATGATCTTAGTGAGCCTCACACAGCTCTGGAAAGAGAAACTTTAGCCAAAGAGCTACACAGGAGTTAAGGGACAAGGGTGGAACTAAACTAAACTGCACACCTCTTGAGGCCCATGCCTGTATCCTTTCTCCATATCAGCCACCCTGATGGGGGAAATTTTGATTTGGAGATAGAGAAAGAAGGCTGAGATTATTTTGGAGAATGGACCACTTCAGGGAGACTAGGCCTAGGGTGAGGGGAGCTGTAGCAGGACTTATCTAAGAACCGGAGCATAGGATGAGGACCATGGGTGACTGAGCAGGAAGTAGGAGAGAAAGTAGGGAAATTCATTAATTCATCAATTCATCACTCACTCATTCTATCTGATCGCCTTTTTAGGAGTGTGGGAGCTGAAATGATCAGGTCCAGACTGGCAAGTTGGGTGCCGGAGCAGCTCACAAAGTGGGGTGGGAATGAAAGTAGGGGTGGGGGGGACCGTTGGATCAACCCATAGAGGTTGTCAGAGGCATCAGGGTGAGTCTGAAATAATAACCGAAGCCAGGCAGATGTGCAACCAGTTAATCAAACTGAAGGTACTGGTCAGAGAAAGATCTCGTTTTGAGTCCTCAGAACTGAAGTTAGGGACTCCAGAGCAGAGTGAGAGGGTTTCAAAGGCTGGAGTGGGGCACAGAGAAGGCAGCCTGGGAAACTACCCGAGTACGGGGGTTGAATGATGAGAAGAAGCTGGAGAGGTGAGGAGTCAAATGAAAATGACATTAAGTTAAGGCTTTAGATTTATTCCTGGGACACTAGGAACCACAGGAAGATTTCAATAAGGGAAGGGGCATGATTGGGTTTGCATTCTGGAAAGAGCACTCTGGCTGAAGTATAGAGGATAAATGGCAGGGGACATTAGTGGGGAAGATGAGTCATTAAAAGGCTGCTGAGAAAAAATGAAAATAAACAAACAAAAAAAGAAAACATAAAGAAAAACAAAACAAAAGGCTGTTGAGGGACTGAATGGATTCAACCACAATGGCGATAGAACTGAAAGGTTTTAAGGAAGCAGAATCCATTGGATTTAGTAATCATTTGAATATAGGGTGACTTGTGAAGGGGAAGATGTCAAGAAAGACTTCCAGTTTTCTAGAGACTAGAAAACTTGATGCAGGATCCCACTTTGCCGTTGTTTTCAAACTTGCAAATCCTAGGTCATCATACCCTTGAGGACTCAGTTTCTACTTCTCAGAAAAGGAAAGTTGATCTAGAATAGTGGTTTTCTAATTATAGTCCTCAGGGCTATCCTCCTGGGTGTGGCTGGTGTCCTGGCTCTCCCTGTGACAGAAGGCAAGACACAGTATTTCTGAACCTGGGTCTTCATTTGTATAAATGGAGATAATTATTCATGTATTCAAGAAATAAACCTTCTAGGTGAAAGATAAAAAGTATGAAATTGGTCTGTGCCTCATGGAGCTCTCAACCTAGGAAGAGAAGCAGAAATATAAACAAATAATTACAAAGAAGCTTAGTAAGTGCCATAATGATATGAACTGTATACAGAGGGAGGTGGCGCAAAAGAGGGAGGGACCAACAAGTGCAGGGACTACATCTAGAGATAGGACAAGGGACAGACAGGTAGATCCAGGGAGAGCATGGTCTGGATTAAAAATTAGGCTGAGCCTCTCTTGTCTATCCCTTCTTTTTTTTTTTTTTTTTTTCTTTTTGCCTTTCCTGGACCGTTACCTCTTCCTTCTGCCTTTTAAATAGCATCGTCTTCCTCACCTACAGGTGAGGCCCTGAGGGATTCTTCAAAAAGCAAGACATTGGTCAACTCCATATTATTAACACCAAGACAACAAAGAAATCAGCTAGCCCAACGTCAAGGGGTGGACGCACCGGTAGAGGACATCCAGGCATCAGAGCCAGGCCTTACTCCACCTTCTGTAAGCTAATATCGGCATATGTCTTGCAGGTTCTGGAGAGCAGGTACTGCATTGCAGGACCTGGAGAGCAGGTCCACAGTTGTATCCCTAACGCCTCACGTCATGCCTGGCACAGGGTAAGTGACTAATGATTATGTGTTGAATGAATAAAGCTCCATAGACTCTTTCAATCCCAAAAGGTTACTGCCTCATGTATTTCCCAGCCTCCAGGGAGGACTGCATCTCAACCACCACACCTGGAGCCTGTTCAGACTCTTGCACAGATTTCATGACACCCACCCAAGAAACAGGCAGAGAAGCAGCAACACCTCTTATGTTTTAACTTTCATTTATTCAACAAGTACACATTGAGCATCTCCTCTACGCCAGTCTCTGGACTCAGAGATGATTATAACCTCAAGAATGTCACAGCTTTATCAGGGGACAGACACTGCATTCCTCATTGCTGTACAGTGGAGGCTCGAGGAGGAAGGGATCGGCTTTAACGAAGGGATATGTATAAGAGATGCTTGGGCTGCATCTTGAGAAATGAGTAGGGGTTCGACAGGTGGATAGGCTGGTGGGGCTGAGGGAGAGAAGAGTAGCTGGGGCACAGGTATTTAAGATGAGAGAGACAGTGTTTACAGCAGTGCTACTCAAAGTGCAGATCTGCAAAGGGCTAAGAAACTTGCCCCAGCCCTGCTTCTTTCAACAAGGGAGGCTTATTATAAACAAGCTCTCCTCTGGATTAAACTGTGTGTTTAGTGACCATAGATTTACATTCTGGCACAAGCTCTTCTGTGGAATTAGTAACAAATGGTTTGTAGACAGGCAGCTGGTCTACAGACCACACCACTGCTTTACAGTTTACCAAATGCTTTCGCACAAGTGCTTTTTTCCCCTCAGAAAAAATTCGATGAGGTTGGCAGGGCAAGTATGATAATACTCATTGTACAGGATGGAAGTTGAAACTCACCGAGGTTAAGGTTCACGGCACACAGTAGGGAAGCAGTGAGGCTGGGATTCGAAGCCAGAATCCTCTCCTGGCCTTGCACTCTTCCAGACTGTGTGGGAAAGCACCATCGACTCGTGAGATGGCTTCCTGGCCAGCAATTCCCTAGGAACAAATGTCAGAGAGAGTCTGGCACGAGTGGATCATGTGTATGACCTCATATGGCATTTCTCATGTTCCTCGGTCTCCTATTACTGCCATCTCAGAAATAGAGGCAGGATGACTCTTCCTTTCCATCCGCCCACCCTGAAGCCACTCACCCCTGCCATCCCAGGAGATCTGCCTCCAGCTCAGCCCTCTGCTTAACATTTTACCATCCAAAAGGGTTTGGCATTGGCCGCCCCTCAGGGAGATTATCTCACAGATACAGTAGGCATCTATTCAAAATAGGCTTCATATCCTACAAATGCCATTCGGGGACATATTGCTCTTACCCTGGCCAGGTGGGCCATGGCACTGTGGTGAGCTGTCCTGTCTTCCCTTGGGGCACAGCTCCCTGGACAGAGCCTTTATTCTTTTTGCTTTGTTTCCAGGTGAACAAACCAAGAGCAAATAGAGACAGTTACAGCTAACGGCCAGGAAAAGGGGGAGACTCCCGGCCTCGGGAACCTTTAATCTGCAGTTATGGTCTGTCCATTGCTGCAAGCAGCAAGCTAGTGAGGAAAGCTCCAGGGCCCAGGTCTGTGTTACCACAGCTGAGGGAACAGCCTATGAAACTGGCGTAAGTTGCCTGAAGAGGGTCAATGTCTATAACATCCAGCCTCTGGAACAGTCATGTGTCCTGTTCTGGACGAGTTCCTGCTTGGACACGGGGCTCAGGCAGAGCTCCTCCCATCTGCTCACCCTCAGATGGAAAGCAGTCTCGGTCTCCAGCCTTTTAGAAGCTGGGGCTAGGATGCCAGGGAGGATACAGAGGGAAACAATTGGAGAGATTCTTGTTACATGTGTCCTTCCTTCACCTTGGCATGGAGTCCCGTATTCTGAAATACTAGTGCCGTAATGGAGAAGGGAGAAGAGCACTCGATGGCAGTCAGGAGGTTGTCCTGATCCCAGAGCCAACTCCACTTTGACCCAGGGTGGTTCCCTGAACCTCTCTGGGCCTGTTTTCTATTGTAAAAGAGGGGATGCTGTTAACTGTCATAGCTGCCTCAAAAATGGAAGATGATCCCCACCAATCCCCAAAGGCTTTGGGGACATTTCAGACTCCAGCTGGCCCTCTCCCTGGCCACAGTGCCTGCCATGTTATTTTCCACTCTATTCTATCTACTTAGA
The DNA here is from genome assembly GCF_004115265.2 of Rhinolophus ferrumequinum. Classification (NCBI taxonomy): domain Eukaryota; kingdom Metazoa; phylum Chordata; class Mammalia; order Chiroptera; family Rhinolophidae; genus Rhinolophus; species Rhinolophus ferrumequinum. The sequence continues at coordinate 65,513,687 of NC_046294.1, read as the reverse complement.
TCCATTGGCCCAGGTATCATGGTTTTTCTTTTTCTTTCTTTATCCTCTTTAGAATAACCTTGAAAGATCCTCCTATATTGAGAAATTTCTGTCTTCATCCAATGGTGAGCGTCTTGAAGTCGGGGGCCTCACCTTACTTGTATTCACAGAAGTCACAGAATGATGGCTATCTCCCCCCAATAGAATCCCCATGATTCCCAAAGTATTCCTCTTATATTTAACAAGCACTTATTTTAGGCTTACTATGCACCACACATTAGTGCGAGCATTACACATGTATTAACTCCTTTAGTAGGTACTATTGTTACACCCATTTTATATATTAAACTCTCTGTCTGTTAATGCCAACAGCTGGATCTCCTACCGGTCTGCTTCTCTTGTCAATTTTTCTCTTGGTTTTGGATCCTTTTTGTTCTTGATTCCTGGTATGTCTGATGATTTGGGATTGAACGCAAGTAACTCTGAATGGAAAATGGTAGATATATTTCAAGGTTCTGGATGACATTATCTTTCTCCAGAGAGGGTTTACTTTTGATTCTGAAGGCAGTTAGGAGAGCAGATCAGGTTAATTGATTCTGAGACTAAGCTGATTTAAAGAGAGCCTCTGTCTGCCATGACTGGCATTTCCAATTCATCTTTGCTCCTAGGGTGTTTGTCACCTTTCCGTGTGTTTATCAGGGTCTCTCCACCCTGGTGGGCCCTTGATTCCAAGTTTTAACTTCCCAAGTCTGAACGGCTACTTAGCTCTGCTTAACTGCTCCGCTCTTTAGCCATCATTTGCTGCTCAGCTTCTTCGCCTCTTGGTTACTACTTAGAAATCAGCAAACACCTTGAGGGGAAAATGGGCTGCAGATGTTGGGCTAACTTCTCTTTTTACTTTTCTTTGGGATTTTGATGATTCCAATCCTCACTGCCTTGTTCCTGCCAATACCTTTTAAGAAATACATATATATATATTTATTATATCTTAAATATATATATATATATATACATAGTTCTATTTTTATAGTTATTTTTTAGCAAGAGATTGTGTCATTCTAACACAAGCTGGTTCACCAGAGTTGAAAAATAAAATACTTATCCCTATTCTATACATGAGGAAACTGAGGCATAAGAATGTTAAATAACTTGCAAAATTACTGTGTTTAAGTGAAGCATTTACTCATTATTAAGCACCCACCATGTATTAGACTGTCTTGGGCATTGGGAACACAAAATTAGTAAGTCAGTGTTTGTCCTCCAACATCTGAGTATTGAGTGGATGTCACTTATAATTCAGCGTAGACAGTGCTATTACTCAGGGAGGTCTATGTGCTCCAGGAGCTCAGGTAAAGTTTTATCATGCTGAGCTGTGCTTACTTCTCTGCAGAAATCTGTCCCTTCGTACACAGTGAACTTCTTGAGGTCAGAGTCTATGGCTTATTCACTTCTCTATCTCCAGTGCCTTCCCAAGTGACTGGAACAAGGCAGGTGTTCCATAAACACCCGTTGAATTGATTTTCAAACAGGGAAGACGAAAACTAGGAGAGGATGAAGGCCATAAAATAACAGAGATTAATTGAGTCCGGCAGTCAGGAATCCCTGGTCCACCAACTCTACCAGCAACTCTCTGTATAAACATGGAAAGTCTCCTCCTCTGTCTGGGCCTCAGTTTTCTCATCTGCAAAATGGAGAGGATGAACTAAATAATGCCTAAGATCTTTCCAGTAGCTGCATGTCCCTGTAGCTGTGTGTGACCCAACAGAGGATTAACTGACCATAGCCTACCTCACTGTGTCCCCATGTGCCATCTAGAGGCTGCAGTACTAGGCCAGATGGCCTGTGAGACAAAATCAGGCTGGCTGTTCCCGTCTGTCTTCCCTATTTTCTCCCACGGTAAAATATAGAGTGAAAAGAGTTTCTCAAGCTCACCTGGCAAATGCGAGAAGTTTCTTGTGCAGGGCAGGCTGGCGGAGACAGGCAGAGTGTGAGAAAACATTTCTAGGTCCTCTTCCCTGGACCTGCTCTGGCCAGCCTTCTGTGTCCCTCACTTCTCCAAGCACAGAATTTACTTTCTGATTTCAGAAAACAGTGCTGTGTCTACAGCCAGCACAATGCGTATCCCAGCTAAAGCAGGGGAAGGAAGCCAGTTCCCTCGCCTCATTTGGCTGAGTGGAGCTCCTCTTTTCAGACACCCATCTCTCCATCACCCTGGCATCTGGACATTCTCGCAGAGGCATCCAGAGAAACAAGTGGACACAGATTCACACTCAACTGATTAGTGGCAGGGACCTGCACCCCTGAGAGAGCCTCTGTCTCCAAAAGGCTCTGTGGAAGCGAAGAAGTGTGGGCACGAAAGCAACAAGGGGCAGTGTAGACATCCAGCCATCTTGCCTCCGTATATGGATGAAACACAGGGCCCAGAGAAGGCCCATGCTTTTCCTGAGGCCACATCATTGCCTTTCAGGGTAGGGCATAGAATATAATGTCACCCTGAGAGAGCTCAGCTAACCCCTTGGCTGGGAGCATGGCTTGATTTCATAATGAAATCACACAACCGACTTTCAGACCCTTTTCTCATTACATGTCTTGTACGCAGTGAGCCCACAGCCCCCCAGCATTCCTGGGCCGAGTTCTCACCCAAAACACTGAAGTCAGCGGGGGGGAAGCTTTCGGGCCATTTCCAAACATACAACTCCAGAGGTGGGAGGAGGGTGAGGAGGCAGCCAGGGATGCTTTTGTGGATTATGCAGTTACTGACCTAAATTTTATATCAGGGGAGAGAAAAAAAAAAGAAAGAACGGCCGCCGGTAACACTGCCATGTTGGAGAAAGTGCTGAGGAGATGAAATGCCTGACTGGGGTCTTTGAAAATGTTGTCTGTTTTAATTGGATGTGTCCTTTCAGAACTAGCTGGTGGCAGGCCCATCACAGGCTCCTTTTAATCAGTGGAATTCACATTTCCCCACTGCGTCTTCTCACAGAGTAAAGTGCAACGGGGCAGGGACTCCGGGACCGGGGGGTGGGGAAGGACGTGCTTCCAATTTGAAATATGATCATTGAGAAGGGTTTTATTTTAAATGGAATTGCCATGCTCCTCCGACTTCATGCCTTAGTAAGTAGATTTTTCTAAGGAGAAAGAAACTGTTCTCTTGGAGCAAGAGCCTAGAGTGATCTTCTGGCCCACTTTGTGTCTCTTTTTCCAGAATGTGCACATGTGCGTGGGTGTCTTTCTTTTCCAAGGTGTGCAGCAGTAGAGATCACTGTTCCCCAGCCCAAGGAGCGATATAGAGAGGAGAAGGATGGGTGCTTGTGTCTGAGGGTGGAAAGGAGGAGACACAGGAGGGGCCAGGCCTTGTCATTGCAAGGGCCAAGCAGAAGTGAAACAGCCATTGGCCGAGAACTCATACCAGGGGCCAGGCCTCTACCTTCTTCATTTAACCTCAGAATAGAGAATGTGACCAGAGTAGGGGCAGGGTTGTCCCTAGCCTTCATTCATTCACTCAATAAATGTTGGTTGGGAAGAGTTACTCATTGTTAAGCATTGGAACTCTCACCTTCTAAGCCTTAGGGCCCCATTTCTGGCCTTAGTCAGCGGTCTAGGTTACAAGGTCATCTTGGGACCGCCTGAAGCAGACCCAAATACTCAGAAAGCGCTCAGGACCAACTGAGGTACCTGAAAGTCTCATGGGGCTCTATCAAAAGCCGGTGGCCCACGCGGAGCTTCAGAACGTAGTGAGCCTCTAGGTTAGATCCATGGCCTCCGAGGAGCCTCAGAGCCGTTTGAGATTAAGAGATGGAGGTAGGGAAAGGTAAGAAGGGAGAGACAGAAGGTGGAGAGAGGGCATGCTGTTAGCTACAATATCTGAGCAAGTGGCAGACAGACTCTTTGAAGCCTGTTTCTATAGCTTAATCTGTAAGGGGGAGTTCATACATACCTCTGGATGTCCCATTTCTGGTTCAAGGACACTCAAGCCTCAGGGATTCATTCAACAGTCACTTAACGATCACCCATGGTGTGTCAAGGACTGCATCAGACTTCATGGCCCCTGCTCTTAAGGGGTTCACAATATAGTCAGGGAGACAATCATTGTCAACACATTTTTGTCGAGTGCATCCTTTGAACCAGACTGTTCTGGGTGACGGGGATACAGCAAAACATAAGGCAGGCTCTCTGCTTTAAAGGCCTCTACATTTTATTGTGGGAGGGGGAAAGCTGACAGTAAGCATATAAACAAATAACACATGATAAGAAACAAGAGAATTTCAGATATTGATAAGTACTAAGAAGAAAAAACAAGGTAATATGTTCGAGAGAGAGCAACTGGGGTAGGGACTGTTAGATAAGAAGGTGGAAGAAGGCAGCTCTGAGGAGCTGACAATAGAGCTGAGTGATGAGAAGGAGCCGAGAGGAGGACACCAGTGGGATTAACCTGAAGGGAGACCCAGGACAAAGGCCAAGATGCAACCTGTTCCACATGGTTGAGGGACAGCAAGGAGGCCAGTGTGGCTGGAGCCAAGTGAGTAAAGGGGGAGTGTGCAGAGATGGTATCAGAATGGGAGGCAGTGGTCAGCTCGTGGAGAGCTTTGATTTTAGTCTGTATATGATTCCATTGAGAAGCCGGGGATCTATATCTCCTCCTCTTGAATCTGTGTCTCCTCGACCAATAGAATTCAGCAGACGTGATGCTGTGCCAGTCTCTGCACCCAGATCTCAAGAGACTGGCAGCTTCTACTTCCTGTCTCTTAGAATACTTACTCTTGGAACCCAGGCTATGAGGAAATCCAAACAGCCCCACGGAGAGGCCCACATAGAGAGGAACAGAGGTTCTCGAACAAGAGCCCCAGCTGAGCTCCCAGACTCAGTATCAACAATGGGCAGTATCAACATATCAGCCATGTGAGTGGGCCATTCAAGAAGTGGATCCTTCACCCCAGTCAAGCCACCTAGCTGACCCTCCGTGGAGCAGAGAAATATTGTTCCTGTGAGCCATACCCAAATCGTAGATTCATGAGCAAAATAAAGGATTGTTGTTGTTTCAAGCCACTAAGCTTGGGGGGGAAGGGTTGTTGTGTAACGACAGATAGCCCAAACAAATGAGAAGCCAATAGAACAGGGGTTGGCAGAGTTTTTCTGTAAAGAGCTAGATAGTAAATACTGTGGTCCTTGCAGATCAAAGGGTCTCTGCGGCAACTACTCAACTCTGCTGCTGCGGTACAAAAGCAGTCATCGATAATACACAGATAAATGAGTATGGCTGTGTTTCAATAAAACTTTATTTATAAAAGCACAAGAAGGGCCAGATTGGCCCACTAATTATAGTTTGCATGCCCCTGCAATAGAGGGTTTTAAGCAGCAGAGTGATCTACTCTCATTTACACCTTAGAAAGCTTCTTCTGACTGCCAAGTAGAGAATGGACTGACTATCGGAGAGCAAAAGCAGAGATGATGACAGCTTGACCGAGGGTTTTACTAGTAGCAGTGGAGTGATGCCATCAGGGGTCTCTGTTGGAGGTGGCACTGAGAGAATTACTGAGACAGCTAAGAAAACAACCAATTGATCATTGCCTGGAGAGAAGTATGGATAAGGAAGCTATGAAAACTCAAAGCAAGGACACTCATTCTGAGGATCAGGGCAGGCTTCTTGGAAGAGGCAACTGCTGAATAGGAACTAGTGAGGGGAAGACCTGGAAGAATTATCTTCCACCCCAGCAGAGTAGCAGTTCATAGGGGCTAAGTTGGGGAGTCAGGAGTGCCAGAAATAAGAGGTGATAGAAGGTAAAGACTCTGAGAGTGGGCAGGTGCCAGCAGGCATAGGCTTTGACCTTGGTGCTAATCCCCGGACCTGGCACTTACAAGCTAAGAAACATCTGAGCCCCAGTTTGCTCATATAAGAATAATAATACTTTATGGAATAGTTGTGAGAATGAACATTTTACAAATAAAGAAAGTGAGGACACAGAGGTCAAGGGCTGGTTTGGACCTAGGTGTTCTGACACCAAGTGGCATATGATAGGTGCTCAGTTCAGTGTTTGATTAATTGAGAAATCACGTCAACAGCAGGCCTTCATTGGTGATTCTGTGGGAATTTTACTGTATCTATGTAATTGTGAAGGCTTTCCAGTTTTCAAACCAGGAGTATGAATTACGTTTATAATCAGAATAAAATCCAATAAAACTTAGTAAATAAGTACAAAAATAAGGGCAAGAAAAATTAATAATGATCGGTGATGAATGTGACCGTAAGAGTTATGTACAAATTAGGAAACTGCAAGTAATTTAGAATCCTCCTTTGTTAAATGGAAAAAGGAACAAGTTCTTAGGATTTTTCTTCCACCTGGCTATTTCCTGCCCCACAGAAACTTGCTATCTAGTGGAGAGGAAGCTCTATAAATCAATTTGTATGATAAGGGCAGTGATTATGAAAGCTAAGGGACACAGGAGAGGCCCCCACCTGGCCTGGGAGGCTAAGGGTTGGGGGTTCAGAAAAGGCCCAAAGAGGAGTGAATACTCGAGCCAAGCCTTGATGAGTAACCAGGAATAATCCAGGCGGGGAAGGAGGGGCAGGATTGATTCTCTGGGACAGGGATGGCATATGCGTCAGGTTGGGGTAAACACAGTTTTCTATCTCCCCAGGAGATGATTGCTCCCATGACGATAAGCAGGGAGGACAAGTCACTTTGAGAGGTAATTCTAGGTGGCTGACTAGATTCCCTCACTAGGTAAGGAACCACCTTGTGGAAACCTGCCTCCCAGTCTGTAGAATACAAACTGGAACCTCGGCAAAATGAACAAGTTCTGATATGTCATGGATGTTCCAAATGCTGGATTGCATTTAAATCCACGGAATTTAAATCTGCCATTACTAATAAGCGTCAGCTTCACTGGGTAGAGTGGTTGCATAGAAGGAGCAAGTAGGGACAGGGGTGTAGTAATTAATTCTCCTTGAGTCTTCCTGGAAGGCTCTTGCATTTAGTCTTTATGACTTGGAAAAAAAAAGATATTCCAGGCCAGGAGAAGGGTCTTTAAACAGTCTGGATTTTGGAGATAAACAGTTCAGTAAGAACAGAGCAAAGGGTAAAAGGGTCACGGTGGGGGTGGGTCAGTGGGTAATAAGTAAGGAGTTCAGGCTGGAAAAGAAGGCAGGGATCTCATCAGTGAGGGCCCACAGGTTATGCTAGCAGGGTAAACTTTCCTGAATGGGAATGACTAGAGCCACTGAACAGCTTTATGTAGGAAGTGGCACGGCCAGATGTGTTTCTTAGGGCTATCACTTGGATGGCAGAGTGTCAGATGGTCTAGATGGTCCTCGGACAGTGGGACCAAAAGCTGCTGCTATTTTTTCCGGTTCTTTCTGTGTGACATATTCCATTCCTCTTCACTCTCCATGGACATTGTGCAAACTTTCTTCTATTATATACTTGAAAAAATATCTTAGTTTCCAATGCCATCACTCTATTCTCTTTCAACTATGTCGTCCCCGTTTCTGCCAGGTACCCCTGAGACCACTGAAATCATCCTGAGGGATCTCCTTAACCTTATCCATTAGAATCCCAGTGGTTTTCCCTTAAGTCCTGAATTATGGTGAGAGTTTCTCTAAAGTCAGTGCTGCCACCTGGAGAAATAAAGCACATGATGGAGGCCTCTTCCCCACCAACACCCCATCTTCTACATATGATGTCCCTGTCACTAGGACCCCTGGGGGAGGATCAAGTTCCTCAAAGGGATTCTTTTTGGGGTTTGAAGTGTATGATCATCTTGAGGTATTGCCTCCCAGAATGAGGTTTTATAGGATGCAAATAGCAGCAGCTTTGGAGTTAAGTGTGTGACCGCTTCGAGGCCCTGGCCTTTCGTCTGTGCATCCTGCTACCTTCTCTTAGTCCCAGAGAGAAACACAGCTGTTTCTCCCAGCCTGCTCCTGCTGCCCTTTCCTCGGCATGTCGCTACTGAAAACAAAGATGCACCTTCCTTGGCCTGATAGCTTTAGACCCTCGGGGTCTGCTATTGAAAGTCAGTTCCTTTCATTCTTGCCCTTACACTCCTTCTACCATATCTCAACTATGTTCTCATTCATAATTAGACAAATGCATGGCCATCTCCAGGGGCACCTAAAGCTAGCTTATAGTCCCTTCTCTGAGACCCTCTCTAAAGCTGGCAATAACGCCAGCAGCCACTTCTCAGACACGATCAAGCTTGCTGAGATTTTGGATTTCCCAAAGCTCCTATCTCCCCAAAACTTCAATATTTGGTTCCACTGAACATCTTACGGAAGGGCTACCTCCATTTCATGCTTTTCCTCTTCCCAGAACCTTCCAGATTTATATGGAGTAATTCAATTGCCAGGTCCTTCTAGAGATCCTTCTGTCCTCTCTGCCTCGGGGCAGGAGAGTAATGGAACAAAGTATTTTGCCAAGAACAACAACATACAATACCTGGCGAGTCACAAAATGTGTATGTGCATGGAGGAGAATGGTTTGGGAACTCACATAGTAACAATAAGCAATTAATAGAGATAGGCACACAATCTCCTCTGAGAATCTGTACCTGAGACACGGTAAGAATTGGAGCACAGCTTATGCATTTCCAGGTAAATTTAATTTTTTTTTAAGTGAGGAAAGAAGACTCAGTCTTTTTCTTTGTCTTTCTCAGAATGCTGTTTCTGAAAGAAAGAAACAGATTGCAGCTAAAGGCCAACTCTGGCTAATATTAAGATCAGGCAATTCAGTTTGATATCTGCCAGAGGTTCTTACTAATGTGTCCTAGAAAAATAAAATGTAATTGACACCAAATATAGCCAAGTTAGCATCATTAAAAAAGCCAGCAGCTTTGAAAATTTTCAAATATGTAAGTGATTATGAGTAACTGGCCTTACTGAGCAAAATTTTTCACGTTAATGGGAGTGAGAGAGAGGGAGGAGCTGAACATAACAAGGTTTCTAGTTGGGGACTCGGACATTCTTGTTCTTTAAGTATCTTAAACCTTCTCTTGATAAAACACATGGAACTCACCCTCACTCAAGTGTAAATGAGTGGCAACGATCTAAACTATGTGTCTGTATTTTGGAGAAGGATCAAAACTTTAAGCTCCAAGTAGATGCACTGAGTAATGGTTAGGAGGTATTTGGGACAGACTTGGCTCAATGTCCTGTAAATCAGAAATTGTGGTGGTTGGCCCTGGCTTTCTCCACATGTGAGCTGGGTCAGCTCTAAGGTTAGGCCCATTTAGAGTTCCCCACTGCTTATAATTTTATTTTTTAATTAAATTTATTAGGGTCATAATGGTTAGTAAAATCACATAGGTTTCAAGTGTACGATTCTGTAATACATCATCTACATTGTGTGCTCACCACCCAGAGTCAGTTCTCCTTCCATCACCATATATTTGACCCCTTTTTCCCTCTTCTACCATCCATCCTCCCCCTTTACCCTCTGGTAACCACCCAACTGTTGCCTGTGGCTATGAGTTTTTATTTCTTTGTTTGTCTTGTTTCTTTGTTGCTTTCAGTTTTATAACCCACATATCAGTGAAGTCATATGATTCTCAACTTTTTGAGAATTTTTGTCTATTTTTCAACTTTTTCAACTATTTCGCTTAGCATAATAATCTCAAGATCCATCCATGTTGTCGCAAATGGCAGTATTTCATCTTTTCCAGACTCACAGACCAATGGGATGGAATTGAAAACCCAGAAATAAACCCATATAAATATGGACAGATAATTTTTGACAAAGGAGCCAAAAACATGCCATGGAGACAAGAAATCCCCTTTAATAAATGGTGCTGGAAAAATTGGAAAGCTATGTGCAAAAGAATGAAACTAGAATGGTATCTGTCACCATGTACCAAAATTACCTCAAAATGAATCGAAGACCTAAACATAAGACCTGACACGATAAACTGCATAGAAGAAAGCATAGCTACTAAACTTACAGACCTTGGGTTCAAAGAGCATTTTATGTATTTGACCTCAAAGGCAAGGGATGTAAAAGCTAAAATAAATGAGTGGGACTATATCAAACTAAAAAGCTTCCCCACTGCTTATAAGTTCCTGGCTGTCATTTCATACCTCCACGTTCCTCAGCCTTTTGTTGAATCCTACTGTTCTCCCTTCAAACCCCGCTCTGACACCCGTCTCCCCCTCCTCCAACATCACCCCTCCTCTATACGACCTCTGAACCTAAAACACCTCTTGATGCTGTACTCTGGCTCTGTTTCCCAATTTGTTTGTTCACATAATTAATTTTGTTCACATTCCTGTCCTCTCCACAGCCCATGAGATCTTCAACAGAGCACTGTAACCTACAGGCACGGAGCTGATATTCAGAAAGTACTCGTGACTTTAAGTTGAATTGAAAATTGGTTGGAATCCTCAAATCTCTCACAATGGGGTCTGTTCAAGCTGAGTTTCTCTGGCGGCTATTTCTAAAGCAGATTTTCTTTATTGTTGAAAATTCATTGAGTTGTGCTTTTTAGATATAGGACAAATGACGCTGGCTTTGCAAGTACATGTCAAAGCAGTAATCTCACATATCCTAAAGCTGCCATATTTTATTCTGACCCATTCCAAAACAACTCTTAATTGCTCAGAAAAAAAAAAAATGTTCTTCCATTTTTTTCAAATTTTTTTTTCTCTGAACTAGCAGCTAGGGATTGCATTCGGACATGGGGAGAGTGGGTCTTATCATTTCGACCCTGCCAGCCATTGTCCCAGCCTGGCCACCCCGCCCAGTAGCGATCTCATTTGTGAGAGCACCCACTTTCTCCATCCCTGGCAACTTGGCCGACTTAGATCCAACTGGGCTTCCTTTCTAGGTCTTTATGTCCCACCCACTTGTCTGTATGTCTATATCTTATGTCTCTTTAGGTCTCTCACATCACCTTGCAAAATGATTAGCACATAGCAGATATTCAATCAACGTTTGTTGATTTTTTGAAAACCAAGCCTTTTATTTTATGAGCCCTCAATTTCAAATTGGAATTATTTTTTCCATTATTATTACTAATTTTCCTTTCATCACCAAAGAGTCAGACCGTACCAAAAAGCATGGTTTCCTTTGAGGATAAGCATACTGACAACATTGTTAACACTTGTTGAACGTTTACTCTGTGCCAGGTACTATGTTGGTTTTGAATGCATTGTTTTACTTTTCATTATAAACCGTGAAGTAAAGGATTCTACCGGTTTTTATCAGTTCTGACACAGAAAGGGTGACTCAGATACTCAACATCATGCAGCAAGAAATGAAAGAAGTAGGATCTGAACCCATCTCAGATTCCAAAGCCCATGTATTTTTTACTGTATCCCCCCTTCAAGACCTGACAAGACAGCAGACATGAATTGAATTCCTAATTCCTTTCTTTCTAGTCTGTCACTCTTAATATTGTCCTGACTCTTTTGATTTACAAACTCTCCCTTCCCCAGAATTTTGAGGAGAAAAGTTAAGAACAACTTTTTTAAAATTCTAAATAATTCTCTTACCACTGTCAAGAGCAGCAGCCTTGGGCTTCAGAAACTGGTAAAACCAAAGGGCTTACCCTCAACATAGTATTTTGAGCATTTTATGTAACATGACATTTATCCATTCTTGTTACCTAACAAGTTATTTATTTTTCCTGCCTGGGGAGAAGTTCAACGTCTTCTTCAGAGTCTGATCAAACAGGTGAGCATCAAGTGGGAACATTCTGCCTGCTTTCCTTATCCTGTGGGAATCCTTAACAATGGGATATTTGAGGAGCTTTTAAAGTTGAGTTGAAAAAAAAAATTTTTTTAATAAAAAAGTAAAGTTGAATTGATTTCTAAGAGCTTTTGACTAAGTTGAGGCCTGGCTGTGTTTCCTTTGTGTTCCAGCTTCTATGTGGAAGGGCCCGGTTTTGCCTTTGTTCTGTAGGAAGGAAAGCAAACACAAGAAGCCTAAGCCTGGGAGGTAATGAACACCATGGAACGAGGGACACCTTTGATCTCCGTTTCTCCCTCGCCACCACCCTATCCATCCTCTTCCCTGCAGGCCCATTGCTATTACACTAACCATACATATCCTTTGCTTGGACTATGGCAGGAGCTCCTCATTTGTCTCCGTTTCCACTCCTCCCCTCGTTGACCAGCAGTCTATTTCCTGCATGGCAGGCGGTGTGATATTTTAAAAATACAATCTGAATATGTGACTTCCCTGGCTAAACACCCTCAAGGCTTCCCATTGCTCTTTGAATCACGGCAAAAATCTTGAACCAGAACTTCAAAGCACTTCGTGGTCGGGCCCCTGCCTGCCTCTCCAGCCTCATCTTGTCCCACTCCTCCCTTTTCCCACCCTTCAGCCATATTAATATATTTTTCTCTTCCATGAAGCTGCCAGGCTATGCCTTCTGCCTGGAATGCTATCGCCACTGCCAATCTCCTTCTGGTTAACAACTTTTGGCTTTCAAATCTTAGCTGAAATGTTATCCCTCAGAAGAAATGTTCTCAGCTCTCGAAACTAGGTTAGAGGTTCCTCTAATAAACTCGCACAGAACTTTGCCTGTCTCCTCCATAATCACATTTGAACTGACTAATTATTTCTGTGGTTGTTTATTTGATGGCTCGGGGCCATGCCTGCTCTGTTCACTGCCACATCTCCAGAGCACAGCACAGTGCCTGGCACCTGGGCAACCTAGGGCATGTCTCACTGAGCTGTGTGATCTTGGGCAGGTCATTTAGCTTCTCTGAGCCTCGGTTTCCTCATTTGTAAAATGGGGTTGACAACTGCACTGTTTCCAGGGCTATTGAGAGAACCAAATGATAAATGGAGCTTAAAGCAATTTGGAAACTGTAAAATGGTATGTGGGTGTCATATATTAATAGTCTTTTACAACTGGGCTGGATACTAGAGGATTCAACAGACCCAACACCCAAATCTTAAGCCTCTTAGCCTTCAGGTTTTCCAGAAAAGTGCCGAATGGCCAGGGGCCTGCTGGACTCTGGCCAGTGGGGGAGTGACCTGGGTAAAGAAGTGTGGCAGTGAGCCAGGGTTCTTCCTGCCAAAGCAGAATCTCGGTCTAATTTCCTGCCTATGAAGAGATGAGGAAAGTCCCATCAGTAAGCCTTGTGCTCACGTTTTGTGTCGGGCCAGTATAATTTCACATGGGTTTTAATCCTTGGGACCAGGCAGTCCTAAATATCTTCCTCTGCCACCTCTCTCCTCACTGCTGCCCGTGGCTGAGATATTCTCTATGACAAGCTACCAATTCCATAACAAGAAGAGCTGAGTAATGATTTTCATAAGATTGCATTGAAGTAAAAGGCTCAAGGATGAAAAGTAAGAAGTAGGAATATAGATAACTGACCTCTTAGGATCCATCTAGACAATCGGATTGGTGTCATTACAGATCAGATCTGAAAGACAGTGCTGGTTGTCATTCAAAGGAGAAAGGTGGGAAGAGAAGGGCTTGAATAGGGGCTTGAATAGCCAGTCTCACTTTCTGTACTAGTTTTCTATCGTTGCGTAACAAATAACCACAGACCTAATAGCTTAAAACTTAAAAGTTTCCGTATATCAGAAGTCCGGGCATGGTATAACTGAGTCCTCTGCTCAGGACCTCATGAAGATGTAATCGACAGGTCAGCCAGGCCTGGGGCTCATCTTGAGGCTTGGGGTCCTCTTCCAAGCTCACGTGGTTGTTGGCAGAATTCAGTTATTTGCAACTGCAGAACTCATGCTTCACGTTTCTTCAAGGCCAGCAGGAAAGAATGAGTCTCTGACCCCTAGACCCTCTTTTAAAGGCTCACCTGATTAGGTTGGACCAGCCCAGAATAATCTTTTCTTTGATGAACTTAAAGTCCCTTAACTGATTAGGGACTGCAAACTCCCTTCATTGTATTATATTCTATGGGTCAGAAGCAAGTCACAGTTCCCCCCGCCTCCTGCCCCCCCACAGCTCAAGGGGAGAGGATTACACTAAAGCCTGGAAACCAGAAATAGGAATCACAGAGGCAATCTCAAAATTCTATCTGCTGCGTGTTGCATTTGCTGAGCTCCTGGTGTGTGTGCCTGTGTATGCTTCCACGTATGTGCACATGTAAGCAGAAATCAATTTGCTCCATCTCAGCTAAGCAAACTCATAGAAATTTGTTTTGAGGAAATAAAGATGTCTTATGGACCAAGGGTAATAACGCAGCTAGACTGAGGAAGGACAGGAGTCAGGATGTGGAATACCACAGGGAAACCTGTGTCTCCATGTGCATTGGCTTCGTCATTGTCTCTGGGGACCAACTTTCGCTGCTCCCCATTTGTACCTTACAGTTCCAGCCACATGCTGTCCTAGGCAGAATCCGTTTCTCTCTCCACTCCCCACCTTTCCCCTGCTAGTTTTAAATTCTCAGAGAAGGAATCTTGGACCAAGTCCTCATCTCTAGTGCAGTCATCTCTGGCCAGAGTGGGAAAGACACATTCTACATTGCCACCCATGGTGACCACGTAGAGAGGGGAGAATGGGAGTCAGTCCGAGAAAGAGGCTGAGTTCCCAGAAGCTGTGTGCTGCACCGGGTAAGGCATTGTCAACTGTGGCCAGTATGCCTGCGTTCCACCTCATCTTATACATGATTCAGCAGCAAGGCCCTTCATTCAGCAGAGAAAGGAGCAGACGGGATAAGTTTAATGGTGTCCCACAGGTGGTGCCATGTCCTGCATAAAAGCAGGGTCCTGTTTTCAACCAGAAATGACTACTCCTGTCAAAGCGAGTTTAAAACTACACTCCTGTTACCACAGCACTTAGAAGGGTCACCCCACAGAGAGAATGCCGCAGCTATGGAGAACACAGGGACAGGTGCCGAGAGCCCAGTTTAGAGACAGAGCCACAGCAGCATGTTCTAACACCTTTCCTAGAAATGGCGGGGAAAGAGCATGCTTTGAAGTGCAGAAAGCAAAAAGGTCTGGGTAACCAAAAGCCCTGAAGGAGGAAGGGAATGTTCCAGCACAGACTGTCCTGCTCATGTTCTGATAAGAACAAAGTGAGACACACAAAACATAATCAAGAGAGGGCCAGTAGTTGAATCTTAGCCACGCAGCCCAAGAGCACTTACCATTCTTACTTGGCAGGAAACGGTATCAGAATCCCTCGTTGTCTCATAATTGCTTTATACAAATGTATGTAGTGATGTGTAAATGGGTGTGGTTCTTACTCGGGGCCTGGGCACATTACCATCCAATTCCTCTGTAATCTTCCTAGAGCGCAAAGTGAAAGAATCATTTCCAGTGTTGTCAGATTTGTGTCAATGTGTACATCTGGACCAGGTGGTCTCTACTGATGATCTCAGTTAAGATTCTGATGCTCAGGTAGGCCAAACAAGGTACATCATCCCCAGGTCGTATCCTTAAAGACCTGGGTTTCAGTGAGGTTTATTTATATCTGAGTGTTCTACATGTTCCAAAACATTCTCAAAAGGGGGGATTTGACCTGGCTGATGTTAGAGTCCCATTAGATTGGGGGCGTCTTAGTGACAGGGGTCAAAACCTAGTCAGCTTCATATCATGGTGCCAGCACATAGTAGATCCTCAAAGACTGCTGATTGAATCAAAAAATTACTTAAATTGCCATATCATTATCAACACTGTAATTATAATCTGTTGTCCTAATAGATTGTAACCCACTGGAATGACACTGTCCAATATGATTGCCATTAGGCACTCACAGTTTTTTTTAATTTAAATTAATTCAAATCAAATAAAATTTAAAATTCAGTTCCTTCATTGCAATGGCTACATTTCAAGTGTATCATAAGCACATGTGGCTAATGGTACCAAATAGAACTTTCCCATCATCACAGAAAGATTTATGGGACAACACTACTCTCAAGGGCAGAAACTTCAGTATCCCTCATAGACCTTGTGTCAGGATCATATCACATTGTGTTCAACAACATTTCTTGAACTAATGACCATTACACTCTCCTGGTGAATCTCAGCCCGGTCTTCATCTCTGCATAGAAGCCTTCCCCGAGTTCAACTCCATTCTCCCCAACAGCGAGGTAAATCTCTGCCTTTTCAGATTCTGACTCTTATCTGACACCAGACACAAAAATCAACTCAAAATGGATTAAAGACTTACATGTAAGACCTGAAACTATAAAACTCCTAGAAGAAAACATAAGGGAAAAGCTTCGTTATTGGTCTTGGCAATGATTTCATGGATATGACACCAAAAGCACATGCAACAAAAACAAACAAACAAAAAAGTGGGACTACATCAAACTAAAGCTTCTGCTCAGCAAAGGAAACAATCAACAAATGAATAGAGAAAAGGCAGCCTCTGGAATGGGAGAAAATGCCTGCAACTCCTATATCTGGTTTGCACCCATACATAACCTATAAAGGGTTACTCCAAAATACATAAGGAACTCCTACAACCCAATAGTAAAAGTAAATAAATAAATAACCTCAGAACCCAATTAAGAATGGACTAAGCACTTGAATAGACATTTCTCCAAAGAAGACCTACAAGATGGCCAACAGGTACATGTAAAGATGTTCAGTGTCACCAATCATCAGGGAATGCAAATCAAAACCACAGTGAGACATCACCTCACACCTGTCAGAATGGCTATTATCAAGAAAACAAAAAATAACAAGTGTTAGTAAGCATGTGGAGAAATTTGAATCTTTGCACAATGTTTACAGGAATGCAAAATGAGGCACCACTATAGAAAACATTACAGAGTTTCCTCAAAAAGTTAAAAATAGAACGACCATATAATCCAACAGTCCCACTTGTGGATACTTTTTCAAAAGAATTGAAATCAGGATCGTGAAGAGAGATTAGCACGCTCACGTTCATTGCCATTGCAGCCCTATTCATAACAGCCAAGATGTGCAAAGAATCTAAATATCTATCAACAGGTGAATAGATTAAGAAAATGTGATATATATGTACAATGGAATACTATGCAGTCTTTAAAAAAGGGGAAATTCTGCAAAATGAGACAACATAGATAAACCTTGAGGACATTATACTAATTGAAATAAGCCAGTCACAAAAAAACAAATACTGCATGATACCACTTATATATGAGGTGTCTAAAATAGTCAGATTTATAGAATCAAAAAATGCAGTGATGGTGTTTGGCAGGGGCCGGAGAAGGGAGAAATGGGGAGTTACTAATCAACGTGCACAAAATTTCGATTACGCAAGATGAATAAGCTCTGGAGATCTGCTGTACAACATTGTACTATAGTCAAAAATAATGTATTGTAGGGCCGGCCCGGTGGCTCAGGTGGTTGGAGCTCCATGCTCCTAACTCCAAAGGCTGCCGGTTCAATTCCCACATGGGCCAGTGGGCTCTCAACCACAAGGTTGCCAGTTCGATTAAAAAAAAAAAATGTACACTTAAAAGTTTGTTGAAAGTAGGTCGCATGTTAAGTTTTCTTACCACAAATAAATTAAAACAATAAAATAGTTTCTGCTTCATATTGAAGTGGCCCATCCTTCAGGGTATGTCCCACTGCCAGTCAGGCAGCAAAGCCCTTGAGAGGAGGGATGGCTCTGATAACTGCACCTCCAGCGTCTGGCTTAATGGTGGACAGAGCAGAGATGCTCAGTCATGTTTGGGGAACAAAACCAAATAGGGAGAGAGAACTGCTGGCTTATAGCAATATCTCTGTTTTGTGTCAAGTTGATGAGAAGGTAAGGGGCCAATTTTCCAGGCTGTGTCTCTAAAAGAGGGCTAGATTCCTGTGTGTCACATCTGGAGTGGTGGGTATATGTGTGTGTCACAGAATTCACATACAACACGAGCATGAGGATCCTTATTTTTACCTAATGTGTAGTTCCTCAAGGCATTCCAGTTTCTTCGAAAGCTTTTCATACTTTTTGGCTTCCTACCTCTCAACTTCTTATATCTCTAATACTTCTTTTTTCTTTGTTACTTTGGTATAGTTTTTTTTTGTTTGTTCGCTTTTTTTCTTTCTAAACCTTTTATTGTATTGTCTAATTTTTATGTTGTATATATAGTTTTAAAAATACAAAAATTGCAGAGAAGTAGCAAACACCTTAAACCCTTGTATCAAGAAAGGTTCTGACAGGAAATATATGACAAAGGAATGAGCCGGTGTGGGGGAAAAAAAATCACAAGAGATAGTGCTGTACTCCAAGGGTTCAGGGAACCTTAGCATCTTAAAGGGACAAGGTGGGGAGCCCTTACCAGAACCTGACAACAGAGGGCTTCCTGAAAGGAGCCTGCATTTCCGCACAGGAGGAGGAAACTGGGGGAATAAATATCCAGAGTCCCTCTCTTCCTTCCCTCCCACCTCTGCCCTATTCCCAGCTGGATGAACCCACTGGAAGCCAGAGGGCTGGACAGCTGACCAGAGAGGACAGCCTCCAGGTGTATAGCAGGATGGAGAAGGGTGAAGAGTAAACCTGGAGAGCAACAAAAAATAACCCGCGTTAACCCTCCATCTGGAATTAACAAACGGTAACAATTTGATATTTTTGCTTCTCATTTAAAAATAAACAAATCGAATTTTACAGATAGAATGTCTCCTTTGCTTTTCTCACCATTCTATCTCCTTCCCTCATCAGAGATAACCAATTTTGTGTATGTCCTTTGTGTACGTGTTTTGTTTTTGCTGTTACTTTTCTCCCATATATGTAAATATTTGGGCTTTTAAATATTTTTATATAAATATTTTCATGCTGTGCCTATAATTCTGTGGTTTGCTTTTTTCATTCAATGGTGTGCTTTGGAGATATTTGTATGTTCCTACGTATCAGTATAGTTCATTCATCTTACTGCTTATGATATTCCACTCTATCTGTTCTCCTGATGATAGATATTTATATTGTTTCAAATATTCACTATTCAAATAGTGCTGCAACGAGCAACCTTACACTCTGGCTCATAGGGTCTGAACATCACCAACTTTACTAGAAATTTCCAAATTACTCTCCAGAATGGTTTTACTATTTGAAATTTTTCCAGCAACATATGAGAGTCCCCGTTTCCCACATCGTCACTTACTCTCAGTATTTCAAATTTTAATTTTTGCCAGCATGATGGGTGAGAAATTGTATCTTGTTGTTGGCATTTTCCTGATCACTAGTGAAGGTGAGCATCGTTTTCAGACACTTATTGTCCATTCGAGTTCCCTCTGTGTGAACTACTGGTCTATATCTTTTGCCTACACTTTATTGAATTGTTTCTCTTTTCCTTTATGATTTGTCTTTATGTATATTCTAGATTTTAAATTTTTACATAAAATGTGATTTGTAACAGAAGACACTTCTAACTAGCTCAGGACGAGGTTTTATAAATATCTGAATCAAGAGCCTAACAGGTATAATCATCCTCAAAGCAAAAGGAAAAGCCCAACCCAAAGGCAAGGCAGTATTTGCACACTTAAGGAATTTTCCCCCAAAGTACTTGAGAGTAACAGGTAAATCTATAAAATTCAAAGGGAACCGCTACATTAAATTCGGGCTTGACTTCCCTTCTCCATGGAGTTTCTGTCCCTTTGTCTCCTGGCTTTACATGCATTACATCATGACATGAAATTGTTGCTGTGTTTTCAGGAAGGGTTTTTATCATGCAGATTGCCTCTTCTTTTTATGGGGAATGGAGAGGATCCACGGGACAGATTACCTTATTGGTGCTTGACCAGAAAATTCCATACTGGTTGATTATGTTTCTGGGAGCAATAGAAACTGCAATTAGATCAGGTATTAAGTCTTGATTCGGTATCAGGGTTCTTAGCATGAGTGATGCCATTTGGAGCCTGTGGTCTTTTTCTTTATCAAAGGCAGAAACCACATTTTCTTCGTCTCTGAATTCCAGGTGCCCAGGATTTGCCTGGCACTGTGAACCAAACAGAACTTTGCTTGGAGGGATGACGAAAGGCCTGGTATTAGAAAAGGATTCTGATTTGGAATTTAAATGATAAAGAATAATCTATGTCAGGCTTGCCTATAGAACTTTCTGTGATGATGGAAAGTGTTCTATATTTGCACTTTCCAAAACAGTAGTCATTACCACATGTGGCCTTTGAACATTAGAAAATGTGTAACCAAGGAACTGAATTTTTTATTTCGTTTAGTTTTAATTACTTTCGATTTAAATGTCAAAGGCCAACAGTGGCTAGAGGCTGCCATATTGGTTAGCAGAGCTCTATGCATTGAATAGTCTGCCCTAGTATAAGCACTACTCACCCAAGGTGAGGGTGGGTTTGAATAGTGTCCTAGATATTCACAAACATATTTACATTTCCAGTGTGACCATTATCCAAGCCTAAAGCAATATAGAATGCAATAAAAGGAGTATTACCATGCTTCCCTCGCTGTTAGGTGCGGTTGAGTTGCCTCCAAATTCTGGTGACTCTGTGAATCAGTAATGTCCATAGAGTCTTGTCCTCAAGAGCTCTGCTCAGTTCCTGTCGACTATGCCTATGGCTTCTTTCATGCTTCACTCTACAGAGGTGGTAAAGAGCCTGATCCCACCCATTGTAAAGAAATCAGGGGTACCAGGGCTTCAAGATAGCTGCTGGTGGAATTCTCAGCATCACCCAGTTTATTTAAAAGTAGCCCATCCATATACCTAGCCTTCCACGTATTTATCCAAATAACACATAACGAGAGCCTGTCATATGCTCTCACTGAGATCACAAAAATTACGCAAAACAGCCAGAGAAATACATGTGTAAACAACTAGCAACAATTCATTGCCAGGAGAATGATGATGAAGTTGTGTGTGAGGACACAGAGAGGGGAGATCCAAAGTGTCTGAGACGGGTAGAAAAACCTCAACAGTAAAGCCAACGCTGAGCTGAGTCTTAAGAGAGAATTAGCTGAGTCAGTTTCCTAAACTTATCTGAATCACCACCACTACACACACACACACACATACACACATACACACAAACAACAACAACAACAACAACAACAACAACAACAACAGCAGCAGCAACTGGCTTCTTCCCCAGAAATTCCTAGTATAGAGTTTTGCACTTTTATTTAGCAGATCTAGAAAAACAGGTGTTAGGAGAGTGGGGTCAGTAATTCCCATGTGCCAAGATAAGAACAGTGTCAGGTCTTGATGTTCCTGATATCTGACACGTATCAATATATCATGCCGGCCATATAATAGATGGCAGGAGTTTGAAAACCATACATTGTTTTCTGATATCAAAACTAACTAGAAAAATGGGAAAATAAAAAATAAATAAAAGAATGAAAGAGAAAATAAAAGCCACTAATAATCCCATCATCCAGACCAAATCATTGTCTGATATTTTTGATATTTTGCTGTCTTTTTCTTTTTACAAACACATACACACATAAAATTGGAATAATACTGTACCTGTTCTGTTTTTTTAAATGCACTTTTGTATTTTATATTTAAAGGAAAGTTGTGAAGATGGTACAAAAAGTTCCCATGTCCCCTACCCAGTTTCCTCTATTGTTAATACCTTACATTTGTCACAATTAATGTATCAATATTGATACATTATTGTTAACAAAAACTTTAATCAGATTGCCTTACTTATTTCCTAAATTCCTTCTTCTGTTCCAGGATTAGATTCAGGATACCATATTACATGTTGGCAACAACAGTTTTTCAGACTTTTATTGTTTTTGATGACTTTGACAGTTTTGACGAGTGCTGGTCAGACATTTTGTACAATGTCCTTCACTGAGGATTTATCTAATGTTTTTCTCATTATGAGTCTAGAGTTTAAACATGCACATAACCTCAACCCAGAGTTTGTAATTTAGCATTATTATCTCATGTGTTATTGAGAAACTTATATTTTGACACAGTCAAAATTATCAGTCTTTCCGTATATAATTTATGCTTTTTTGTATATTGCTTAAGGTTTTCCTTACACGAATATCATTAAAGTATTCCCTATTTTTTCTTTTGTTTAACAATTTTGTTGATTATCAGGTTTCTAATCTACATGAAATTTCTTTTTTTTTTTTCACATAAGAGGAGACCTAATTTTCTTTCTGTAGGGAGCCCAGCTATCCAGTACCTTTTACTGAGTAGTTCATCCTTTCCTCTCTGAAAAGTAATGCCAGCTCCGTTAAATAACAAGTGTCCATATATGCAGTGACCCGTTTTTGGAATTTCTATCTGTTCAACTGATCTTTTATCTATAGCTCAGCCAAATCCACACTATTTTACATATTTAGCTTTATAATTAAACTCTGGTACCTGGTGGAATAAGCATTCCCATCTTGTCATTCTTTTTCAGAACTGTATTTGATGTTTTTAAACTTTTATTCTGCCACATGAATTTTACAATAAGTTTTATGGAAAACTATGTTAGCATTTGTATTACAGTTGCATCGAAATTTTAGCTTTACTTGGGGGAGGATTTACCATCTTTACCACATTGAAGATTCACATTCATGAGGACAATTTATCTGTCTTTTTTTAAAAAATTTTTTATTGGTGAATATTGGGGAATATTGTGTTTCTCCAGGGCCCATCAGCTCCAAGTCATTGTCCTTCAATCTAGTTGTGGAGGGTGCAGCTCAGCTCCAAGTCCAGTCGCCGTTTTCAATCTTAGTTGTAGGAGGCACAGCCCACCATCCCATGTGGGAATTGAACCGGCAACCTTGTTAAGAGCTCTTGCTCTAACCAACTGAGCCATCTGGCTGCCCCTTATCTGTCTATTTTTAAAGAACTTTTTATATGTCTTTCAATACAGATTTTGAAATTTTCTCAGCAACAAATTTTACAAAGTTTTTATTTACTCGCAGGCATGAAATTACTTTTATTGTTAAATTAGATTTTTTTTCCCATTTCTTTGTGTAAATGCTATTTGTTTTTGAAGATAGTTTTATATAATCTATCTTGTTGAATAATTTCATTAGTTCTGTAGGACTTCGTAGACTTTCTAAATAGACAATTACACCATGAATAAATAATGATAACTTTGTTTCTTCCTTTTTGATCTATGTGTCTCCATTGCTTTATTAACTAGAAGCTCTAACACAGTATTGATAATAGTTATATTATTATACATAATGTATAATATCTCATAATATATTGTTACATATAATATATATTATGTATATAACATGTATATATAATGTATTATAAGGTATATCTTATGATATTATATATTACAGATAACGTTATTATTATAACATAGTATTGATAATGTGGTAGTGGATATCTTTGTCTTGTTCTTGACTTTAACAGAAAAGCTTCTAAGCACTTATTTATGATATATAATAAAATTTATTATGATATGATATAGGTTTTTGTTAGCTTTTTTCAAGCTAAGGATGTTCAAGTTTTCTTCTGTTTTTATTTTGTTAAAAATTGTCTTTTTAAATCATAAGTGAGTACTAAATTTTCTTGAAGCGTTGTTTACACCTATTGCAGTGACCATGTGGAATGTCTCTTAAAATTTGCTAATATGGTGAATTACATTGATAGATTAAGTTAAAATTTCTGTGCATTCCTGGGATAAACCATGCTTGGTCTCCACTTTAAATCTTATTCTTCTATTCTGCCAAACTGGACTTGTTAATATTTTACTTGGATTTTTAAATATCTATGTTTATAAGTGAGGTTGGCATACTGTTTTTGGTTTTGGAATCAAATTATATTGTCTCATAAAATAAACTGAATGGCTTTGTCTGTCTACTCTCTGGAACAGGTTGTGTATGACAGGAATTATCTGTTCTTGAACTATAGTAAAACTAACCTGTAAATCTTTCTGGCTGTTTCCTTTTTCGAGAGGACATTTCTGACTACTGATAGAATCTTATTTTGTTATTACCATATTAGCAGTAGGTAACACATACACAGTGCCAGGCCCCTGTTCTAATCTAAGCATTTTAACAACTAATACTCATTTAATCAACACAACAGTCTTATGACCTAGGTACAATTATTATTCCCATCTCACATATGAAGAAACCGAGGGAAAAGGGGTTAAGTATCTTGCTCAAGCTCACACAGTAGTGGCAGAGCCAAAATCAAACTCAGTCAGTCTGGCTGTAGAATCTGCGCTCTTAACCACTACACTATAGTGATAATTTTCTATTTCTTTTGGGGTAATCATGTTAATATTCCTAGAAAATTATACCTTTCAAATAATTTCAAAATTTTGGGCCTAGGTTGTTATAATATTCACGATATTTTGAAACCTCTACTGTATGTTTTTTTATCCATAATACATATTATTTTATTTCTGTCTTTTTCTTCATGAGTCTTGCTAAGTCTTTCTTCTACTAGGTTTTCCCCCCAGAGAGTCAGATTTTAATTAAAAGATGTCTAAATTTGCTTTAAAATAATACGGTAAAAAGTATGAGTGAGCGAGAGTATATATGAAACAAGATTGGCCATAGTATGGGTAATTGGTGAAGCTTGGTAAATGAGGGTCCATTATACCATTCTCTATTTTTATCCATGTCTGTAAATTTCCACAATAAAAAATAAGCAAAGATAAATAAAATAATCAGATTTTTTTTCATAATCTCTCTTGAATTCAAAGAAATGTATGCTAGGAGATCCAAGATGGTGGAGTAGATAAATGCTGTGCTTACCTCATCTGTGATCACATCAAAATTACAACTAAATCATAGAACAATCAACCTGGAAAATCATCTGATGTCTAGCTGAACAGAAGTTTTATAACTAAGGATATAAAGAATCAGCTATGTCGAGACTGTTAGGAGGGGCAGAGACAAAAAATGGGCTGGTCTCTCAGCCACAGAGGTCCCACATGAAAAAGTAAGAGATCCCAACCCCCCCACACCTGGAATTCTGGTCCTGGGAAGAGGAGCCCCCATAACACCTGGCTGTGAAAAACAGAAATTCTGACCATTTGGGTGGAACAGAAGGCTGCAGAAAACCCAGACGTCCTCTTAAACAACACTCACACAGACTCACTTGCTCGCAGGCACTCACCTTGGGCTCCTGCTGAGGAAGGGTGACACAGGGGACCTCGGAGACATATGGGAAGAGACTGAGTTGTGTAACTTCCGGGCAAAGACTGGAGCAACAGTTCCCATTTTCCCTGTGTGGGGCCCTCCTACTGTGTTGAGCCTGCCCCCTACACTTCCGGCCAAATGTAAATCTAAATAGTCTGGTGAGCTCCACTGCTCCACCTTGCTGACTCACTGAACCCTGCCTCACCCAATTTGAGTACCACAGGAGGCTTTATCAGCAGCTGAACCTTACAGAAGCTAGAAGCCGGCAGGAGGCAGCAGTGTCCTTGGAGTTTCCTGGCTTTTTGTGGAGCTACACCAGGCCTGGTACTGGTGACAACCATCATCAGATCGCAGCATTGCCTCTCCCTCCTGCTTCCAGGTAGAGCACAGGCAGCGACCAACTGTGAATCACTTAGTAGCTCCTACCAGTTACTCTCTGGCCAGTCACAGGCAGTGGCTGACTTGGACCTGCACCAGAGCCCCTCCCAAGAGGTCCAGAACCAACATACTTGGAGCTTGGCTTCAGAACATGGCAGAGCACCACCCAATTATCCCCACAAGTGGCACACCCAAAGGGCAGTCTCAACAGGCACCACAGCCCACTGGGGGAATCCCGCTCTATGGGGTAAGCCTACCACACAGCAGCCTATAAGCTATGGACATGGCCAAACCCCACAACCAGTCAGCCTGAGGGTCAATTCCACCCACTGATGTGCCAATGGCAACCAAGGCTCAACTATAACAAGAGGGCACACACAACCCACACAAGGGACACTCTGGAACATCCAGTGTAGGTGACCAGGGAGACTGTGCCACTGGGCCCCAAGGGGTACCTAGTACATAAGACCCCCTGGCCAAGACTGGGGGACATAGCAGATCTACCTAATACATAGAAACAAACAGAGAAGTAGCCAACATGAGAAAACAAAGAAATACATCCCACATGAAAGAACAAGAGAAAACTCCAGAAAAAGAACTTAAGAAAATGGAAGCAAACAACCTACCAGAGACAGTTCAAAACATTGGTTATAAGGATGCTCAAGCAACTTAGTGAGAACTTCAACAAAGAGATAGCAAGCGTAAAAAAGGACATAGAAACCGTAAAAAAAAAAAACAGTTAGAAGTGAAGAATGCAATAACTGAAATGAAGAATGCACTAGAAGGAATCACCAACAGACTAGTTGAAGCAGAGGATCGAATCAGTGATTTGGTAGACAAGGTAGCAGAAAATTCCCAATCACAACAAAAAAATAAAAAGAATCCAAAAACATGAGGATAGTTTAAGAGACCTCTGGGACAGCATAACAACATTTGCATCATAGGGTTGCTAGAAGGAGAAGAGAGAAACCAAGGATTGAGAACTTATTTGAAGAAATAATGACTGAAAACTTTCCTAACCTGGTGAAGGAAATAGACATACAAGCCCAGGAAGTGCTGAGTCCCAAAAAAGATGAACTCAAACAGGACCACACCAAAACGCATTATAATTAAAATAGCAAAGGTTAAAGACAAAAAGAGAATCCTAAAAGCAACAAAAGAAAAGCAGTTAGTTACCTACAAGGGAATTGCCATAAACTGTCAGCTGATTTCTCAACAGAAACTTTGCAGGCCAGAAAGGATTGGCACGAAATATTCAAATATTTGAATATTCAAATATTCAAAGGTCCTGGATGAAAAACCAGGATCTACAACCAAAGGTCCTCTACCCAGCAAGGCTATCATTTAAAATTGAAGGACAGATAAAGAGCTTCCCAGACAAGAAAAAGCTAAAGGAGTTCATCACCACCAAATCAGTATTACAAGGAATGTTAGAGGGACTTCTTTAAGATGGAAAAAAAGAGATAAAAAATATGAATAAAATCACAATAACTACATATCTATCAACAATTGCTTTCAATGTAAGTGGATTAAATGTTCCAATCAAAAACATAGGGTGGCTGAATGGATAAGAAAACAAAACTCTTACATAAGCTGCCTACAAGAGTCTCACTTCAGATTGAAAGACATACACACAGACTGAAAGTAAAGTGATGGAAAAAGTTATTTCATGAAAATGGAAACAAACAAAAAGCTAGGATAGCAGGTGGCCGGATGGCTCAGTTGGTTAGAGCATGAGCTCTGAACAACAGGGTTACTGGTTCGATTCCCACATGGGCCAGCGAACTGTGCCCTCCACAACCAGATTGAAGACAACGAGCTGCCGCTGAGCCCCCGGAGGGGCAGCTGGATGGCTTAGTTGGTTAGAGTGTGTGCCCTTAACAACAAGGTTGCTGGTTCAACTCCCGCATGGGATGGTGGGCTGCACCCCCTGCAACTAGATTGAAAACGGCGACTGGACTTGGAGCTGAGCTGCACCCTCCACAATTAAGATAGAAGGACAACAACTTGACTTGGAGCTGATGGTCCTAGGGAAAACACACTATTCCCCCAAAAAATTCTGGAAATACCAAAAAAAAAAAAAAAAACCCCAAAACAGAAAACAACAACAACAACAAAAAAACTACAGTAGCAATACTTATACCAGGCAAAATAGACTTTAAAACAAAGGCTACACCAACAGACGAACTTCTTGGAATTTACCTGAAAAAACCCTAAACGCTACTTCGAAGGGATATGTTCCATATGTTCATTGCAGCATTGTGTACAATAACCAAGATGTGGAGGCAGCCTGGGTGTCCACTGATGGATCAATGAATGAAGAGGAGGTGGTACATATATACAATGGAATATTGTTCAGCCAGCGAAGGGAATGGGTTCTTGCCATCTGTGGGGGAATGGATGGACCTGGAGGGTATTGTGCTGAATTGAACATGTCAGACAGTGAAAGACAGATGTGACGTGATTTCACTCATATGTGGAATCTAAAGAACAAAATAATCAAACAAAACAGAAATAGACTCATAGATACAGAGAACATTTTGATGGTTGCCAGATGGGTGGTTGAGAGGGTGGGTGAAAAAGGGGAAGGAATTAAGAAGTACAAATTGGTTGTTAGACAGTAGTCATGGGGATATAAGGTATAACAGAAGGATTATAGTCAATGATATTGTAATATCTACATATCTATGTATGGTGTCAGATGGTTACTAGATTTATCGGGGTGATAAATGGGAGAGGGGTTGAGGGACAGGGTGAAAATGGTGAAGGGATTAATAAGTACAAATTGGTAGTAAGAAAATAATCATGGGGATGTAAAGTAAAGCATAGGAATATAGTCAATGATACGGTAATAACTACGTATAATGCCAGGTGACTACTAGACTAGTCAGGGTCTCATTTCT
The DNA here is from genome assembly GCF_004115265.2 of Rhinolophus ferrumequinum. NCBI lineage: Eukaryota > Metazoa > Chordata > Mammalia > Chiroptera > Rhinolophidae > Rhinolophus > Rhinolophus ferrumequinum. Next base: position 65,485,515 of record NC_046294.1, on the reverse strand, counting down.
TAAATTATATAAATGTCTAACCATATGCTGTACAACTGAAATTAATATAAAATAATATTGAATGTCAACTGAAACTGCAAAATAAAAGGAGGGGGAAAGGTGAAGGGCAATAAGTGGCCCCAAATTCCCAGGTATTAAACAAGTAAGTCATAGGGATGTAATGTACAGCATAGAGAATATAGTCAGTAATATTATGATAGCATGGTACGGTGTTGGATTATTGCTGGACTTACAATGGTGATCACTTCTTTAGGTATATAAATGTTGAATAACTATTGTGTACACCTGAAACTAATACAATATTGTATGCTAACTATATTTTTAATAAAAATGTTTTTTAAAAATACTGCTATCTTTTATTAATATATGCTTTTATCTTTATTTTCTAATTCTTTTTTGGGAATTTTTCTCTGTTCTTTAGTTTCTCTCAGTTAAATGCTTAAATAATTTCAATATTGTTTTCTAGTATGCACATTTAAGCTGCAAATTTCCCTGTAAATATCCATTTAACTTTATCCTTCAAGTCTTTTATTATGTAGTGCTCTTTCTAATTAAAATTTCCAATGTGATTTTCTTAAGCCACAAACTGTTTTGAACTGTGTCTCATAAATGTATCTATATGGTATCAATTATTTGGAATTTCTACCAGTTTGCTTTGTGACTATTAAATCATATTTGCTGTTCTTTCAAATAATCTATATAATTTCTAATGATTTTGTCTTTTTTATCAGTTTTTGAGACACATTAAGTTTCCTTTAATTGTGAATTTAAAGAAATTAGCAAATTTCTCTCTGTAATTATTTCAGCTTTATGTTTGTATTTCATTTACACTAATCCATGCCTACTCATTCATGATTGTTATATCTTCTTGGACTTATTTTGCTACTTTTGTAAATATGTAATGTCCCTACTTTTAGCCTTAAATTGTTTTGTTTGATATGAATATTGCTATTCCAACTTTATTTTGACTATTAATTCAAAGTATATATTTTCCTATTTTACTTTTACAATTTCTATGTTGTTTCATTTTAGATGTGCCTCTTCTATACAATATATAACTAGATTTTTTTAAAGATCCAATCTCACAGTCTTCAGTAATAAATGAAATTATTCTTTTACATTAATTATATTTTTGAGTGTATATGTACCATTTTATTTGGTGTTTCCAGTTACCATGTTCTTTTTTCTTTAGTCTTCCTCTTCTCTTTTCTTGTCCTCTATTGATTTGATAGTATCTTTTATCCTCTTTTCTTCCCTTCCATTAATTCAGAGTAATAGATAGTATTATTATTTTTAGAAGATACCCAGATTTTAACTTTATCTTCTAGTGAAACGTAAAGTTAATTATCTGTAACCTCCTTTCTAACAAGGTAAGGACTGGAGCACACTTTAGTTTTCTTCTAAATGCTCTCATCTCGCTTGTGTTACTGTTGCCCATCTAGAGGCTGTTGGCCAGCTCAGGAAGATCTGACTGGTACACCTCAAAGCCGCCACGGTAAAGTATTTAAAGTATACTTTCTTCAAGAGTCTCCGTCCCACTCCCCAAATAAAAGCAAATCCAAAAACCTTCTCCATAAAACAGCAAGTACTAGACTACTTATAGCTGGAGAAAATATTAAGCTTTTCCTTAAGTAGGACTGTAGAATTCAGAACCTAGCATCCCGTGAGTACCTGTTTGACTAAATTATGTCATTTAATACTTCTCCTCTCATGAGGTAAAATAATGTCATTCTTTATTAAAGTCAGATACTGTAGATATTTCTAATCTTATAACAGTGCTATGATGTGGATATTGTTAGGTATCTGTACAGGCAAATAGGCTCGGAGAAGTAACATAACTTGCCCAAGGTCATATAGCTAGTAGTAAGTGGTGCTTCTGGGATTCAGACCAGTGCTGTCCTAGACAGTAGTTCTCAACCCTGGCTCACCATCAGAATCACCTGGAGAACTTTTAAAAATATTCAGGTGATCAAGATTTATCGCAGACCAATTAAATCACTGTTCCTGGAGGTGGACCCAGACATCTGTATATTTTTTAAAGCTATTAAATATCTACTCCAATACTGTCTCATATTGCCGATGGGTAACTGAGTCTCAGAAAGGGGACCTTATTGCATATTACAGCTAACAGTGTTGGAACCGGAGCTCAAATGAAGAGTTTCCTAATCTCATGTTATCCCGTGGAGTTTACTCACCTGATGTTAACTATTCTTCCACTGTCTGTTGAACCCCACCCACAAAGGGAAAGGGCTCTGCTCACAGGACAGTCCTTGTGTGCCCCCTGGTGGACTAATATGGTAAAGGAGCCATTTCCTTGGGTAATACTTTATAGTTAATAGGGTAAGAAGCTCCACAGACCAGTGTACCGATTAATCCAAATACTGCATGTAGATTTATGTAAGCCAGCTGTTAGGTGGTGGCACTTGACAGCATCCTTGTACTTGGAAGAAAAAAAAAACATCCACAGAAAAACACAACCACTCTGGATTGGTCCAGTACCTTGCCTCCACTTGCTATACGATGCCAACTTTAAATCATTTAAGGCACTCTGTCATGCAGGGGACCCTGCTCACTGCGCCATGTGTCGTGCGGGGCGGCTTGCAGGGTCTCAGCTCCCGTGCTCCCCACATAAGAACACCAGCCATGGTGAGGCCAAACAGGAACAGCCATGGAGCCATAGATAGGGGAGTCATACCATTATATTCTCGCTGGCGGCATCCGCCTCTCTGCAATCCGCGTTTGCTAGTTCAGCCACCGTCTTCTTGCTAGACCCTATTTTCTTCTAGCGTAGCCACAGCAGTTATATTAGTGGCCAATGGCTCACTGGTTACAGCTGACGGCCAACTAGCCACAGCTGATGGCCATCCAATCACAGTTGATGGCCATTAACTACCTGAGCCAGCACTTTTCCACGTGAGTTCAAGAGCCTGGAAACTGCACTCCTGGCTCTGTCCCCACACACTCCCTCATCTAACTCAAGGAAGCAGTTTAAAAATCTTATTGTACCTTAGCATACCTTGTTAAGGCAGTAGAGTCCTGTGGTTCATCTCACAGGTTTTGGAGTCAAACACACCCAAGGACAAGTTCTAACTCCACAATTTATTAATGTTATAAACATTGGTGAGTCACATGGCATCTTTAATCCAGTTTTATCATCTGTAAAATGGTCATTATAGTGCCACGTGGATTAAATGTGAAAGTAATGTGTTTGGCACTGTGCCTGGAAAGTAATAACCCTCTCCACCCTCATACTACACAAACGGTTATCATTATTACTGAAATGGACCACGTCACCAGGCCTGGAAAAACTCTCACATTGGAGAATGTTTTCAGTGCCATCTTCTATGAGCTCTGCATTGGTGTCTGCTTTTCCTTTCCCCTCTGAACCTTCGGCTCTCTAACTCCCCTTCACTGCAGCCTTCCGCGTAATATTTCCCGTGAGAATCTAGAACTGATGTTTCCTTCATCGAAACAGTTTTTGCATGTAGCCATATTCTCATTTCTGGGGCATCTCAGGTAAAAATGATGAGATGAGGAGAAACCAGCAAAGGAGCCTGGGAATGAGTGGCTGATGCAGTAGGAGAGAAACCGGGAGAGTGTGTTATCCTAGAGATCAGAGTGTCTCAGGATGTAGGAAGTGACCAACTGGGTCACATGCTGTAATGTTAGGTAAGTTGAGGACCTAGACTTGATAATCAAATTCAGCAAAGCAGAGGTCATCACTGACCTCAACAAAAGCAATTCTGATGTAGTGGTTGTTAAATTCTTTTTTGTTTTTTCCCTTCTTCCGTCTCCCCTCTCCCCCCAACTCCGGTTCAAGCCATCGTTTCTTCGTCTAGTTGTGTAGAACACAGCTCCCTGCTGGTATTATGAGCCTGGCACTCCCCACGGGTGAGGCAGCGGAACGCCGACCTCCAGCTGCTCACGGCAGCCCAGCTCCTGGGAAAGCCATTGTTCACAATCTTAGCTGTAGAGGGTGCAGCTCACTGGCCCATGTGGGAATCGAACCTGCGACCTCATGCATTAGGAGCACGGCGCTCCAAACACCTGAGCCACCGGCCCGGCCCTGGTTGTTCAATTCTGATTGGAGTATTTGATACATCAAACACAGACTACTCTTTTGAGAAATTTTTCTGTAAAGAGGAGGAAGAAATGGGAGTGGTGGCTGGAGGGGGAAATAGTTTCTTTAGTAAGATGGGAGAAATAACAGTCTACTTATCAAGCCGATGGGAATGATCTGGTGTGAGGGGAAAATTGACGATGCAGAAAGAAGAGGAAAGAAGTGCTAGAGGGGCGTCTTTCATAGGTCAGAAGGCATGGGGTTTAGTGCAGAGGTGGAGAGCCTTCCATAGAGCACAGACATGGTTTGTTTATGATGGCGAGGTGAAGGGCACGGTCCATGAGCATAAGATGCCCTTAGGTGGGTAGATGGAACGGGAGCCTGTGCAAGTTCTCTTCTGATGGAGTATTTTCTCAGTGCAGTATGAAGTAGGGTCATCAATGAGAGTAGTTTTTATGAAGTGAAATCAAGTACCATGAAGAAAGCAAGGGATACGTTCAGTTTTAGAAATATAACTCAGAGTGATTGTGATGTGGTCTAGTGGGTAACACTCTTTGCTGAAGACACGTACAAAATGAGATGCACTTGTAACTTCAAGTGAAATTCAAATGACAACACATTACTAAATTTTCTTTATTTTCTAATAACTATTTAAACCACTCTACAAAAATGCTCTATGCCATTATTTAAGAAAACTTTTGTAAAATTTAGGGTGAGAATTAGACCCCATTTACTTACCATCAAACATCATGCAATTGCTTCTCAGCCTTTTGGCTAAGATCAAGTGTAAAGCATCATGCAAACATTTATTTTCTTAGAGGCTATTTAGCTTTGTGGAATTACTTACAGGTGACGGTAAATTTTAATTCCGTGTATCACAATAAGAACTTACCCTAAGCATGTAACTCTAAAATAACACAACATACATTTCTTTTGAATCTTTTCAGATTAAGTTATTTTGTTCTGTGTTTTTCTTCCAGAAGTTAAAACTAAGCTTAATCTCCTTTCCCCAGTCACGGCCTCGATTGAGAACTGACGGCAGATTTGCACAAAGTATACTGACTACTCCTCGATTCCACATCTAGCGGTGCCAATGGGTCGTGTCATCACAGGTAGAAGAGAGAATTGGCTAATTCCAAACTTGGTTCTTTATGAATGCTTTGTGCCACCAGGAAGGTCAGCTTGTGGGCATACTGACACGGTGCTGGGATACTGATTAAGCCCTGAGGAGGAAAAAAGTATTGATGGAAATTAAGAGGATAACTTGTTCTTCTAAGTGATTATTTCCCATGAGACGTTTCATGTACTAGTTACATATACAATAGAGTATGTTTGTGAGTAAACAATAACTAGCCTCAACCAACAAAGCGTACCTTTGCTCATTGGGAACTTAGGCTGACTGGGCAGAATGGGGTGGAGGGCCAGTCTGGCTTCATGGTTTCCAAGCCGGGATCTACATTTCCTACCACTTAATGTTCCGCGGGGCTCAGAGCAAATCTTGGCCTTGGACTTTGACAGCAGCTCTTGGCCTCGTGCAGAGGAACACAGACAGAGCCACACCCGTTACTTTCCCACCAGACATCTGAGGTGGCTTTGACTTCCTCAAGTGTAATGTGGAAATCACAGTATCGTAATTTCCTCCCAGTCTTACATAAGATAATGTATATAATGAAGTCCTCTGACAATTATAAATACTAATGTATTATAATAGTTATTGCTATTTTGTTGCTATGACAGACTGGGTTTCTCCCACTATGGACTCAAGAAGTCATTCATTCATTCATTCATCCTTTGTGAAAAGTCAGACATTGTGGTAGGTGTAGGGATACGAAGGTGAATTGGGTGACAATTCCTGGGTAGGAACCTAGATAGAGTAGTAGTACTCACATAAGTAAACAGCTGTCACTCACCGGCCAGTTGTAGTACAGGTGGCATAATTTGAATGTAAGTCTTTGCATGTGGTCGGGCTTCAAGCCATTGTCATCATAGATGACATTATAGTACGTCGGATTAACAGTTCCCCGGCAAGCGGCCTGGCTGATCAAGTAAAAGTCATAGCTGAGGGGGAAAAAATGGAATGAATGTGAGAAAGAAAGCAAACAGAATAGGGGCAAACATGAACACCACACACTGTGAATGTCTTATTGAAAATAAGCTTTCTAACAATACTTACCATTCAGGACGCGTTGCTTCAGAGTCGACCACAGTGCCAAGTGGCGGATTCTGAACAGTGCGGTTCACCTCTGTAAAGAATCGTGGCATGCACTTCTTCCTGACCACAATCACTGACAGTTTGGAGCTGGGAAGAGAAAGACAAAAAACAAAAAACAAAAACAAGACAGAGAGAACTGAAATCAAGCCATGCAGCTTTCCATTTCTCTCTCTCTCTCTCTCTCTCTGGTAATATTTTGATGGAATAAATAAATTCATTAGAAAATGACTGCAAAAATGAAGAAAATAAAAATCACCTAATCTGTCCTCCCCTAGAGATACACACAATTTTTTTAAATTAGGGATTGTCCTTATTTGTTGCAAAAGTGTGTCGGTCCAGTCACATGGCCAGTTTATGTCATTTACAGGGGACGGGGAGGAAGGTTGATAGGGCAATGAACTTCAATTTGCACTTCTAAAGAAAGATTTTCCAGAATCATCCATGGAGACAAGAATAGTCCCTCTATTTTCACCTTTACTCTTCCTCTCAATTTCTGGATAGCAAAGGAAGAACCACAAGTCCCACTTACTTCTTAAATCACCGCTTCTGAATCCTGCAAAACACACATCTGGTACGATGAGCAGACTGACCAAATATACATTTGGGCCAAATGCTGAATGGCCAAGTGTTAAAGTCAGCATTTGGTAAAGCCAAGGCCAATCCATCATGGAAGGAACCTCTGGGATGCAAGGAGTCACCATGAAATTTCACGTTAAGCATTTTCATTGCATTAAAAATGTTATAAATATTTTCAATACTGAGACTTTTAAAGGTGATGTTATTGTGTAAGAAAACTAACTCGTCGTCACTGTCAGCTATCCCTAAATTGCATACTTGTGATTCTGAATAGATACATTCACTTGAGGTCAATGGGGAATGAGATATCTTGGCTGTGACAGTTTGGATGCAACTGAAGGTGGTATTGCCTCAAGCTATTATGCTCTGCCTCCTCTCTAACAGTCACTGCTGAGGTCACGGCTCAACGTCCTGTGGCTCCTGGCTGCAGCACTTGGTTGATGGTGGTGATGGTGGTTTAACTCTACAGACAGACCACTGTGCACGGCTTGAAAGAAGATGCTTTCGGAATCTTTTAAGAAACCAAGTGAAGATTATCATCCTCCTCCATTTTCCAGCTCTAATATTTTTCTTGCACTTGCCACTTGATGTAATCAAAGGAAAATGTTGTACCGAAACATCGAATCTAGAAATGTGACGTGGAGCCAGGTGCCGCACTGGTGTTTAAGGTGGTCTGATTTCCACATGCAGCCAGCATTCACAGCACTCACACAGTGCTTTTCAGCACCTTCCACAGACCTAAGCTGCACATCAGTGCCTGCATTTCAGAGGCTCCAGCGCTGTGTGGATTTGAGTCTTGAATTTGAAACTATAGCTTGTTTTCTCCCATGGTATGTGACTATGTACAAAGCGTCTTCACCTGCCAGCAGCCCCCGCAGGCTTCCTGCTGAATCTCAGTGTCAGCTGCTCTGGAGGATGTCACCTGCCTTCTTCCAAGTGCTCCCACCAAGGGTCCCCAAAGCTCACACCACCCAGGCTACTAACGTAAGACCATCCCAACTACCTTCCAATATAGGGGAAATCAATCTATCCAGCTGTACTCAAATTGTACAGAAACAGAGCAAAACTTAACTGCATGGAAAAAAAAAGATATGTTGGCATTTATTAATTTTAATAGTTACTATGAATGTGCTATAATAATTGGGAGTGCAGAGAAAGAACACAAATTTAATACCTGACATTTGAACTTGCTTCTGTCACACTGCTCAGCAGCTGTGGAACTTCGTATTCAACAAGTGTTTTGAGCTGGCCATCCCCTACGCCATCACGATACACAATGACCCGTGCTGGCAAGCCATGATTGTGCTTGTACCATTTGTTGAGTGCTCCTGCAGAATTTGGTGTTAGTAAGAAAAGAATGACTTGTCTGATGCCAACAAATAATAAAATCCCCATATCTTTCAACTTACATAAGTCAGCTACTTCAGACCACGGTGAAAGAGGGTAATACCTAATTTGGGTTGTATTGGCAATAATATAAAAATGGATAACTTTAGAGAACATCTCTGCATCTCTGCTAATATTTATGCAATAAATTAAAATGTAATTCATGCAATTCATGCATTTAATTCATGCGTACATGTGTACACGTTCCCAAACCAAATTCATACCAATTTAATTTCTTCTCCCAAAAGCAAATTAATACTAATTTAGTTTCTTTAAATCCTCTCAATAAATAGAGACTGGATAATTTTATCTCATTTTCTTCTCTAATGAACATAAATATGACAACGTAAGGAGAGGACTTGGCTGCTGCTCTCAATGCATCTTTTCACATGAATTCACCCAATTAGATTCCAAGTCTCAGACAATATGAACTCTGAGAACACACCCATCCACTCTAACTGGAAATTGCCTAAACAGCAAAAGCCCAGACAGTAACTCCTACCCAACAGAAACTTCTCATAACTACTAAAACAACAAGAACAACAAAAAAACAGGTTTTGGTAAGGGGAAAGTAATATGATACAATAACTCACTTCACGTATCTATGTTGTACAATTGCTTTAAAAGAGTTTCCCGTCCAGGAAATGCAATTTAGTTCAATAGAAGATGATCACATATGTAAGTCCATTACCAACACATACCACCAAATTCACTTTTTCAGGAAAGAAAATATTTACAATCCCCCAAAATTTACAGATGGAAAAATGCAGGTCAGGGAAGGGAGGGAGATGCAGAAGCACACGAAGGGATGGCAAAGCCAGATCCGGGCCAGGGCTGGGGAGGGGGTGGGAACCCCAGGCCCCTCTTCCCACCGCATCCCACTGTAGAGAGGGCATGTTCGTCACCTGCATCTTCTTCATCTTCTCCTGCTATGCCACACTGTATCTGCCAGCATCCCTATCCCATCCCAAAGACTTCTCTCCTCTTTCTAAACCTAACACTGCTAAGTCATGATCCTTGTTCCTCTAGGGTAGGTTTCTTTTGGCCTTCAAACTACTTGCAAAAACCACCAGCAGCTACAAACTCTCCCTCCTCCTGGCTTTCTGTTTATCACACACAGACTGTAAATTCTACAGTTGGGCTGGTAGCCTGAATCAGGACACGGCTTTGGGGTTTCCGACTGACTGCCAGTTGACTCAGGCAGGCCTGGAGAGTTTGCTTTCTCCTATCTGGTCTGGCATGTGGACTTTGGGTCTGAAGGAATAGTCTTTGGAGCCCTCCCTCATTGCTGTGTTTTTAGTACCGATCATGAAAACTTTTAAGCAATCTGCAACATCAGTTGTTGTCTTCTGAAGGATACAGCGGGAAAACCACCTAAAGGAAGCAAAGAACAAAAGTAAAGTTCAACTTCAAAATTTCTACTATAAACACGTATTAGGATTAAATTAAGAAATAGATATTATGAGTAAAAATCAATGTCCATACTTTTGTGTATGCTATAGCATCACAACTGTATTAAAAAGCTCCCCCCACCCACAAAATAAAACTTATGATAAAGAGAAACTAAAGCATTGTGCTGGCATCAGACACATCTGGGTACAGATCCTGGCGGTATACTCATTAGCTGTGACTTTGCTGTGTGAACTTAAGCTTCATCTGTACGAAGGAAATTTCCAACATGGTAATGTAGTTACTACCTCATAGGGTTGCTGTAAAAATTAAATTAGATACTATATGTGAAGTCCTTAGCGCAGTACTTGGCACATAACAAGCACTAATAGAGGCCGGTATGTTATTATTATAAAGGAATTTATTAGTTTAGCGGTGTGTCTTCTATTCTCAGTATGTGCAAAGATTTCTCATGCATAAACTTCCACGTCTATAAATGAGCCTTTTGGATTTAAAATCTTAACATGATAAACTTATTTAGATTTCAGAAGCTAGTTCTCTTGCTCAAGTCATTAATTAATTAAAAGCACTTAGAAAATGAAGGTCATGACTTCGTGGTAAGTATGAGTCAACATTATTATAGCTCTCAAAATACTATCTGCAACAATATGATGCAACGAGGAACGCTGCTAACTCGCTGGAAGTCCTTTATCTGCTCAAGGAAGTGACACACACGGTAGAAACCTCATACAACCTGGAATTAAGCCGGAGGCATGCTGCTACTTTTCCTGTTTCCCACAATCCCAAATATATGCCTGACCACAAATTTAATGGAGTAAATCAAACAGCTTAAGGCTAGGGAAAAATTTTTTTTGCAAATAATTCCTACAGCCTCAAAACATTGTTTAGCAACAAATATTGAAACATTTCTAAGAAGTACAATTTAATAAGCATTGGGTCCATGTTTGAGGTGTCATCCCTAAGCCTGCCTATGTTTTTTTTTCTTCCTTCATTTTTTTTTTTTTTAATTGGGGAATGTTGGGGAACAGTGGGTTTTTCCAAGGCCCATCAGCTCCAAGTCACTGCCCTTCAATCTAGTTGTGGAGGGTGCAGCTCAGCTCTAAGTCCAGTTGCCATTTTCAATCTCAGTTGCAGGGGCCACAGCCCACCATCCCATGTGGGAATTGAACCCGCAACACTGTTGCTGAGAGCTCACGCTCTACCAACTGGGCCATCTGGCTGCTCCTCTACCTATTTTTTAATGGTTGTGTGAACAACCACCACATCAAGTATCTGGGAGCATTAAGGATAATAAAATAATAACAAGCATGTATCGAGCATTTACACAGAACAAGTGACAGGTCAGGATACACACGCAGGCAATCTGCTTCTCAACTGCTTGACAGAATGTATGTCAAGTTCCTAGTACAGTGCATACCACAGAGCACATGCTCAGAAAAGAAATGCACAAGAATTTCTACATGGCCATCACTTTTGGAATATGACTGGCAGTAGATTGTCCTAATGTATGTATAAAAATAGTTTTTTAATGAGGCTACCTATTATTCCAATATTATCAATCACATTTACATATGCAAGTATAGTTTATGACCATAAATCTTCATATTTTAAAAATGAGTGACTACAAACTATTCCTTGCTATACAGTTAAACCACAATTAGTAGGCAAATAATGGAAGGATATGTAAGGGTAATTTTAAAAGTACCTGGTGATTCTGGGGTTAATGCTGGCCACAAATCCAACCACCGCCATTCCCTTGTTGAATGCATCTTTACAGACATCAATACCAACTACCATCAGGGACTTTAACTGTAAAATTAAATTTTTTGTGATTTAATGGGAGGAGATACTATTTCCCCAAACAATGATTTAATATGAAGTTTTTAGGAAACTGACCCTTGTTATTTAATTATTCAGGTTAAGCTATGTGCCAGGAAGATCAATGTCCAGGTGAGGAAGATTATTAAACCAGAAACCAAACAGATTTAACGACAGAGGAGAGAATATGGTGCATACTTTGCGTAGGAGACTCACTATAGTCCAAAACAGCCACCATCCTTTGTGGAGGTGGCCAAAGACCATCAGTGGCTCAAGAGATTCTGGGAAAGTGGTCAGTCCATTTATCCCTTGCCCCTGGGCTGAAGGAATCTGAATTTCATTCCCCGTTCTTCAGATGTCTAAGGAATCCTCACTTGGCTCTATCGCTCCTCCAGGAGGGGCAGACTGGGGTAACCTCATACACCCTGTTTATGGAAACACAAGGGAACGGGCAACATTCCCTCACTTCTTGTCCCCTCGCTTCTCCCACAGTGGCCATAGTTCAGGAAAGAAGAGGATTTTCTCAGTTCCCACTAAAGTGTGGAGCTTTGGATCATAAGCTTTGCCAGTTCCCCAAGGTCTGGGGAAGCCCCATGCAGGATGCAAAGCTACTCTGAGAGTTAGCACCTTCTGAAAGCAGGTAAAGGCAGAGGCCACGGAGCACAGATTTTAAATAGTGGTTGGGGGGGGGCTCCAAATAAGGCCTTCCAAGCCTATGTCAAACTAGATTCTCTTTCATGAAATATTCTGTTATCGGCTTAACTGAAGCTCCTTGAGGACAGGGACCACGCCTCATTTTCCTCTGCATACCCTCATGGTGGGCTTGTGTAACGTCAGCACCCAGAACGAACTACAAACAAGCCCAACAAACAAACAAATCAAATACCTCTAAGATTATGTAAAAATATCTCCTACTTTACTTTAATGTTTAAAATTAATTAACTGATTGATTACTGAAAGGAAAAGCATGACAGATTCCTCACAGGGATCTCGACAGCCCACAGCTCGCCTCCGAGTTTACAGGTCATTTGCATGGCAATCTTGGTGGCGACACTCATCATCATTCCCTGTTTATTCAAGGTCCGAACAAGCACACACTGGCTTGGGACTGGACAGTCAGAGCTCAAATATTTCTTAATGGAATCATAGTAGTTCTGCTGATTAGAAGGCAGAATACACATTACCTGAGAGAAAAAACACACAAACACACAGGAGGAAAAAAAGTTAATCTAGTTATGATTAGAAAGAGTTTTTAAAAAATGGGAGGGGGGTTTAGGGATTAAAAAAGATGAAGGGATTAAGAAATACAAATTGGTTGTTACACAGTAGCCATGGGGATGTAAAGTAAAGCATAGAGAATATGGTCAATCATATGGTAGTAACTATGCATAGTGTCAGATGGGTACTAGGCTAGTCAGGGGATCACTTATTAAATTATACAAATGTCTAGGCACTATGCTGTACACCTGAAATATAAAATAATATTGAATATCAAAATAAATAAAGTATAAAAAAATAAAACAGAAAACTGAAAAAAAAAATAATGAATACATGGATTTTCCAAACATCTTTTGCCCTTAAGTTTCCAAGAAGCAGATACGAACGCGTCTACAGGCCTTTGAACTTTTAAATAGCCTTTAAACCACTGACAGTTAAGGCCATTTGAAATGCCTTCTCATCAGCCATTCACTCCGCAAGTCCCACTCTAATCTTACCCATCTCCCTTGCTTTCCTTTCCCCCTCATTTCTCTACTGATTTGATTCTGTTACTGTCCTCCAGTCCCCTTCTAACCTAGCTCTTTCTCTAGCTACCTCTCCCTTCTTTGCCATGATCCTTTTCTGTGGTTCTCCAGCTCTTATCCCCTCTGCTCCATCCCCAACTTCACCCACTGATAAGCCAAGTGAAGAATTAGCTTACACTGTGGTCTTTTTCCCAATAGGTACTGACTGGACAACCAAAATTTAAACAAACAAACAAACAAAAAAACCAACAACAATTTTTTTGTTTACTGGGACTTGAGAGTAAGGATTTGGGAGGAGGGAAAATAAGGAGAAAGAAGCTTCAGATCCTCTGGTATTTTAAATTCCACCCATTTCTGTCACTGCCCCTACATCTTATCAGGTATTTTTCCCTCAGAGAAGGGTCTCTCCTGGCCTATTTGTATCCCCTTTCTATCTTATATTCTCTGCCTTCAAAACCCCCAAATTATAGAAAAGATAAGCACTATCATGATTAGCAAAAGAACATTTAAAAAGTGATTTTTATTTTTTATCACCAATAGAACTGACAAAATACTGTCAAGGGCTAAAATTATTTAGCCCTTAATGATATAAATTAGGGGAAAATATTTTTAAATTGTCAGCAAAATTCTCTTAGGGCTCTTTCTTCCTTCCATCATATGTGTTTGGGGCACACAAGTTAGGTGGGAGAACAAGAGTGGACCAATGGGGCCAGAGTCAAAAGAAGGTGGGAGCCCAGTGAGACTGGTTACAGCAGGGATGGATGAGTAAGTACATATGTGCAGAATGACAGTAGCCATGTTTCTCACTATCAGAGAAGTGGGGGTACAAAAATGGAAAGGGGGAATGTTTTCCTGTGGTATTGGATTGGAACTAGTGGTATGAACACGTTTTTAATATATACATAGATACACCTAGTAACAAAATAGATGTAATTGTGCGTTTTATATATATATATGAGTATGTGTATGTAGGCACATATATACATTTTCTAGCTTTGCACATTGAGAAAGCCTGAACCCCAGTAGCAAATGAGCATATCCAATGCCCAGATCTTTGTTCCTAAATACTGTTCTTTACCCAAAGGAATCAGGGCTCATTGGAGAAATATCTTCCAGAACTGGGCAGCAAAACTTCAAGATTAACCTGGAATGTCTTATTGTGCCAGACAATAAGGAAGCAGTTCGTGAAATATGGGGACATGTCAAAGAGACACAGAAGCCAGTTTGAATAAGGCTCCCACTGGCAAAAAAAGGGACAATTTGGGCAGCAAAATAAATAATAATAGTAATGGACTATAAGTTAGTAAATAAAATAGGGATCCATGAATCCATATTGATAAAATAAATGAACAAAGAAATGGGGAGAAGAGAACTGCTCTTGTCATCTAATGCCACCTAATAAATGTAGAGGGAAGTATGGAATTAAGAATCTACCATTTGGCAACCATCAAAGTAATAATGAATTCAGACAGGAATTATCAATGGATTCTAAAACTAATGCATAAACATTTGATGAGAAACAGGGACATTTGCAAAGTCTCAAAGTATATCCCTACTAAAAAATTAAAACTAATTAATTACAAAGAGAAAAAGTAACTTTGCAGTGAAGAAACTTGACAGATACCTCCTTAATTGACGGGTACCCCAAGATAGGATGCAATAAAAACATTTGCTTTAGTAATCCTGCCAGAAGTACATGACCTGAATTTAATCATCAAACCCAAATTGAGGGAAATTATATAAAATAACTGGTCTATACTCTTCAAAATTGGAAGGTCATTTAAGTCAAGAAAAGACTACGGAACCATTCCAGATTCAAAGAGAGACTACAGAGACAGACACATTAGATCCTTTTACTAGAAAGGATGTTTTTGGGACAAATATTCATGAAGTCTGTGGATTAGCTGGTCGTACTGTGTCCTGATTTTGATGGGTCCTATGGTTGCTGGAGAGTGAACTTGTTTGCAGGAAATACGTATTAAAATATTCAAGGATAATGGGGCATCATGTCTGTAACTTATTTTCAAATGGTTCAGGAAAAAGATAGATGATAGATATAGATATAACAATAGATGATAGATATAAAATGATAAAGCAAATATGATAAAATGTCAACCATGGGGGAATCTGGGTGAAGAGTACATAGGAATTCTTTGTACTATTCTTGCAATTTTTCTGTAAGTTTGATTTTATTTTTTTAAGTGAAAAATAAATACTCTTAGGGTGAGAATTCCCTTTGTTTAATATAACACATCTTTATGGACCATTGTGTGTGTGTGTGTGTGTCCGACTAAAAGAGAAATAAAGGGCTAAACTTCTTTGCATGAGATATAACAGGAATGTTGGGAGTTGGAATGAATGAGCTAAAGAGGTAAGACGAGGAGATGGGACAGGAAAAGCACTGCCATATAGTATGAGGCTGAGGCCTCAAAGAAGAGTGAACACTTCCAAGAAATAGGAACGGTTGAGAGATTAAAAAAAAAAAAAAAAGACGTCAATTTTAACTTGTCTGGAATGTCAGGGTGTGAGGTAATCATACCTTGGACACAAACCTTCTGCAAGTCAGCCTCACATTCCACCCCCCACCGACCCCCCTCCCCCCCCACAGATACTCTGGGAAATGAGTCAATTGTGGCTGTCCCACAAGGTGATGGAATGCAGGAGGAAATGGCACTCACAAAAGATGAAACACAGAGGAGAGCGAGAATTCAGAGGAAGTAGAACACATGGGGCCACAGGTGATATGGAAAATATAAATCCTGCAAGAATCCCCTGAAACACTGGTGAGAATGCTGGGTGCCCCAACATTTATAGGATAAGATGGAAGCCAATTATCTTAAATCTTAAGTAAGTGATGACCCTCCCAACAAGTTGGAAAATATGTAGACATTGAAGAGGCTGATACGGGGGTAACAACAGAGTTTGAAAATGATTATTAGAAATATGACAGAGAAATAAGCTATTGATGAAAATACTAAGATTAATACTTGCTTGTGTGCTTAAGGAAATGTACAACAATTTGCAAACATATCTGAGAATATGTTCAGATTCTTTCAAGACTGTTAGATAGAACAAAAAAAAAAATTAAAACTACACATGAAAACACCAAAAGTATCCATACTTACCAACTGAACAGCAGGATCGAAATGTTTCTGTATGGCGCTAAGAAATGCAGCTGGGGTTTCTTGTACTTTTATGCTACATAAAAAGATTTAATTTTGAAGATATACAATCCTTCTTAGTAGCATACAACATACGGAGTTAAAAATAATAAAAATGGATTTTTATACCATACTAGCAATTTGAGGGGGAAAAAAATCACTGAGAAAATTGACAACATTTTGAGCCGAAAATTGTTTCTCCCACTATAAGATATGCCAGCAATGTTTAATAATCATTTTTATTAGCTTAAAAGTAGTTTGGTAGAAAATAAAAATTTCTCAATTGTATACAATTAACAATTATGTTGTTCAAAATGGGGTTGAAAGTGAACTTTTGAAATCACAAGTCTCAATAATCAAGTATCTGAAACAGGGTTCAAGTCAAACTGGGATTAAGATTTCTCTAATACTTAATCTCCAGGGGCACTTTAAAATGAATGTCTCAAAAATCATCAGATTAATAAGACCAAGATATTCAACTAATCTGTATGATTCAGACTAAAAGATTTTTCCCCCCAAGTGGCTGCTTGTTTGGAGACTGGAATATTTAGCCTTAATCGATCAGTCAGCAAGTACTTAGCAATTATCTGTTCTGTGCTTACATTATGTCAGGGGCCAGAGGCTACAGAAATAATTCCCACACAGAGGAATTTATAAATCCACTTTCTTTATGTGGAATCAGCCTCTCACACATGTGTATATGACTGGATTGTCCCAATGCCCAGTGGCCTTCTAAAACTTGCCCAGCAGGGGGCAGGACCTCTGTCTCCTGCTTGCTGATTCCAAATGAGCTGCTGGAAGGCTTCCAGCTCTGTTTAAACAACTAAATGCTTCTGACTTTTCCAATTCCATCTCTTGCATGCAGACCCAACTGCTATTTTACTGTTTAGTCCTTCTAAACTCATCAGGCAAATGTGTCAGATGGGAGAAACTACGCATATAAATCTAACAGGTAAATGGATACTTCATGGGAAAGACAAAGGATGGAATAAAATACGGGTTTTCAAATAACACAGGCCAGGAACAGAATATAGACACGAGCTTGTTTTGGAACTGGTGTGAGAAAGACACCAGCCCAGGGTCTGCTGACTATGGCTTCTTTCAATAATCTTGTCTTGCTTTATTAGCTCATAGGTTAAGAGAAATTAGAGCAGGTGAAACTCAAACCAGGCGATTTGTTAACAGATTTGATAAGAGGAGAATTCTAAACTACAGTGTAAAATGAGACTTTGGAACTATCTGTGGTTTTCTACAATGCTTGCACTGCTGATATAATTAATTACTAACCATGTGTTTCAAGAATAACTGCCCACCCTGCCAGTGAGGACATTTGTACCTCCACCATAATAAAGAAAAAGAAGTATCCACTGCTTCTTGCTGAGCATATCAAGCTCAATAAAAGAAGGCATGATCAACTTTACAGCTTTTCTAAAGCAAAACAATATTCAATTTTGAGTGTGAATGTGTATGTATGAATCCCCTACTAACCTGTATGTATGAATCCCCTACTAACCTGAAAGCCACTTACTTATCTTTCTCATCCCCAGCAATTACAGTGTTTAGCATATAGCAGATTTTCAATACATGTTGAAAAACAAAATGAATAATGACCTTTGTTTTTTCAGAAAACTATCTAAATGACTAATTTCAAGGTATAGTAACAGAATCAGAAAAGCTTATTTCAAATCTATTTTTACAATAAATTTTAAAGCATCTAATCTATCAAATAAGTCAGGAAATGCAACTTTTCTTAATATCCTTTTTGATGTTGTTTCATAAATAACTGCTACGAAAGAATTTTTTAAAAAGTTGAGGAGGTAATATATGGATTTATTAAGGATTTATGTCCTAACTAGTACTAACTTTGAGGTAATAAGACTATTGCCTAAACAACTATGAAAACAAAATTTTACAAAAAAACAACAAAATATATTTAACTGTGTGAAATCATTTATCTACTTATATCTATTTTCTTGGCACTTTATATTAGAAAAATTTACTGCGATAAAGAAGCTTTTGTAGCTACCTCAGCCCTTATTTCCTAGCTTTGAACCAAACCAAATTAATATATTTAAAAAAGTTGGGATGATTTTCGGTGCATTCTCACATTTTGGGGCAGTCCACATTAAATCCCATGGAATTTCCAACTCTTCTCAAGCAGCTCAAAAAGTTCTCAGTCACATTTTCGGCTCTGTCACTACATATAATCAACCATTTATTCAGAGATTGTGTACTTAAAATCTTCCAAGTTCGCATATCCTTGGACCAATCAGCAGCAGATGCTGGTTGACACTGAGAAAAAATAATAATAGTGAAAGGGTTGAAAACATGTATTCAGAAAGCAACTGAAAGAAGACAAGGTGAAGATGATCCACGTGTCGTACGAGAGCTATTCAGTACAGTTTGCTATTCACAGACTCGAGACACTGATGTAAACACATCTACAGAACACACGTGTTTCCTGGGAGTGGAGGCATCTGAGCATCATCCCAAATCAGCTGCTCCCTGGCTGCTGGTCCTTGGACAAGTAAGTCGCTTTACTTCATGGGCATCCACCGTGTGCAAAGAAAGGTGTCTGGTTCGAAGATCTCTAGGTTCCCTTCCAGCTCTAAGAATCGCTGACCTTTATTACGAATGCTCAGGCAAGCAGGCTGTCCAGTTTGGTGTCTTTGCTCTAGGCAGCTAGATGTCTCAAATAGAAAATGCTGATCACTGATACTCCAGGTCATCATACTAAAACTAACAAACCCTAAGGGCAGTTAAGAATATACATTACACTAGGAGTAGCTGCGTCTAGGAGCAAAGATGTGGCCAAGATACAAGCTCCTTTATCGCTCTTGGAAGGTTCCCAGGTGACCAGGAAAAACAAGCTCCCTGCACGAAAGAGGGGAGATTTTACACTGGTCACTAGCCTGCTTATATCCATGGATTAGAATTCAATGGAAATGTCCTCGTTGTGGTGAGCTGGGAAGAGCTCACCACCGTTAGACTTTAAGAGGACCACCCTGTAATCTAATCCTTTATTACGCCAAGTGTTGTTTTGTGGCAGTATAACTACCTCCTGAGAGCTTGTGAGAAATGCAGATTCCTGGGCCTACTCTCAGACCCACTGAATGAGAATCTGCATTGGAATTAAAAAAAAAAAACCAGAAAAAAAAAAAGAAGTTCCCAGGTAATTCATCTACACATTAATGTTTAAGAAGCAATGTAACCCCTTTGTTGTATAGACTCCAAAGCTGTGGCTGAGAGAGATTATGGAGGCAGTTGGTAGCAGTGACAGTTTAGAATGCTGATATTCTTGACATTGACATCAGGACACTTTCTACCAAGCACTCCACAACCAGCCATCCTCAAGATGCCGTTAGGTGGCCAGGCGGGGACTCAGCTGCAGAAGGAGACCTCAGCCTGAGAACGAAGGGGAAGGGCAGCCCTCCATGAAAGGTTCTACCTGGAGCCCAGGTTCGTTCCTTCCCATTACAGCCAGTATGGCGAGAGCCATGGCGCTCTCACCTGCACTCCTACCTGTGACGGGCTGGCAGGAGACCCAGGTGAAATGCTCAAGGCCCACTCTGAGCCCTGTGAACATTCAGTTTACTCAGTTCCTAGAACCCAGTATCAGAAAAGCTGAATTGGTTGAGAAGCCGATGACACAGTTACCTCCAACCATCCACCACAAACTCCAGGGGGCCGGTTCTTCCATTTATTGTCCCCTTCTCCTATGGAGACTTGTTTTCATACCAAAAAATGCAAAAAAAAAAAAAGCTCTGACAAATACGACTTTACTTACAGAGATGAAGACACCGGTCATTTTAAATATTTGTATCCTGTTTTATATGTGGAACTAAAACTCAGCTTCTCTTGACTGACTCCTGACCAAAATCCTAATTGGGGCCTACCTTTTCACACTTCACCAAATGTTTTGTTTTGTTTTGTTTTGTTTTTAAAAAGCAGTTTTTCCTCAGCTTCTCCAATAAGGGTTTTGGATTATCAAAAAGAAATGACTTAAAAAATCCTCAGTCTGCCAACAGTTCAGTTGGCAGATTCTCTGTTCGGTTATATTAGTTTAGACATGTTGGCTTATATCAAATAAATGAAAGAAGAGAGCCTTTAAAATGAAATGAAATATAACTAGATTTTAAAATGGGCATAACACCAGGGATAAGTTGAAAGTTAATGCACAATTGTTGCATAAAGTAGATACATTTCTTCAACAGAAGCTGAAAGAGGCAATGATTGGTCTCTTCAAGTTTCAGAATACCTTTCTCCCTAAACACTATGGCAGAGGGTGGTTTCTACGTGAATACCTTCCTGTTTATGCCAGCTGAGCAGCATTCTACTTTGGGGAAAAAACAACTCTGGTATCAGGAAGCATAGTCTATTATAATTAACCTTAACCAGTTCATAGAATTTTCCCACATACTATGGCTTTTTTTTTTTTTTTTGGTGACGGAAGAGCACAATACCCAATAATAAGGGGGCATGTTTTAACTGCAATGGTTTGAAATGCCATTTTCGAATACATGTTTAAATGTATCTACTACCACATCATACTATGACCTAAATCATGTCCTCTGGGTGCCACTAAGTCCATGCAAGTACACTGAGATTGAAAAGGAACACAGAAGGGACCTCAAGGTTTAGGACAAAGGAAGTGGAGGAATATGGCAGCCCTGGGGAAACCAAATGAATATGACAAGCCCACGGAGTCACTCTGGCATATGATCGAACTTAACACATATTCAAGCAAATACTGTTAGATAAAAATAAAATCACAGCACTTACTATGTGATCTTGCATTAGTATTTTTTCTGAAGGCACAACCCGGCCAGTCAGAGACATCTGGCATCCAAAATGCAGTCCCCAGGTCTCCAGCTCAAAACGGGCATCCTTGTTTCTGTTGAGAGAGTTGAGTTTTAAGTCATTAAAGTGCTATCTTCTAAAGAATTTTAAGAATTAGAGATAAAATTATAATTTACTGAATTATTCAGAGGTTGATTTTTTTTGAAAGATTCCTGACTTATATTTCTACTCACTATTATTTTTTCCCTCCTGCTCTAAAGAATTAGGGGACTGTGGCCATTTGGGACTTGCAGGGATGGAAAAAGCTTCCAGTGCGGCACATTGGTTAGCAAAATGAGCCTTTGAACCAGACAGACCAAGGTTTTACTCCTAGTGCTGACATTTAATAATATGTGACCTTAAGCAAACTTTTAAGTCTTTTAAAGCTGTGGTTTCCTTATTGGCAAAAGGTAGGGATAATAGAACTAGCTACTTCATAGATTTGGTGTAAAGATTAAATATGACAATACACAGAAAGTAAAACCAAAGTGCCTGGCACTTGCTCTGTGCTCAATAAATGTGACATATTATCCCTGATAGTAAACTTGTTAATAAAGACACATTGTGGAGCCTCTGGATGTGGAGATGTCTTCTGGGAATATCTGAATTTGGTGCTTGGGAGTGGATGAAGAATGACAAAAGAAGGGGACATAAGGACCTTACGTTTCAGAAGATTCATAGGACAGAGAGGGCAATGGGAAGACTAAGAGGAGAATATTAGTATTAGCAGTAATAACCACTTTATATTTGCATAGTACTTTAAGTTTATAATTTAGTACACTTTAATCATCATTTCTGTATTATCTCATTGGTATATGATGTATGGTCATCTCTATCAAGCTGTAAGCTCCTTGAAGAGAGCTACCATACTGATTTTGTGTCCTGGCCTCTATTACAGTAGCCCGTGCACGGTAAGCCAGGCACTCACAAAAGAGACTGATAAAATTCATGCTTTTATTTACTTATCAAAGCTTCCCCTCTCTTTAGGGAAGCTTGAACCTCTTTACCACGAACTTTATCACAGCTCATTATTTCCATCTATTCATGTTATGTCTGGTCCGGTCACACGGAATACTTTGAATTAATTATTTTGTTTTAGATACTATCTGTCCAAGAAGAGATATGTGAGAAGATAATTGGTCAGGACCCTGGGTGGGAATAAATGGGATTACTGGAAGGTGGCAGGTAGATGTGTCAGGAAGATTAATCTATAGCCCGGTATAAGGGGAGAGAATGAGAAGTAAGTAGGAGTAAGTTATTCTCACGTAGGAATAAGTCTGAGGGATGTCCAGGATAAATGACCTAAAGTGTAGCCATAAAATAAAAATCTCTGAAACCACTAGCATGATAGTAAAGATGCACATTTATCATACGGAAATGTTCCAGAAAAAGCAAGTTACAAAACATAATGTACTGTACTTTGCCATTTTCCTAAAGAGAACATGATTATATGCATTTGAAAATATCTGAAAGAATATACATGATTCACTCATTTATTAAACAAATATTTACAGAGTATACACACACACCTCTTTTTGTTTATGTAAATTTCCAAATTCCTCCTCCAAATTTTTCATTTTTTAAAAAAGAGACCATTCTCTAATAAAATTGCCCAGTAGAAATATAAAACAAGCCACATATGTTATAATTTAAAGTTCCCTAGTAGCCGCATTAAAAAAGTAAAAATTAATAAATGAAATTATTATATATATATATATATACACACATATACGTATATGTACACATATACGTATATGTAAAATATATATCCAATATATCCAAAATGTGGTCATTCCAAGATGTGGCACTAACCACATTTTAAGTGCCCAGTAGTTACTTGCGGCAACCCTACTAGAAAGTGACGTTTTGGGAGGTCAGAAGGAGAACGGGGGAAGGCTCCATTTCCCCATCACAGGTTATAGCAAACAGTCATAAACGAGGGTAGTAATGCCATCTGAGAATCAGGTGGGCTGAACCAAAGGGTACAAAGGTATTCCTAAGTTTAAAGAATACACAGTAGGATTTTCCTAATCATCAGTGTGCTGAAGCCATTCTATTCAGATCTGAACATTCCTGACCCTGAATATTGGAGGCCTGGAATAGTTTTTATTTTTTTAAATTACAACCCTTTTCTTCATTCAAAAATTTATCCAGAACCTCAATGTATTAAATAGATGAAAGCAGAGCTGTGTAGTTGAAGTGGGGTGGTACCTCTCTTCCTGCATGGCCTTCAGCCACTTCCCCTCGACCCATAGTCCTGAGGCCTCTTGGATGAACCTGGCTCTGGACAACACATTTCAAAAGTGCATTGCTCTGAATCAGTAGAAATGAGACATTTTCAGCAAGGAATGGAGTGTCTTATACATCATCCAATTCTATAAAATAGGCCTTAAAGTGGGGTGCACGCTGGTCCCAGCGAGGTGTCCGAGTACCTGTGGATGTCATCAGCAAGTCTGGCCAGGCGCTGCTGCCTTCCCAAAGGACTGAGCCGCATTTCTTCAGCCACGACCTTCATCAGTTGGAAATCAGAGGTTACTCGGCTACTCAGCCCTGTTAAATGGAAATAAAAACAGTGAAAAATGAACAGTATACCCTGTAACCCCAGCTCATCTCGGGCACAGGGTAAGCTTTCCAGTTAAACTGAATTGGATTTAGCATCTGGATAGCACTGTCCAGTAGAAATGCAAGCCACAGATGTCATTAAAAATTTTCTACTAGCCACGTTAAAAAAAAGAAACAGTTGAAATGATTTAAATAGCATATCACTAATAATTATTTAACTCTATCTAAATTATCATTTCAACGTGTAATCAATATAAAAAAATTACTGAGCTATTTCCCCTTTTTTTCATACTAAGTCTTAGAAATCCAGTCTGCATTTTACACTTATAGCACAGCTCCATTCAGACCCTTAGGTGTGCTAGTCACATTTCAAGTGCTCAATAAACACATGTGCTACTGGCTACCAGGTGGGAAGGTGCAGATCTAGGATATCAGAATACCACTAAGGATCAGCATCCCTCCCTTCAAGGATCATATCCTTATGAGTGTTTCCAATTGCAAAATAAACATATACATACCATAACTGATTCAAGCAAAACAAAAAATGTAAAAAGTAGAAAGTCTGCCCTTCTTAGTCCCACCCTGTTAATCAAATGAATATCATTAAGAATACTCAAGACAGTTATTCAGATTCTACTACATAGTGAAGATTACTTTCTGGAAGCTCATGCTAAAAGAGACTAAGGATCATTTTGGCACACTCAAACAGTATACCAGAAGAAAATCAAAGTCATATGGCTTCCTGAACTAGTGAAGTTCAGGAAATGGTGAAGAGCAGCTTTGTTGTAGGACAATATCTGGGGCCTATTTCACGAAGTAACACATGGAATACGCGAGATAAAGAAAAACAGGTAACTTTTAATGTGCCACGCAATTTCCAAAGGGCATTCCATCCTCCCTCTTGCTCTACTATCAAAATAAATCATTTAAGGGTCCATCCGCGGAGGGCGGAATTCATGCTCAGCTAACTGAAGGAGGGTGGTCTGCCCACTGCTAAGACTCAGAAGCCTGCGATCAAGAGCCTGACGGAGTATAAAATATAAACATTACCTGTTAGAAAGCAGAGCTCAGGTATCAGGTGGGCCATCCGAGCCTCAGCGTTGTCATTTCTCTTGCTTTTCAACAGACTAACAAGCATTGGCTGATTTAGGTCAGATACAGTAATATCATATTGCTACAGAATGCAAGATTAATGAGGGAAAAGTTAATATGGAAACACTGTAAAAAGAGCATCTTTGCTTGTAAGCAACAAGGTAATCCCAAAACGCATAAATCAGCAAATTTTTTCAATGAAGAAAAAAAAAACCCCACAGTTACCTACTCATTTCTACACAGTTACCTACTCATTTCTACTTCCCAGGCTCTGTCTTTTATAGCTGAGGGTCAGGTTTATGATTTTATCTACTTTTTATAGGGCAACATCATTTTGTTTTGTTTTTAATCATTTTCCTCCTCTCTTCTGGGTTTCACTCAGGGTCAGAACGGCCTCCAGCTAGCTCATACATAGTACAATGACCCTACTGGAGCTGACTCAATAGCAGCATTTCCGCTACTGATGACTGAGGCAGACTGCCCCATGCATCACTAACGGGCTGTAAGTATCTGTATTCATTTTGAAACTATCTATACACAAGTTGGAGGCAAGGGTGACACTGAGTCAACCTCGGATTTCCCAAAAGAGCATGACCTCCTTCACTTCCAGGATTGCCTGACGTTATAGGTAAGCAACTGTGAAGTGTGACAACTGTGAATGTGATCCCCGGCTCTTCTACTGAATTGGACTGGACACTGGGGAAGTTCCTTACCTTTTCTCATCTATGAAGTGAAGCGAACAGTACCTCAGAAGCATCCCATGTAAACCACTAAGCACACTGTCTGGATTTTAATGAGCTCCTACCTCACCCCCTTTCCTCACCGAAACTTGAATTTCAACATTGTCACCTTGTCAAAAGGTCCATTTGCCCATCCAAAGGCAAAGGTTTCAATTAACATTCATTTCTAGTACAATTTGCTCAGTACTCATAACAGAACACATGGAATTATAAATTACAAAATTCCTGGGCACTATGTGATGCTGACATCAATAATTATAATTAAGTAAGAAGTGAGAATCTTTCCAATTCAAAAAAGGACTTTTATTTATTTAGTCATCAAAATAAAAAACAATTCAGGAAAGTGCAATTTAATGTCGTGATTGCAGCTAATGTTATGGCTAAAAACCCTGGACAAGCCTTTGTAGAAAGACAGTTTTTATACATGACTCCATTAACTCAGTACACATGTCTGTGCCTACTGTGTTCCAGGACCACAACGGAAACGAAGATAAAAGAGGGCACAGTCCCCGCCTTTACACATACTCCATCATCTACAAAACAAGATAGACGAGAAGCACAAATAATGGCTAAGCACCTGCATCTTTCCTCATTTAATGTCAACAAACTTATGAGACAGATATTATCATCATCCCCTTCGTAGAAGAGGAAACACTGTGAGATACTAAACAACTTTCCAAAGGCCCCATAACTGGACATTAGCACAGTTTAAGACTTGGGAACCACAGCTTGTTACACCGCTCAGTATGGGGTCCCTGAGGGGGATGGAGGAATAGTGGTGGTGGTGAAACAATTCATGGCTGATAAATCAGGGAAGATTTCATGAAGGAGGGAGAATCCAGCGAGCACCTTGAAGAAAATGTAGGGGCATAGAGAGACCTGGGTAAGAGCTCAAGCAAAGCTGGAGAACGTTCCAGGAAGAGGTATTCTCTTTACCAGGAGCATGGTCAAGAACTCTACCCCATAAGCTGTGTCATAAGGCAAATATCAACATGTCTTCCACTTCGGAACTTGGCTACATAATTATTTAGTGTTCCTTTCCTCAATGGAAAGGAAAACATTTTAGAAATTGACATAATTTTGTTTTGTTTTTTTCTCCCTAATTACAATAGAAATGTAGTGAACACAACTCATTACAAAGTAAGTGAGTGGGATTTTACTATGATTCCCTTTTCCGAATGCCAAAGGTCCTAAAATACATCTGTTCACAGAAGAACAAATTTAACCATGCAAAAAAGAAACCCAGATGTTTAACAGACTTTGTGTTTAATAAACAAACACTTATACACCACATTTTATGTACAAGATGCTTTGCTAGGCACTACACATCAAGGGCTAGCCAAATGACATCTTGTTCTCCAGGGAAGATGTGTTCTAGAAGCAGCCTGATGTGTGGTACAAGTGCTTAGAGAAGTGAACATACAGTTGTTCTGTGACTTTGCCAGGAAACAAAGTCAGAGAGGACTTCACAAATGACGTGACAGTTGACCTTGAAGCTAGGATTTTACCTGGTGGTGAAAAGGAAAGGTACAACGTGGCTTTATGCAGATGTCTAGTGAACACGAGCAAAGGCTGAGGAACATTTAGTGACAGCAAGTGGACTGGGACGATAGCAGCATGGGGTGTGTGCTGGGAAAGTTGTGGGAGATGAAGCTAAAGGTGAGATGGGGCAACACTGTGTGATGTTAGAGATGAAGTAGGAGAGGCTAGGAAAAGAGGGGCAGGGTCCCCACCGTTTACCTAGTACTCACAATGTGCAGGCACCGGGCTAAAGGCTCTGCATGCGTTACTATCTCTTTGAAAGAGTACACTGCACCACCAAGGCAGCAAGACAACTCCCTTTACAGACAACACTTCATGTTCAGCGATTTGCCCAAGATTGCACAGCTAGTGCCAAGACCATTTCATTCCAGAGCTTATGTTTTGTCTTTTTTTTTTAATTAAAGTTTATTGGGGTGACAATTGTTAGCAAAGTTAGATTTCGGGTATACAATTCTGTATCACATCATCTAGATAATCACATTGTGTGTTCACCACCCAGAGTCAGTTCTGCTTCCATCACCATATATTTGATCTCCTTTACCCTCATCTACCACCTGCCACCCCCCTTACCCTCTGGTAACCACTAAACTATTGTGTCTATGAGTTTCTGTTTCTTCATTTGTCTTGTTCTTTTGTTGTTTTCAGTTTTATATCCCGCATATCAGTGAAATGATATGGTTCTCAACTTTTTCTGTCTGACTTATTTCGCTTAGCATAATAATCTCAAGATCCATCCATGTTGTCACAAATGGTCCTATTTCATCTTTTCTTACCACTAAATAGTATTCCATTGTGTACATATACCACAACTTCTTTATCCATTCATCTATTGAAGGACACTTTGGTTGTTTCAATGTCTTGGCCACTGTAAATAAAGCTGCAATAAACATTGAAGCACATATGTCTTTATGAATGTTTTCAGATTTTTCGGGTAGATACCCAGGAGTGGGATTGCTGGGTCATATGGTAATTCTATTCGTAATTTTCTGAGGAATCTCCACACTGCCTTACATAGCAGCTGCACCAGTCTGTATTCCCACCAACAGTGTATGAGGGTTCCTTTTTCTCCACAGCCTGTCCAACACTTGTTACTACCGTATTTCCCCAAAAATAAGACAATCAGCTCTAATGCGTCTTTTGGAGCAAAAATGAATATAAGACTCGGTCTTATTTTACTATAAGACCAGACATAATATAATATAATATTATATAATACCGAGTCTTATATTCATTTTTGCTCCAAAAGACGCATTAGAGCTGATTGTGCAGCTACGTCTTATTTTCGGGGAAACACGGTATTTGTTTTGTTGATGATACCCATTCTAACTTGTGTGAGGTGATAATCTCGTTGTGGTTTTTATTTGCATTTCTCTGATGATTAGTGTTGTCGAGCATTTTTTTCATATGTCTATTGGCCATTTGTATGTCCTTTTTGGAGAAATGTCTCCTCAGGTCTTTTGCCCATTTTTCAATTGGATTGTTTGTTTTTTTGTTGTTGAGTTGTATGAGTTCCTTATATATTTTGGATATTAGCCCCTTATCAGAGGCATTGTTTTTAAGAATCTTCTCCCATTCTGTTGGTTGCCATTCTCTTTATTTTGCCAGTTTCTTTTGCTGTGCAGAAGCTTTTGAGTTTGCTATAGTCCCATTCATTTATTTTAGCTTTTACTTCCCTTGCTTCCCTTTAGAGTCAAATTCATAAAATGCTCTTTGAACCCAAGGTCCATAAGTTTAGTACCTAAGTTTTTTTCTCTGCAGTTTATTGTTACAGGTCTTATATTTAGGTCTTTGAACCATTTTTAATTCATTTTGGTACATGGTGACAAATAGCAGTCTGGTTTCATTCTTTTGCAGGTGACTTTCTAATTCTCCCAGCAATATTTATTAAAGAGGCTTTCTTTTCTTCATTGTATGTTTTTAGCTCCTTTGTTAAAAATTATCTGTCCATATTTATGTGGATTTATTTCTGGGTTCTCAATTCTATTCCATTGGTCTGTGTGTCTGTTTTTCTGCCAATACCATACTGTTTTGATTATGTCATTACAGGCCTATCTCAAGAAACAGGAAAAATCCCAGATAAATAACCCCTTAAAGAACTAGGAAAATAAAAGAACAAATGAAACCCAAAGTCAGCAGAAGGAAATAATAAAAACCAGAGCAGAACTAAATGAAATAGAGAACAAAAAGACAATAGAAAAAAATTAATGCAACAACGAGCTGGTTCTTTGAAAAGATTAATAAAATTGACAAACTCTTGTCTAGACTCACTAAAATAAAAAGAGAAAAGGCACAAATAAACAAAATCAGAAGTGAAAGAGGGGAAGTTATCACAGATGCCACAGAAATACAAAGGATCACCCAAGAATACTATGAAGGACTATATTCCACCAAATTCAATAACCTAGAAGAAATGGACAAGTTCTTAGAAACATATAGCCTTCCTAGGCTGAATCACGAGAATTGGAAAATCTAAATAGACCGATCACTAGCAAGGAAATTAAATCAGTCATCCGAAACCTTCCCAAAAGCAAAAGTCCGGGACCAGATGGCTTCACTAGTGAATTCTACCAAACATTCAAAGAGGATCTAATACCTGTCCTACTCAAACTCTTCCAAAAAATTGAAGAAGAGACAACACTCCCTAACTCATTTTATGAGGTCAACATTACCCTGATACCAAAACCTGAAAGGATAGCACAAAAAAAGAAAATTACAGACCAGTATCTCTGATGAGTACCGATGCAAAAAATCCTAAATAAAATTCTAGCAAATCGAATACATTAAAAAGATTATTCATCACAACCAAGTGGGGTTCATCCCCGGGGCACAAGGATGGTTCAACATATGCAGATCCATCAATGTGATACATCACATCAACAAAATAAAGGACAAAAATCATATGATTATATCAATTGATGCAGAAAAAGCATTTGACAAGATACAACATCCATTTATGATTAAAACACTTAATAAAATAGGTATAGAAGGAAAATACCTTAACATAATAAAGGCCATATATGACATGCCCTCAGCTAATCTCATAATTAATGGTGAAAACCTGAAGCCCTTTGCTCTATGTTCAGGAACACGACAGGGCTGTCCCCTATCACCTCTGCTTTCCAACATAGTGTTGGAAGTCCTCGCCAGAGTAATCAGGCAAGAGAAAGAAATAAAAGGCATCCAAATTGGGAATGAAGAAGTCAAATTGTTACTTTTTGCAGATGACATGATGTTATATAGAAAACCCTAAAAACTCCACCAAAAAGCTATTTGAAACAATAAACAAATACAGTAAAGTTGCTGGCTACAAAATCAACGTACAAAAGTCCACTGCATTCCTATATACTAACAATGAAATCTCAGAAAAAGAAATTTAAAAAAAAAATTCCTTTTGCAATTGCAACATAAAGAATAAAATACCTAGGAATGAACTTAACCAAAGATGTGAAAGACCTATATACTGAATACTGCAAGACATTTTAAAAAGAAATTGTACAAGACAAAAAGAAATGGAAAGACATTCCATGTTCATGAATTGGAAGAATCAATATAGTTAAAATGGCCGTATTACCGAAAGCAATATACAGATTTAATGCAATGTCTATCAAAACCCCAACCCCTTTATTTTTTAAAGAAGGAGAACAAAAAATCATCAGATTTGTATGGGACCACAAAAGACCCCGAATAGCCAAAGCAATCCTAAGGAAAAAGAACAAGGCTGGAGGTATCACATTCCCTGACTTCAGCTTGTACTACAGGGCAACAATAATCAAAACAGCATGGAATTGGCAGAACTTGTGTTCTTAACCACATTTCCAGGCAGAATTTCAGAAAGATCTCTCCAGTGACCATGAGGATGATGGATCACAGAGGAGAGAGCTGAGGCAAGACCATAAAAGGGTGATGGAAATCCCCAAATGGGCATCGTGAGAAGTTCTGCGTTGATGCAGTAAACAGGGCTGGGGAGAAGTCACAGGGTCCAGAGAGAATTCAAGGGTAAGGAGGCAGAACTCATCTTGGTGACAACTGAATGAGGAGGAGAGGGTGAAGCAGAGGAAGGAAGCAGAATGATTTCCTGAGAGGCAGAGTTCCAAGGAGAAACAGGAGTAGGAAAGACAATGAATTCGGTATGAATCATGTTAGTTTGAGCTGCCTGCAGGATATTTATGCAAATATGGTCTGAAAATAGGGACGAATATGTAATTTAGAAATGAGGGCAAAGCAGAAATACTGTATTTGAGAGGTCTCAAAATATGAAGAAAAGATCCAATATACAACGGAACCGTGGTGGGTAATAGCATTTAAAGTTTGGGGGAAAGGAGGGGGAAATATCAAAAAAGGATGAGAAAGGACAACCTGAAACCTACTGGAGACCCACCAGGGATGTGCCCCAGGAGTCAAGGCTGGCAGTTCAACGAGGTGGAAGTGGTCACTAGTGTCAAATGCCATCAAAAGCCCGTTAGGATGAGAATCCTAACTGAATGTAACTTTTAGGGAGTTATTTCCAAAGCAGCGAAATTGGATATTAGGCTGCTGAGGCTTCGGGAAGGAAGAACTGAAGAGATGCTGGGAGCTGGTGTAGATGACCTTCTAAAGAAATTAGCTAAGAAGAAGAAAAGAGATAGCTTTTCTTGAAGGCATAGGAAGGTCAAGGAAGGGTTTCTGCTTTGGTTTTTAAAACATCTGTGAGATTTTTCAGACTCTCTTGAATATGACTGTACATTAAAGAGAAGGAGCGTCTGAAAGGAACTGTAGGTGGAAAGTGGGGGCAGGGGTAATGGTGATAACTGTGACTCATGCTCCCAGAGCAGCAGGTGATTAAATGTTTGAGTATCTACTACGTGCAAGGCACTGTGCTAGCTCTGGGTATCCAACAATAAAGAGATCCAAATCCAGGAGGGCAGTCAGACCATGCACGTTCTGCCTATAATAATCTGACGCAGCTAACTGCAGGGAAGGGAGCCCTGGGGAGAGCATAATGGCGCTCACCTAAGCGTTGATGGCTGAGCTGAGTATGAGAGGGTGTTCAGTGATTGGCTGGCTGAGAAGGGGTGTCCAGGTAGAGGAAGCAGCATGTGTGAAAAGGCACAGGGGAGTAACTAACTCGAGGAACCACAAACAGGAGACACAGCAGAACATACAAAGGAAACGGGATGAAGCTCAAGAGGCAGGGAGTGGCCAGATCACAAAGGGCCTTGGAAACTGCCCAGGAAATTAGATATGGCTCCTAAGGCAATGGGGAGCGACGGAAATATTTTAAGCAGGGAAGTGACATTATTAGATATGCTTTTAAGGGCGACTGCTCAGACCACAGGAATAATGACAATAGCAGACAGGATGAGAATCTGAGTCAAGCCAAAGATGGCAGGGATGGAGGGGAAGGGACAAGTCAGAGAATTATGCTGGAGGGAGACTCTACTTGACAATTTGGTGTGTGAGTGGGGGTTGCTGTTGGACTTGGAAAGAAATAGGGAGACTTCTCTGAGCTAAGAGGAAGGGAGATGAGGATGAAGAGGGAAAAGTCCTACCTGCTTGTAGTAATCCACATAGGTAATCTCAGTGCCATCCCGCTTCTGAAAGGTATGGGTGGGCTTCACTGACCAGTCAATGTCATCGATGCGATAGGTTTTGTTATTGTACCTGGTGAATGCAAGACAGCGTTAAAAAAATTTTTTCCAAATCATACAAGATAAGCAGCTATTTCACTACACTTTGAATTCAAAGTATTCGACTCCAGAATTTCAGAAATTATGAAAGATAATAACACAAGAACACAAGATCACTTTTTAACAAAATGATTAGCTCTTATCTAAGAAGAGAAATAATTAACTCTTCAGTATAAACCCTCCCTGTCAGGTTTCTCCAAGGCTCTTCGTACTTTACAAGGTGACTTTTAAAAAGTGTGATAAACTAGATAAACTAGTCATACAGATCACGACAGGAGGATAAGAAAGCAAGCTTCTCACCCCAGGTGGTGCGGAATTTAACAAGTCCCACCTCTCTGCTATGTAAACCAGAAAAGCAACTTGCAGTGCAACTTCCAAGCCAGACCACAAGAAGGCCAGCAGGTCCTCTAAAAGAAGCACTGTGGACTAGCAGCTGCGCGTGGTCAGCTTTTTCATACTCAGCTTTTTCATCTGCCCATGTTGAATTTGGCGCAATGTGCATCAAGGGAATATTATATATAGACAAACGTAGAGGTCTCAGAGACCACATAATCTTACAGAGAAGATGAGAATGGGCCTATTGTTCTATCCTATAATGTCATAACATGAAATAAAATGGCCATAAAGAGGTGGCTGTAAGCAATGTGCTATTTGAGCAGCACAGGGCGGGAACTGAATCATTTTAACTGAGTGCACAGAAAAGCAGTAACATTTGAGCTAGGCTTTTGTGGAAGCAAAAATTTGAAAGCGGAATTAGGGATGGGGAATCCAGGCAGAGACACTGCAGCAGCAAAGTGCAATCTACTGGGGGTTAAGGGAGAGCAAGAGATAATGCCAGACCACGTCAGACTGTGGACAGTCTAGAACACCACTCGAGAAAGTCTGACCTCGAGACAACTGAGAAGGACCTGGTCTTCTGAACAGGGGGGTGCACTGATCAGATCTGTGCTTAGGCCAACACCCTGATGCTCTTCCTGTCCCCAAATACCATAAATAATTCACTCTCTGGGGAAAAGTTTATTTCAATGCAGGCATTTACCTTGTAAGGACAATGAACCCAATCAGCTGTTTTTCACATGTCTGGGTAAAGCCGGACATGCCAGTTTGGTGGCAGAGACCAGTCATGAATTCCAGGACAGTCTCATTCCGGAGGATTTTATAACTCACATCAGCACTGAACAGGAGCCTGCTTTCAAACTGTGACACCGAAATGGTGAACCCTGGCCAAAGGGACAAGCTTAAACAAACAAATAAAATTTAAGCTATTATATCAGAAAAACAGCAAACATTTTTAAATGGTGATTTTACATTCCCATTTTCTACATTTTTATGAAATAATTTTTTTGTTTAGTCTGATTTCTTCCAGTCGCTAACAAAGAACCCTGGATATTTCCAGCTGGAGTGTCTTTAAACGTATATTCAAGATTAAATATACTCGTATTCCTGTAGAGCAGGGTTTCCCATTTTGGACTGGATAATTCTTCGTTAGGGGCTGTTCTGTGCATTGTAGGATGTTTAACATATCCTGGCCTCTGCCTACTAGATGCCAGTAGTAACCTCCCTGCTGTGACAACCCAAAATGTCTATATAGACATTGCCAAATGTCCCCGAGGGCAAAACTGCCCCTGGTTGAGAAGCTCAGCTAGAGGATTGATACGTTTATGGAGTGATCTTTCCCGGCATAAAAACATCTAGGTTCAGAAAAGCATATTGATTCAGTAGTGAAGACAGTGGACAGACTTAATAATGAGATAAGAAATAATCGAAGTGGTATCCTGTACACACATGCAGCAGAGGCTACTGTTCCTTTCCACATTTATTAATATTATGACTGAAGTCTTACTTAAGAAAAAGGGATGGAAATGGCACGAAAGAAAAGACATTTTTTCAAAATCATTTCAGTTGATATTTCATGGACTTCATTCGCTGTGAAAGTAAGCCAGGCTTCAGGACCAGCACACACACTGAGTGCCCAGTGCAGCTCAGCACACACTGGCCCTGCAAGAATTTCTAATCCAGGTGGAGAGATAAGTGACAGGGAGGAACAGCATGCTTTATACAGACCACTCTAACACACTGAATTAACACATGGAAACCCCGTTTTCCTCCACCTGGCAGAAGGCCAAACACCCTGCCCCATTTTCCATCTGCTGTGCACTTCACCCTTTGTTTATGTGTCTGCCCTTGGGTTACTGGAAACCTCTCTGTCTTGAGCTTGACCACATTATTTGAGTAACAACCCATTCAAGACATAACTGAACACTTTCCCTGCAGCATCTACTTCCCAGGTTAGGGTGAAAATTCTACAAGTGTTCCTAACAGTTCTACCCTTCACTCGGGTAGTTCAGTTGGCTTGTTTGTCTGACCTCTGCTTACCCAGGAATTTCACATCAACCACCCTGCCTGTGCTAACTTCCTGTCAGTAAGAAAACAGAGCACCAACTCTGTGGTGTAACAATACAGTTTATTCTGCTTTCATTACTACTTGTCATTCAGAATCTGAATGCCTTCTAGGATTTACGATCACGATCTAGCACACTAATATAAGAAAACTGGCTAACTTCAGGGTGACATTCACCATTCCATAAAAAACTTGAAAATTAAAAACATCCATTACTTTTCATACCATGGAGTCTCTTACAGGAGGCATAATGGTATCCTACTGCATCGTAAATTATGGTGCTCATATTATAACAATGTCAGAGGAACAGAAAATATAAATAAACCTACTTGTGCTGGGGAATTTCCACGGGCTCCGAAGGCTTATAGAAGTTCCGTCCAATTTGGTACATAGACAACTTTTTTAAGATCCTGCAAGTATACATTTTTTTACTCTTTAGTAAACATCAGTGAATGACAGAGTAATTCTAAGTTTGCACCTATGCTGAACACAATGATAAAAATATGTAGAAAGTACAGAACTCTCATTCTCACAGCACTGGAGGGTTCAGATACTTAAAATACATATGAGTGTGTACTCGTATATGTAAGAATGATCAGTTCTTCATATTTGAGAACGACAACTGAAATTATTTTTATTTGCCTGGGTTTAATTGCAATGACAAATACGCTGTCAGCAATTTCCACTGTGGTTATAACATTCTGGTTAGCATGGGGGGCGGGGGAGGGGCTGAAGCCAGCCATGTCTGAAGGCTCTTTTGGCCTCTTCCCTATTTTGAGATGAGGAGGCTGCTTCTAAGGAGGCTCCTCAAGCTCCCCAGGTGCTACCAATTAACATGGCTGCCTCGTCGGCGACTTATCCTGGTCACCTTTGGAATCTGACACATCACTGACCTGACGCTGCCCAGAGGTTCCAAGTATCACTAAGCCTCAGCCTCCCCATCTGTAAAATGGAGATTCTAATAGTACCTGCCTCAGGGCACTGAAGTGAGGATCCAATAAGACGAACTACAAGGAAAGAGTTCTGTAACTGAAAAGCACCTTCGAAATGTTAGCTGACGTACAATAGTTCCCTCGCCGGAGGGCACACGCAGGACTGGCTTCTGAGGAGCGTTATGCAGTACGAAACTGAGGCCCATGTAAGATCTAAAACCTCTGCAAGAAGTCTGAGTAGAATGAGAAAATAATGTCTCTGGGGGGAGGGGATTCCTTTATGGGCCCTACTCGGCAAAACCCCAAACTCCACTGTGCTCACCCTGTCCAGAGGCCACTGTTGAGCAAAGGGCTCGAATCTTAGGGTTTTTTTTTTTTTTTTTTAACAGATCATCTTATTGATCCACACCAGTAGCACGGAAAACAGTGGTTCACAAGCTTTTGGGTATTCACGTGCCACCCGAGAAGCTTGCTAAAAGTGTGGATTTTCAGGCCCCACTCATGAAATTCTGTTTCCTGGGTCCATTGAGGGACTAGGGAATCTGCCTTTTATCACCCAACCTCCGAGATAATTCTGCATCAGCCTAAAGAACACTGAAAAGCTGAGTCACCGCCTTCCTTCTGCCCCCCAAGTGAGAGCTGAGAGCAGCTGGGAGGAAAACAGTGCCTTCAGTTTCCTAACCCAGAGATACCTAACTATTCAGTCTAGGGGTAGCGGGTAGAAGGAAATACAGGGTATGGGAAAAGGTACACTCCCCGCTACCACTGAGACATCACAACCCTGAGTTCTTTGTCTCAACTCAAAAAATACTGGACAATGACAACTGATGCCAGTTCGAGGCTGTGCTTCACTCCGGTGCACATTATTGCACAGGTTCAGGCAGGCACACGGACCACTGCCCTAAGATGACACTGTTGCTGGCACATGGCCTACCAAATGACTGATAATCTTAAGACCCAGGCTCTATGCCGAAGGCCATCATTAGGCTAAATCCGATTCCCACTGAAGGCACCTTACTTTCTGAAGATGATGCTGAAGACCTGGACGCACACGGGAGAACTTGCCGGCAGCTCCCTCGTCAGAGCGATAGTCATCTTCACAGTCTCGCCTCTTTGAGTTTCACTTGACAATTCTGTGACCTGGGAAAAGAAGGGCTGCGTATGCACTCTACAGGTGACCCCCGAGGGTGCAGAATGGAGATGTGATAAAGCCAGCACAATTTAATTCCCATTAACACAAACAAGACTGCACATGACAGCATGGGAGTAATAATGTAATCAACACACTATGTTTGGAGGGGTTATTTTCTCTGTATCTTGCTAATCCTAGAAAAATGACGTATCTCTCTACTCTATAATTTCTTAATGGAGAATTAAAACCAGACTCAGGGTTTAAAGATTCAACCCAAAGAG
The DNA here is from genome assembly GCF_004115265.2 of Rhinolophus ferrumequinum. Lineage (NCBI taxonomy): Eukaryota > Metazoa > Chordata > Mammalia > Chiroptera > Rhinolophidae > Rhinolophus > Rhinolophus ferrumequinum. Next base: position 65,447,963 of record NC_046294.1, on the reverse strand, counting down.
AATTCCAGAATAGTGGTTCTCAATGTTTTGTGGGGAGTGGTGGGAGAGAGGCCACAAATTGCTTTGAGAGTCTGATAAAAATTACATTCTCTCAAGAAAATTTCACATCTGTATAAACCACAATGATGTACATAATATAGCCACTTTCAGGGGCGTATGGATACCCAGAAGCCTATTGGGGACTGTCCTGCCCATCCTGGGTGCATGGTTTTCAAATAAACGTCTCTCAAAAGTTTATTTATAAAAGAGAAGAGAGAGAAAGCTAAGGACAGGGGATAGACGAGGGGAAGTAAACATGGAGAGAGAGGAGAAAGTGGTAGAAGTTTAAAAAGATAGGAAATTTGTTTTTATTAATTTTTGAAAAGTCTAGAGAAATCCCTAGGGTTTTTATAATCTGAAACAATGTTCTAACAATATAATGAACGCATGAATGGGTCTCTGTATCAGCTGCCCAACTAAATTTAGAGCTCCTTCCACCAGACAGGGCTTGGTACAGGTTTCTGAAATAAAAGAATGAATGAATCAGTCAATAAAAATCACTGATCGAGGATATTTCAGAAGGGTAAGGAATCAGAAGAGGTCAGTTCATTAGCAAGCATTTATGTTATTGTACCCTTATTTTCTACAGTTAAAATGTAGTTTTTACTATTTAACTACTGTCAGGGTGAACCAAGAACGTAGGGCAGGGATGGCTCATTGCATGGAAACGAAAAGAAACGGGTCCTTTCCCAGGATATGAACTATTTCACTGAGGCAACCTCCTGCTTCAGATAAAACTGCAGAGAAATCAGAGGTGGAGAGCTTCAGGAAGAGCTGCTCAACATCTAGAAGAAGTCTGGCAGGCAGGAGAGGTGAGGGGCGCCACAGAGATTTCCGGACAAAGACTTAAGATAGCAGAAGATGCTGGCTGGCATGAGTGGGGCGGGGGGGGGGGGGGGCGCGGAGAACAGATGGTCCCCACCAAGACCTTTATCCAGCAACAGCATTCCTAACAGCCATCTGCCGTGTTTCCCCGAAAATAAGACCTCACCGGAAAATAAGCCCTAGCATGATTTTTCAGGATGACATTCCCTGAACCTAAGTCCTAATGCGTCTTTTGGAGCAAAACTTAACATAAGACCCGGTCTTATTTTGGGAGAAACACAGTAAGAGCAACCTCTTCAGCGACCTCTGCACCTCCTTCCCCAAACACCAACTCCTTGCTTCCTATGTAGGCTGTTGGACACCACACCCTCCTGTCCCTGCCTGGGCTGCTAGCCTCGGAGTGAGCTGTCACTTTTCCTCCATCCACTATCTAATTGGTTGGCAAATCTTAGCGCTTCTACACCAGCAATGTCTAATTTATTTCAGCTGCTCCAGAAGCCCAGTATTTAGCACGGAGCTGAAGAGCACTTGATTTGGAATTGGACCTCTGCCTCTTGCAGCCTGTGTGATGTGGCGCCAGTCACTTCAACTCTTTTAAGACCTTTCCCCACCTCCAAAATAGAAATGAGTCCAGGGCTCCCTTTAATCTCAAGATTAAATGAGATAATTCAGGGATCTTATCCACAGCAGCACTTTGTATCTTTGTTCAAGACCTTTTGACATCCTGCCCAGGTAATTCCAGTGACACTTTATTAATAATCTTCCCACCTTTTCCTGTCAACCACTCAGTAGGATGTGATCAGAGTAACTGTAATTTAACACGGCTACCATAGAAGCTGTCTCTCAAAGGCTTCAGGGGCCAATGGAGGACACTCCCTCTTCCTCAGGAGGACATTTAAATTTCTCCCGACTTTTGGAGCCACGCTTCTATTCCTTCCTGACTAAATCTGAATGATCAGAAGTTTCTAAAATGTGCCCCTCACTTCCTATCATTGTGCCTTTGCTCCTTCTGGTTCTTCTGTCAAGAAACCCAGCCTCCACCTCCACCCAACAACCCCTTCATTGATCCAAATTCTACCCAAGAAATGAATTAAACATCACTCCCTCTGAAGTGTCCTGCTGGAAACGATCTTGCCTTGCATTAAGCTCTGTACCCAGACTTTAGGCAAGATACTTAACCTCTCAAAGGCTCCAGGGGTGATGAGAGGACTAAATGAGACAAATGGAGCCTGGAAGGCGTAACAGCAGCACCGGTGGTAGGTGGGACAGAACGTTTCGAGCTGTTCAATCTAAGAGAGAAGTGCTGGGGCTAATCCAGAGAACCACCAAGCACAGCACCTAACACCTAGTAAACGCTCAGTAAATGTTAGCATATTAAAACTACTCATTATTATTATGGCACTTATTTCATTCCACTTTGCACTTCATTTATGTGTAGGTAACTTCAGTACTAAATTGAAATTTTTTTGACAGCAAGCGCCTTTCCTTACTGATTTTTGTTTCCTCCCTAGTGGCAGCACCCTGCCAGGTACACAGTAGTCTCTTTCTAAATATAGAATGAATGCATGAGAGTGGCAAATGGATGTGACCAGTGACAGATACCCAGAATGTGGCCACAGATGCACAGATGGGGTCTGTGAGACAGTGGAAGGCCAGGAGGGAACAGGGCTTCTGGAATAGTACCATTTGGGAGTGCAACGAATGAATCATTGGAGGAGCTCTCAACTAAAATAAGCTTCCTATGAAGTATGGAGAGATGGATGGGAGTGCAGGATTACGCCTGAGTCAATATGAAGAAGGCTAGAATTCAAAGGTGAGAATAGCAACATTTTCGTTAGGACACTTTCTTTTTCACTGTCACTGGGTGGCAGGCCATGTTGATAAGGAATAAGACAACACACTTCTGTCTCAACCTAGTAAACCTAGGTTTCTGTCTACACCTAGTATCACCTGTGTCTGGGAAATAAAATCAACAGGCCTGATTTGTCAAACCACGTTTTTACCATCTATTTACTTACCTGCCTCTTCATTAGACTCATCTCCAAGAACAGAAGGTATGTGGCACATATTATATGCTCATTTTGAATGAGAAGTGAATAATATTAATGTATTCCTAGTATCTATAGATTAAAATTTCTCCACTTTGGTTAGGTACATTAAGTAAGCTGGACCATGCAAGAGGGATATATAATAATTTTAATATATCTAAATTTCCAAACTGTTACTACAGATGTATCTATAAGCAAGATAATCTTAAATGACAACAATACACTTGAAATATATATTTAAGTATGAGTGGCCATATTACCACACTGTCAACATCTGGACATATGCTAAAACACTGAAAGATCAATAAAGACTTATGATGAATAAAAATGTTTCCAAATTTACAGGTAGAGATTTTCCAAGCCCTTAAATTTAATCATATGGTATAATTTTAAAGTTCCATATCCAGATGAAATAAACGCTCAAGTAGGCTCCTATAAATCTCAAGATCTCGTAAAAAAATACAGGCCTCAAGAGGACTTAGAAATACATTTCTTGAGGAAATTCACAAAAATTTACATGGAGTCCAGAAATTTACATTTATGCTATTGGTACCATTCTGATCAAAATGTTGAACTAAAGGATTAAGTTTTCCAAGGGATAGAAGCACAACGTTTGCATCCAATGCTCTGTTTTAATTTTTCATACAGAACCTAGTTCTTTTTTCCTTGTAGCGATTTTAATAGTGCTTTAGAAGAAAGCATGTGATGGAGCTTCAAGACCAGTATCTTTGTTTTAGAACTGAAAGTACTGAAGGTATAAAAAATAGATAAAGGAATATGACTCATGCAATTGCCATATCCAGTGGTCACACAATTAAAAATATATTTTTAAGACTGATATCAATAACTCATTACTTCATGGGGGTGGCCGGTTAGCTCAACTGGTTAGAGCGTGGTGCTAATAACTCATTACTTCATAGGATGGGGCAAGTCAGGAAAGAAATGACAATTTTAGCATCAGAGATTGATGTGAAGTTATTCGGACACATGGGAATAATCATGCAGGAGCAAAAATGGACAGTAAATTTGAAGCTCTGAAGCCACAGGATAAATAGTGTTTCTCAAAGTCTTGTCTATTTTGGGAAAAATTGTAAAAGAATGCCTACTTCAAGGACATTTTGCCTAAAACAAGTAGTTGTGAAAACAGTGTTTGTATTACACCTTTTATTTTTAAAATGCCAGAGCATCAGGTTCTTTATTAAGCAATCAATTACTGACCAGGCCTTATTTAGGGAGTGCTTTTGCTCTCAGATGTGGGAACAAGCAAGAAGAAAGGAGTGAGGGAAATACCCATTCGAACTGTCCTGAAAATCAACTAACCTCTTAAATATATATGGATGAGTATAAATATATGCACGTGTGTGCATATTTTAAAAAATAACCATACTATACCTTTTCTTCCAGCTTTTGTGAGAGAAAAAGGATGACACCATCAAATGCTTTTGCTTTGTTGGAAAGTTCCCTATGACTATAAAGCAAAGCAATTCTCATTCTTCTAGATTCTAAATTTGGCGTGTATGTCACATGATACTGGTAAAGCTGCCAGTCCTGGGGCAAATCTAAACTAAAGAGATTTGTGACCAGTTTCACGGGTATTCCACTGGAACCTGAGGAAAACAAATAAAAACCATTTTTTAACAACAACAACAACAATAACAGAATCATTCCATGTTAATATTAATCACAACATTTAAAAAATGTATTTGCATAAGTCAGCACAGCTATTGCTATAAAGCCAGTATTCTTGCTCAGTGACACAAGACAAGCTCTGATAACCTTTAGCCGTATAAACTTAAGGAGTCCTATAAACACACATTTGGGAATTAAAAAGGGGTTGTGCATAAAGCAGGCCTCATAAGAGCAGACACTGACATTCTTATCCCTGGGAGAAGAGAAGCATCTGAATTCAACTTCCTCAGGACTCCTTCCAAAGCTTGCCTTCCAGTTCTGATTCTGTGCAATTCAAACCAGCTCAAATAATATTTTCAGATGCTGCTCTGAAATTATGCTGATCTCAGAGTATAAAGAAACTGTCCCGTTCTTACCATGAATACAACCCCCAACCTCTTGGAAATCCAGATAATCGAGTTAATCATACTTCTGAAAATTCTGAAATAGTTCATTCCATGGTTAGACCGCTCTACAAATCCCAGAGAAGGCCCTCAGAGATTGAGGGGAGGACTGAGGAGAGAGGAAGGAATTACACATCTTTCCTGTGTGAAACAGGGCCATTGGGCTTCTGTTTTCTGCAGGCACAGGAGACCATGTGTGCTTCCAGGAATTCCATCACTTACAAAAATTTTTATTCACCTCTTCTAAGTCTATAGGACAGAATCAGAGATGGCCACGATATATTCCAGATGGTCAGTGCTCAAGATGGCGCAAGTTCCCTTCAGGACAGAATCCAGAAGGGCACAAATGAGGTATTTCTCATCTCTCCTTGAAGGGAATTATCCAGTGCTTGTCTTATAGAAAAGAATTATATCAAACAATGGAAGAAGTGGAAACATGAGCGCCTGAGGTGATGAGAAAGAAAAAGTATCATATATGCCTTAGTATTTCCTCAGCTTCTACCTGTGGTATAACATCTGTTAGGAGCAAGGAATTATTGTGCTATTTTAATTAAACAAAAGCTTTCGTTTGTTCTTTCCAGATCCTGAGGAAATAACAACATATTTTGGCTGCTCATATTAGGACAAAGAGAAGTCATCCTAGAATGTCAGAGCTGGAAGATCCTCCGAGATCCTCTACACCAGTATTTGCAAACTAATCATGACTCCCCCCACCAGCACTGTAGTTATGAAAGTACATGAGGTAAACCATCATTTTCATGAAAACACACAACTGAACTGGGTCAGAGACACTTCCACCCAGTTAGGGCAAGCACTGTTTCATGAAACCTGTTTCAACTGTGTGTGTATAGTTTGTGTATGCTGGATAACAATATAGCTACTTCTTATTTTACTGCATGGTTTTTAAAAGTTTGAAAAAGACTGATCTGTATCAGGGAGTCTTAACTTTTGAGAGGGACTCTCAAAGCCTTTTGAGGATCCAATGAAAACAACAGACCTACTTCCCTGAAAATGCTATTCCCACAATTCTGGGTGCAATTTCAGGGGAGAGGCTGTAATCTGGGTTAAGAATTACAGAACGAGGCCACATTTTTCTTTTTACAGCTGAAGTAGAAAGGTGATTATTCCCATACAGGAAAAGGACTAGGAAAGAGACAAAACATCTTTTTTAACCCCTACCCCAGTTTTAAAGAGAAAATGTTTTCAATGAGTGAAATGTGGAAGCATTTGAGATCTTGCCCCCCAGCATGGCATGAGCTTGGCTCAAATAAAGTTTCATTAAAAAAAAAAAAAGTGAACTGCAGTTTTGGGGAAATGTTATTATTTCTATTAATAAAAGATATTTAAGGCTAAAAGAACTATGTCTAGATAATGCCTTGAATATAGATGTTTAATAAATATCTATTAATTATATGCACTCATTTATTTTAGATCTAGAAATTAAAATTACTTAAGCAAGATCTGGTAACATTAAAAAAGTAAGTTACATGAAGACCAGGTACCTGTTTTGCAGTCTCTCACATGGGTCAATTTCTCTCTGGTACACACACCCAAATCCATTAAGTCTCGTCTGATTTTCCCACCTCTTTCCATGAAGGTACAACCAGCATCATCTGAAGATATGTTATCTTTATCTAAAATATGAAGAAAACACCGTAATACCTCATTTTATTCTAGTGATATTGTTTACAACTACTATATCAAAAAAATGCATCTACAACCAAAACTCAGATTTTTGTGGTTTTTAATAAAACTGGTCCACATTGCTGAAAATAGTCATGATTATATACTGACGTCTTTAGCCTAAAAATTGAAAATTGTAAAGGAAGCATAGCATGTTTTGTTAGAAATAATAGACCCAAGTTAGCCCCACTTCCTAACATTGTGGTCTGGTCTGACTCTCCTCTTAGCTAAGGAGCTAGCTCTATCTCCCTATGTCCCATCCCACACCCACTTCGGGAGGGTACTCTCCCTCCTACAGCTCTCATGTAACACCATGAAGTTGTACAAGGTCTGACAATTAAGTTCGCGAACTTGTTGCTAACCTTTTTTTATATCAGAAGGATTGTTCGTTATGAATTTGTACCAAATGGACAAACAATTAACCAAAGTTTACTATTTGGACGTGCTGAAAAGTCTGCATAAACAAGTTAGTCAAAAACGACCTGAACTTTTCGCCAACAATTCATGGCTCTTGCATCACGACAATGCACCACTCACACAGCACTGTCTGTGAGGGAGTATTTAACCAGTAAACAAACAACTGTACTGGAACACCCTTCCTACTCACCTGATCTGGCCCCCGGTGACTTCTTTCTTTACCTGAAGATAAAGAAAATACTGAAAGGAAGACATTTGGATGACATTCAGGACCTCAAGAGTAATACGACGACAGCTCTGATGGCCATTCCAGAAAAAGAGTTCCAAATTGCTTTGAAGGGTGGGCTAGGTGCTGGCTTTGGTGCATAACTTCCCAAGGGGAGTACTTTGAAGGTGACCGTAGTGATATAGGACTTTTTCTAGGATGAGTCTGCAAACTTAATTGTCTGACCTTGTAGACTAAGACCATCCACACCAACTTCTGCACAGGTTGGGGCTGAATCTCTCACCTTTCCCATCACAAGAAGAGAAATGCCCAAAACACACTGCCGTAAGGCTTTATGCTAGATCATTCCCTTGAGAACGAAAGCCAGCATTTCACCTTGGGGCATAACCACTCACGGTTAGGTTCTAGAGAATATGCAATTAAAATGCAAACGAGAATTTTCTGCTTAAACGAGTACAACGAGATGTTGATTTTTTAGATACAACCTAGGCACTCTAAAGATAACATGACAATGTAAAAATACAGAATAGTACAACAAAGTAACATGACTCACAGTGTGACGCTTTTCCAGAACTCTGACTTGACCGCTGTCCTTCAATAGAGTCACTGGATGCAACTAAGCCAAATGGCGGCATCACCTGCTCCAAACTGCTGTTCACACCCTTTTCAGTGGAGTCTGAGCCTTCCAGGAAAATTTTAAAATTTATTTAATTTTTAAAAATTATCCTCACTAGATTATCCATATTATTCACTGCTCTTGGTTTCAAAAGATGTTGGGTGGTTTCTAAAAATTCAGTCTACCATAGAATGGTAGTTGCCAGAGGCTAGGAGAAGAGGGAAATGGCGAGTTTTTGTTTCACAAGTACAGAGCTTCAGTTTTGCAAGATGAAAGAAGTCCTAGAGATGGATGGTGGTGATGGTTGCTGAACAATGTGAATGTCCTTAGTGCCACCGGACTGTACAATTAAAAATGGTTAAAAGGGTAAATTTCACGTTATGTATATTTTGCCACAATAAATAAATAAATAAATAAATAAATAAATAATTACTGAATCTACCCTCAAAGGATGAAGGGTTTCCATCACTTCATAGTCACGAGAATGTGCAGCAAACATGGAAAGAAAAGTCCCAAGGAGAAGCTGGGTTAAGGTTTGAACGGGGGCAGGAGTGTTGAACCTGACGCACTGGCTCTCGGAGCAGGTCTTCTGAGGGACCGCATTCACTTCTGTGACTTCAGATCACAAAGGGTACTTGCGCAGAGTTAGGAAAACCCCAGTGGAGAACAAGACAGCCAAAGTGGGTGGGAGGACTGATGATCCTAAGAGTCTGGAAGAACCTGAGTGCTTAGAGCTTACACGGTATTAGCACTTGATCACTCAACTTCACCTGGTCAGAGCAAAGGAGATGAGATGGCTAACAGATTTCGGCAGTGGTTTTGGGCTGAATTCAACAATATTCCTATGTTGAAGTCCTAACCCCTAATATCTCAGAATGTTACTGTATTTGGAGACAGACTCTTTAAAGAGGTAGTTAAGTTAAAATTAGGATGGGGCCTAATCCAGTATGACTGGTGTCCTTATAAGAAGAGATTAGGGCACAGACAAGTACAGACGGGAGACCATGTGAAGGCACAGGAAGAAGATAGCCATCTACAAGCCAAGGAGAGAGGCTTTGAAGAAATCCACCTTTCAGACGCCTTCATCTTGGACTTCCAGCCTCCAGAATTATGAAACGTACATTTCTATTATTTAAGCCACCCAACTTGTGCTTTGTCATGGCAACCCTAGCAAAGTAACGCCTTGGGTATACCAACTCACACTGTGATAGCAGCTACTTGGAGTAGCATGTTGCCAAGAATCCTGAGGCCAGATATGGATTTACAAGGAAAAGAGCTACCAAATGGTGACATTTACCACAGATGGGGAAGGAAGGAGAGAGCAGTGGCAGCAGGCACGCCAGGTTTCTACCATCCCTGCAAGGTGATGACACTGACATTTACATGTCATACAGAATTTTAAAATGTTTTTTCAAAAATTATTGAGTGAACACAAAGAACCCAAACACTAGCTTCCTGATGTCTGCAGATTCCCAACTGCCAACCACCGTCAGGAAATTCAGCAGCAGACTCTGTGTTTGGGAGTCCCAAGGAAACACAACAAACACAGGGGATCCTTCAAGAAAAGGTAACTGGGATGCTCAAGAAGTGACCCGGGGGCTGTAAGGTTTAGTAGTCACTCCTGTTCCATTCAGATGGAATGGAACGGAATGGAACAGACTATCGTACTTACATTGCTGTGAAATCCCGCTTGTTCCCACGAAGCCACGGTTAGATAATGCTTCATTATTACTAGGATCAACAGATGGAGGCTAAAATGGACAAAAAAAAGTTTTGGTCAGATATGAGATGTTCATTCATAAACCAAAATGTCATAATAAAATAAGACCAAGGCATGTCCTAAGTCATTAAATTGCCATGAACTAACATTAACAGGTAAAATGCTTAAGAAATAAGAGATTGTCCATTCTAGAAAAAAGGATAAGAACAAGCAATAGTTCTCCCCATTCATCAGACTTTGATTTCAGTACCAACTGTGAGCCAGATACAGCCATTAGACCCTGGAGGTATAAAGAGGCAGAGATGTGATCCTATCAACCAGGGAGCTCATTAAAGGAAATGGGGTACACATGAGTATCACCTCACGCTTCCATGGCCCACAGACACGGGGCCTCCGATGTGAACATGTTTGTAGCAAGAAATAAATTGAAACAAAAACTCATAGACACAGACAATAGTTTAGTGGTTACCAGAGGGTCAGTGGTAGAGGAGGGTAAACAGGGTCAAATATATGGTGATGGAAGAATGGACTCTGGCTCGTGAACACACAATGTTATATATATAGATGACGTATTACAGAATTGTACACTTGAAACCTATGTAATTTTGCTAACCATTGTCACCCCAATAAATTTTAATAGAAACAGAAAGAAACTGAGCCCAGAGGATCTGGGTCACCAGCTCAGGTGATGACTGTCCTGAATAAACTAGTCCAAATTAGTTCACAAGTGACAGGGAGCCATGAATTTTTTTTTCCCACAGTAATTACTTCTCTTTGTTCAAGAAGGAATATATCTTGTCCTGCTAGAAAATGCATGAAGTCAAAAGAAGACGTTTTCGTGAGAGTAAAGGCATAAAGACCACGGGATACTCACTTCCGTACTTTTGGTCTAAGAGATTTCTCCAAATACTAAAGAGTACAAGTAACATCACTCAAAAGTTATTCATTTGATGGTCAATCCATTCCAGCTGCCTGAGTCTAACAAGGAGCCCTACCTACCCACAGTGGCTGCTCAAGAAACAGTAGTTGAATCAAAACTGTATCTGTATCTGACATTACTTATATTTATATATGAATTAGCAAGAGGAATCGTATTAAATTATATACCATATAATGGTACTACTGAAGCTACAGCAATTTTTACCAGAAGACTTAACCCCAAATCAAGTAACCAAAATTGAGAAACTAGCAGAGGACACACTTGCCTCCAATTTTCAGTCCTCTTCACTGGCCAAAATATCTACCTTAAAAATCTTACTCAGAATAAGACCCCAGAAGAAAAAATAAAAAAATGAGAAACCCTGGAAAGACTCAAAGTTCAGAGAGACGATAATCCACTACTTCCTAGGAGAGAGGAAGAGAGATCCACAGAAGGCAGTAGCCATGAAGGAGAAAGGTAGGAAGGAAAGGTAGGGAGGGGAGGAGGAGGGAGAGGGGGAGGAAGAAGAAGAGGGGGAGCGGGAACGGAACGGGGGGGACGGGGGGGGGGGGAGGGAGGAAGAGAGAGAGAGAGAGGGAGAGAGAGAGAGAGAGGGAGGGAGGGAGGAGGGAGAATGTCCCCTTGTACGCACCCACTGCGAGGATTGGGGGCGCCCCATTTCCACCGCGCTGGGGCTGCGGGCGATGCCTCTCGCTCTCACGCGGGCCCGTCCACTCATGTTCCGGATGAGCCGAGTGACTTCCAACGCAGCAAAGTGCCAAGTAGTCTTTTTTTCTATTGGTATCCAAATGGCACGGCTGTGACTGGAGATGGTAGTTCTCTGGCCCCTAGGCTGGAAACGACCGGCGTCCGATGCCTGGGCGGACAGAGCACGCACAACCCGCGGGTTCCAATGGGGGTGGGAGGAGAGCAGTGGAGAGAGCGTGGGCTGGGCTGGGCGGGGCGGGGCGGGGGCGTGGGCAAGGGCCCAGGCTCCCCTTTTCTTTCCACCCCCCTACCCAAATTTGGCATTATTCAGCTCCCTAGTTTTTTGCTCATCTTATGTGTGTAAGGTCGCATCAAACTTTTTCAGTTTGTATTTTCTGCTCAAGTGTGGGTAAGCACTTCCTCATCTATGTGATACCATATAAGACCCGGTCTTATTTTGGGGGAAACACGGTAGCTCTGGAATTTTCCATTCTGTGAATTGTCTGTTTATGTACCTTGTTTTTAAAATTGCGCTACTCGTGTTTTCCTTTGTGATTTGGAAGAAGTTTTATATATTTTTTGACATTGCAAATATCCATTCCCAATCTATCACTGTTTAATTTTGACTGAAGTCCTTTATCTAACAAGGTATGTACTCAAATATACCAACTTTTAATTTTATGATTTGTCTTTTCTGGGTCTTCTTGAAAGAAAATTTTCCCTGCCCTATGATTACAAGGATATTATATGGCATTAAATATCTCGTAGCCTTCAGGAATATGTATGGACACAATGCTAGATGTTTCCATCTGTTCAAATTCCCTTTAGATCCTTTAGTAGCATTTAAATTATTTTTCATAAAAGTCCGGTGTATTATTTAATTTCTGGAAATTTTATAGTGTTTTGTTTTTGTTGTATTTCCTCATTAGTTATTCCTTGTTATAGCCACAAAATACTGATTTTTATAAGTTGATATTGTTTATCGAATTTGCTGAACTCCTTAGTTCTTATAGCTTCTCTTCTGATTTCATTTGAGTTTGAATGTAGATGATTAGACCACAAATAATAACAATTTTATTTCATCCCTTCTTATTTTTCTTTTTCTTGTCATGTTGGTCGAGCTTTCCTGTACAATGTTGAAAGTTACTGTGACAGCTGGCATTCTTGTCTTCACCATGTTATTAAGGAAACTACCTCTGAAATGCCTTCATTTTGTTTGCTGTTTGCTGTAAATATCTGGTTTATCGTGTTTATCATTTTAAGGAAGCTCCCTCTATTCCTAGTTTTCAAAGATTATTTTAACCATAAATATGTGTAGAACTTCATTAAATACTACTGAGGATCAATTGAAAAGCTTGTGCTAAGGTTATAGGCATAGGACAGACAGTTCATCAGAGTTAGGTGGGGTCCATCAGGATGGGCAATAGGTGGGTAAAATGTGGTGGACGTATAGAGTGGAATACTAGGCCAGCAGTCACGAACAATGACTTAGAGATACATTCAGCGGCATGAATAGATCTTTACACATTGTGTTGAATGAAGAAAAAGCAAGAAAAGATTGACATCTATACTATGGCAAAGCACCACGTTAAGTTTTAAAACATTAGGGACATATGTACTTGGATATGTACTAATTTTTTCAAGTAAGGATTTATACCCAAGGATATCCAACAGGTATAATAAATTGAGTACCTATATAAGGGAGAAAAATAGGAGTGGGAATCGGAGAAATGAAAGGGAAAGCAAAATATCATACAATATAGAACTTGCATAGACCCATGAGAACCATGTGTAATGAACTGAAGAATACGGTTCATTCAACTTTCTGTACTTAAGGTCCTACAATTAAATAACTATTACAGCAAATGTCCAGAGAAAGAAAAACTCCCACTATGTACTAGATGTTAACTGCTTAACCATTGTGATGGAAATCTTCCCTAACGTTATCTGCCTCCTGATCTACAGTGAATGCTCTAACGGTCAATTAACTCCTTCTGGATATCTGAACTTACAAGCATTGACTATTCTGAGCTGCAGAGATGTATCTATTTGTTTACACAGAAACCCATTGTGCTCCAGAAAAGGATTTAAATAAAACTAGAGGGAAAATGGTTACATTGGAGAGCTTCTCTGTTCCCTAGTTCCTCCCTAGTTCTCTACTCCTTAGGTTTGCACTTTCCTCACCCCAGCACTCTTTCCCTGGGAAAATCTATCCATCTCCATCAGGAAGCCCCACCCAAGGACCAGAGGGTCAATTTTGATTTTCTTTGGCCCTAGTACTTTTACCTTGGTGGGAACCTTCTTCAATTAAAAAAAAAAATGTATATTAGAAATTATATCTTACAAATTAGATGGTATAAAAATGAATATATTTTAGATTCCACATATAAGCGAAACCATATGGTGTTTGTCTTTCTCTATCTGACTTATTTCACTTAGCATAATACCTTTTAGGTTCATCCATGCTGTCACAAATGGCAAGATTTCATTCTTTTTTATTGCTGGGTAATAGTCCATTGTATAGCTATACCACATGTTCTTTATCCATTCCTAGAAACAGAGACCAAAGGGATGGTTACCAGAAGGGAGGTGGTTGGGGTAATGGGTGAAAAAGGTGAAGGGGAATATAGTCAATAATATTGTGATAAGTTTGCACAGTGACAAATGATTCCTAGAATTAGTGGGGTGATCACATTGTCAGGTATAAAAATCTCCAATCACTATATTGTATACCTGGAACTAATACAACTAATATAATATTGTATAGCAACTATACCTAAATTAAAAAAATATTCACTAGCCTCAATAAAATAAGAAAAATGTATGTTATATTATAAATAATTTTCTTCTACATCAGATTTTTTCTCTTCTGATTTTAAAGGAAATTAAAACATTTTCAAGCACCCCCAAAAGTACGGTGGGCCTTAGGCACTGTGCCTGCTGTGTCTACTGCATGAGGCAGTCCTGCTCTGACCTCCATATGCATTTCCCAGATCGAATGATGTGACGTGGAAGCATAGTCAGGGGCTACATCAGGAAGCTCAGGAAAGATCCTCGACTTCCAGTCCCCACGGAAGCGTACAGGAGGATCCACTTAGGGTGGATTCTAAGCTCAAGATCAATAGCCAAGGGTATATGTGGGTCTCCGGGTCAGAGTTCCTTTGCAGTATTGTGTTTCCCTGAAAATAAGACCTAGCCAGACAATCAGCTCTAATGTGTCTTTTGGAGCAAAAATTAATATAAGACCCGGTCTTATGGTAAAATAAGACCTGGTTTTGATATGATATGATATGATATATGATATGATACCCAGTGTTATTTTACCGTAATATAAGACCGAGTCTAAAATTAAAATTGAAAATTAGATTCTGCTCCTAAAAAAGTTTGAAAACAACCCATATAGGCTTTTCTCTTACTTTGGGGCAAGAAACTACCTAAACAATGAGTTCTCGTGTGTTAGAGAAACTTATTTTATTTATTTGGTTACTTGCTTATTTTTTCTTCCTTCCATATGGTTCCACCATGAGGATTTGAACTTCGAGTGTCACTACTTTATCCCCAGCAACTAATCAGGGCCCAGCAGTTGGGAAAATAGTTGTTGGATGCTTGAAGATGCTTGAAGATCATGAGAAAATTCCCCTTAGTTTCTTCCTCTCTCCTTTATGTTGTCCTACCACTTCACACTTTTCCATAAAGAAATTTCATTTCAACTCTTTAATCATCTTTCCCTAATGACTCAGTAATTTTGGCAATTATGGGAACAGAATACGAGTTAAAGACAAAAATTGTTATTACAATGCGTTATGATATCTAGAAATCAACTTGAATCTTGCTTACGTAGTTCAACTTGCTCACTGCTTGGAGTCTAGGTAGTAGACTAATGTACTTAATAAATAAAGCAAGATAGTATAACCATAATCCCAAAAGAATGAAAAGGGAATTTCAAGCAGAATGGCAGGTTGCTAAAGTTGATGTCTAAATAATTGTGGTTTATGGTATATACTACATGCTTATAGAATTACGGGGCAATAAATAACCTTTATAAATCTTTAAAGAAGGAATCGAGTTGTGTATGACTAATTTCCAAGAGTGCTATGTAATACTTTTGATTATTTTATTATGAAATAATGAAAAAAAAGTTTAGAATTTTATTAGTCATTCCAGAGGACTGCTGGCAAATAAAGTATTTTCAAATAGAACAAAGCAGATGTACTGATTAAAGACATTCATTTCCTTTGGCTTCAAGAGGAGTTTATTTGTCAAGGCTGGTGGAAAGAATATAATATAGAAAAGTATAAAAAGAAGGAGAAAATGGATTTTTTAATTGTAAACTTTGAAAATGGCATCTGAATTACTGAGGATTTTCCATTCAATTATGTATGAAGCATGATAAATAGATGCTCATTTAACAGTGTAACTCAGAAAATACTGCAGAGTGTTTATGTCCTAAAAATGCAAATGGACTATTTGTGACAACATGGATGGATCTTGAGATTATAATGCTAAGCGAAATAAGTCAGACAGAAAAAGCAGAGAACCATATGATTTCACTGATATGTGGTATGTAAACCAAAAACAACAAAAGAACAAGACAAATAAATGAGAAACAAAAACTCATAGACACAGACAATAGTTTAGTGGTTACCAGAGGGTCAGGGGGCAGGAGGTTGGTATATGAGGGTAAGGGGGATCAAATATATGGTGATGGAAGGAGAACTGACTCTGGGTGGTGGACACACAATGGGATTTATAGATGATGTAATACAGAATTGTACACCTGAAATCTATGTAACTTTACTAACAATTGTCACCCCAACAAACTTTAATTAAAAAAATGCAAATGGACATGTCACTCAGTAAAAATAGAGAGGTACTTTGTAGTCAGTCTTCCTGATTTGCTTTACAGATTGAGAATTAGAGAGCAAAGCTGCCTGTGCTACTATGAACTACTCACCCTAATCTCATATCAATCCATTTCAATAAAAGAATAACAGGACTTGCCTATTTATTTGTATGGAGTAGTCTACTCTAGGCTTCCTCAGTGTCCTGATCCAAAACAGCAGTATTAACTTAAAACCAAGGATAGCACCATGCAAAGTTGGCACATTGGCCATTTCAGGGTAAGAATATCTCATGCACTGCTGTGGGATTGCAGATTGGTGCAGCCACCATGGAGATCAGTATGGAGGTATCTCAAAAAACTGGAAATGGAACTACCTTAAGACCCAGCAATTCCACTCTTAGGTATCTATCCAGAGAATTCCAAAACGCTAATTAGAAAAAATTTATGCACTCCTATGTTTATTGCAGCACTATACACAATAGCCAAGACATGGAAACACCAAAATGTCCATCGGTAGATGACTGGATTAAGAAACTGTGGTACATTGATACAATGGAGTATTACTCGGCCATAAAGATGAATGAAATCTTACCATTTGCAACGATATGGATGGACCTAGAGAACATGATGCTAAGTAAAATAAGTCAGACAGAGAAAGACAAATACCATATGATCTCACTTATATGTGAAATCTAAAGAATAGAATAAATGGACAAACTAATCAGAAACAGTCTCAGAGATATAGAGAACAAACTAAGGGTTGCTAGATGGGAGGGGGGTGGGAATGAGGGAGAAGGTGAGGGGATTAGAAAGCACAGTGGGTAACCCCAATTGCCATGGGGATACGAAAGACAATTTGGGGAATATAATCAATAATGTAAAGACTATGTAGGGTATCTGATGGACACTTGTCTTATTAGGGGGACCACTTCATGGATGGTGTAGGTGCCTGACCACTGCAGTGTACACCTAAAGCTGAAGCTGAATAATAATGAATGTCAACTATAATTTAATATATATAGTCACAGGATGTGGAGTACAGCAGAGGGAATAGAGTCAGTGGAACTGTAACAGCTATACACGATGTCGGAGGGGTAGTAGATGGGGGAGGGGATTGTCACTTTGTGAGGGGTGTAAATGTCTAACTATTACATTGTTTTGTACACCTGAAACTAAAAAAAAAGAAAGAAAGAAAATAGAATATCTGAAACCATTTCCTTCCCAGTACATCAAGTAAAAGGACAGTAGTATTGTCAGACATTTAAACAACAGAGAAGAAGAATGTGGCAGTAGCACCGAAGGCAACAATAAAATAATAATTTCTTCTTATTTCTTAGGATATAAAAACCTGAGAGAATAGGGTTAAGTGGCACAGTTCAAGGTATAAACTTTAAAAACTAAAGTTTTACCATACGGATCCAGCAATGGCATTCATTGGTATTTACTCGAAAGAGTTGAAAACTTCCCACACAAATATTTATAGCTGCTTTATTCATAATTGACAAAACTTGGAGACAACCAAGATGTCCTTCTATAGGTGAATGGATAAATGAACTGTGGTACATCCAGATTATGGAATATTAGTCAGTGCTAAAAAGAAATGAGTTATCAAGTCATGAAAAGACTTGGAGGAACCTTAAATGCACGTTACTAAGTGAAAGAAACCAATCTGAAAAGGCTACATGCTGTGTGACTCCTACCCTATGACATTCCAGAAAAGGCAAAACTGTAGAGACGGTAAAAAGATCTGGTTGCCAGGGGTTATGGGTGTGGGAGAAACAAATACGTGGAACAGAGAGGATATTTAGGGCAGTGAAACCACTCTGTATGAAACTATAATTGTAAATACATGCCATTATACATGTCCAAATCCATAAAACATGCAATACCAAGAGTACAACCTTATGTAAACTATACAGACTTTGGGTGATTATGGTACGTCAACGTAGCAAATATACCATGCTAGTAGGAGCTATTGATATGAGGGCAGGCAGTATGTGGGAAATCTCCGTACTTTCAATTTTCCTGTGAACCTAAAACTGCTCTAAAATATAAAGGCTAATATATATATATATAATATATACTATATATTATATACATATATATTATATATGTAACATATATTATATATATTTCAATATATATATTATATATGTATATGTGTATATACATATATTATATATATTATATACTATATACATATATAATATACATTATGTGTGTAATATATATGGTAAAGATCTTGTATATAGAATATAGAAAGATTTAATGGAATACTCTTCAGCAATAAAAAGGAACGAATTACTAATGCACGCAACAATAGAAAAGTCTCAAATGCATTATGTTAAGCAAAAGAAGCCAGATTGAAAGGTTACATACTACTCAGTTTCATTTATGACATTTTAGAGAAAGCAAACTATAACAACAGAAAACAGATCATTGGTTGTCAAGAAATGGAGGTGGTGGGAGCTGTGTCCAAAGAGGCATGAGGAAAATTTAGGGGATGATGAACTTGGTTCCTAGATCCCGAAATGCCATTGGCAGTGCTGCACTGCCAATCACCAGAATCACTGAATTAATTGAACTAGCTAAATTTCATTAGGCTTCAGATGTCCAAATGGAACTTGGTAAACTGAACACGTGGGACTTTTATCCGCTCAAAAGTCTGTGAAGACAGGAAACACTGGCAAAGGCCGTATCTCCTCTTTGGGATTTATTCTGGGCAAACTAAACTAATGCCTTCAGTGGTTCCCCTCACTTTTAGAAAACAATCCAAAGTTCTTATTCCCAAGTTCAAGGCTCTTAATGATCAGACCCTGCTCTTCTCTCCAGAATCACCTCTTAGACTCCTCACCTCCTGCCCCCAGCACTCTCTTGTCTTCTACCGTGTTTCCCCGAAAATAAGACCTACCCAGAAATTAAGCCTCAGTTAAGATCCTCAGCCAGATGGACCCATTTAGTACGTTATGACGATGTTCCACAAGAAGATGACATGACTTTGAATAAATGTAGGTTGTTGTACATGAAAAAAATAAGACATCCCCTGAAAATATGCCCTAATACATCTTTTGGAGCAAAAATTAATATAAGACCCAGTCTTATTTGGGGGGAACACAGTAGTCCTGTTCCTCTAACCTACGACATTCTTTCACACACATGGGTTTTTCCCATGTGAGCTCCTCCCAAATAGATATCTCTTATACTCATATCTCATGTGTACTAACTCCTCTTCATACTGAAAAACTCAAGATTCACACAGACTTTTCTAGATCGGGGACATCTTCCCTCATTCCACTCACTCTCCACACCCAAGTTGAATTAGATACCCCTTACCTATGCTCCCATTATGCTCCATACATTCCTTTGCCATGACTCTAATCAAGCCACTTGAAAACTGTAGCTTCATTTGTCTGTGTCTGCTTCTAGACTGTGATCTCCTTGAGGGCAGGGACCAGGTTTTCCAACTCTGTATCACCAGAACCTAGTAGAATACCCATTATGTGTAAACAGATATTGATTAAATGAATGGCTGACTGGATTCTTGCCTGGATGTGGATGGATGGATGATGGATGGATGGATGGATGGATGGATGGATGGATGGATGGATAGATAGGAACTGTAAATTTGTGTCTCTGTGTTTCTTGTGCATTAATACATCTGAATGCCTTACTGACTGATTTGGATTTCTACTTATCCCACCACCTGTTTTCAAATGTGAAATTTATAAAGATAAAGTTAAGATTATACTGTAGAAGATAATACATACCAGGTTGGAGGGGACTCACATATTTTAGCGTTCCTTGGCTATGGATCAACACCATTCAGGAAATACTAGTTTCATCGCTTGCACAATATCAAGATGACCAGGCAACTCAGACTAGCCAAAGTTACTATATACTGTTCCAGTTTGATCGTGGTTCTTAAGGCCCAGATTTAATCTCAAGTATAATGTCAAATAACTGAAATATAACTATAATTCTGTCTACTCTGCTTTGAGGAAAAGGAGAAGTGACAGGAATGGAGAGAAGAGGATGATACACTTTGCTTAAAAAATTAGTTGGGGATAGAGCCAGGCTTAGATGAATGAAACAAACATGAATAAATTTTAAAAATTAACTGCATGTGCGGGAACAACCTAAAAACAAAAAAGTACTTTTAATATATACTTTTGGCATAACAATGGCTTCTCACAAGTATCTTTAAAATTTAATGAGTTGGTACAATATAGAATTCAAGTAATATAAATAAATATGCACATAATGTGGTATAAACAGAAAAGCAAACAATTGTCAAGCTGTTATTAAAATAGTATTGAGAGTCAGTGTAATAATTTTGAGTTCTGGTAATTGGAATATTGCCCTAATTTTATCATATCATAGTTTCTAGTTATTTCTGTTTGCCTGTAGTGCAATACGCAGTTATTAATAATAAAAACATAATTCTAGAACAAAGATGCCTTAGCTATGAACATAATTCCAGAGTAATGATACTGTAACAAAATAGGAAATATCTGATATCTCGGAGAGGATAGACACACTCTAATTTTCCAGTTTTAGACAAGCCTATGTAAGGAGAGATCCACAAATCTATACTATGTCAATAACACTTAGATCAAAATGGTGTAGAGAGCTACCAAAGCTTTTTTTTTCTTTTTTTTTTTTTTGTTATTCAAAATTTTCAGTTTAAATCAAGAAAGCATCTACTGAATATGGTAAACTCTGTCAGTCCCTAAACGTCTGGTTCTCTAAAAGCAAAGAAATAATCAGAAGCCCCCGTTGCTGCATACCAACGTCTCCCTGGCAGCCCAACATGCACACACCTCCCTTGCCCATTCACTCACAGCCAAAAGGATTTTGTCCCGATTGAATTGGGGCATTCCACACAGATGGCATACACCCTCAGTCACCAATCCATGAGCAGAGAGGCTGCCCTCCAAAGTTATGGTACCACATTCTAAAACCCCAAACTGGGAAATGGAGGTAAAGATGCATACATCACAAAATATTGTAAATTGGGGCATCTGAGAAAATCCAAGGCCCTGGCTGCAAGAAGTCAGGAGCTGAAATCAATGGCCATGGCTCCGTATCACTCTAGAGCCAGTGCTATTTCTTCATGTTACCAGTACTCGCTGTGCTTCCATCACTGAGAATGCAAAGAACTAGAAAGGTAGTGACATGATGGAACCTGGCTCAATTAAGAGGGACCCATTAAGAAATGCAGTTGTGTTTTCCAGCCCGTTTCCCCAGCCCTGCTCAAAAGACCTAGAATCTTCTCTAGCTTTTGTCAATGTCAAAATTAATGACAGACTTTAACCAAGACAAGAAGCAGTAGCACCTGTAGGAGGGGCTTCCCCAGGTATATATATAATTTCTTTAGTAAAAGGTTTATCTTTGTCTTAAGTAAGCCCTGCCCATTATTCTTGTGCATCTAGGTTAACACACTTTTGAGATACCAGAGCAATCCTCTTTTTCAGACCCCTTAGAGGCAAAAGCACCCTCGAGGGATCACATAGTTTTGGTAACTGTCCTGTAATCCAATCCCCACCATGCTTTCTCCCACATTCGTTTAAACTCCTTATGTTCCCTCCTTAATTCCAAGTAAAAGAAACTGTCATTCTCCAAGAGCATCTGAGATCTTACTTCCCGGCAATGTCATCAGTTTGGCTCAAATAAACTTATAAAATTCTCTACATGTTTGGATGTTCTTATGTCAATAACACCAACCTCGTCCTTCTAGGGACGAGACCCCATTTTCTGCACTCCCAGCCTGTGGCTATGAACCTGCTTAGACATCATTGACGGACCACCTGAAACAGCAAGGTCACTGCTTCCCATCTGGCCCCAAGTCATGTCCATCTGGAGATTCTGGTACTTGGCCCACAAGATCACAACCCATGCAAAGGCATTGCCTCTAGTGAGTCAGGCAACGTTATCTAAGCCCTTCCCAGTCCTGGCTCCTGCTTCTTTCTAAATGTCCCAGCAAGCTTCCTGGTAAGCCATTGCTAGGTATATGCCCCCGTATTTTATAAATGAGAAAATCCAAATTCGGTGTAGTTAAGATTGTTCATATAAGCAGCTGAAGATTAGTGAGACTTATGTAAACTAAGACAGAGGGGCGTGTACACACCACAGTTACAAAATTTAGACTTACTGACAGAGTACAGAGTACTATAAATGAAAGATTTGGAATCACAAGGACATGTATAAGAATCTTGGCTCAGGTACTATCTGCATGATTGTACAAGATTAACCTCCTTATCAGTTTTCTTATCTCTAAAGTGGGGATGATGCCTGCATTAGTTATCTATTGTTGGATAACTTATACCCCCAGACAAATCCTGAAACAACAAACATTCATAATATATAGAGTCTGAGGTCAGGAATCTAGGTGCAGCTCAGCTGGATCTCAGACTCAAGGTCTCTCGTGAAGTTGCAGTTAAGATGTCAGCCAGGCCCAGGGTCTCATCTGAAGGCTCAACTTGAGGAGAATCATTTCCAAGCTCACTCATCTGGTTAGCAGGACTCGGTTCCTCTTGAGCTATTGGACGGAGGACTTCCGTTCCTCACTGGGGTTGGCCAGAGGGAATCCCTCATTTTCTTGCCACAGGGCACCTACATTCGCTTTTCTCCCAGTGAACAAGCTAGAAAGCAAGGAAAGGCTCCCCAAGACAGAAAACCAGGCTTTTTATAACCTCATCTCAGAAGTTTCAGCCTTTCACTTCTGCCATATTCTGTTCATTAGAAATGAGTCACTAAATCCAGACCAAACTCCAAGGGAGGTAACTACTCAAAGGTGTGAATACCAGGAGGCAGGAACCAAATGCGGGTCATCATAGAGGCTGCCTACCACAGTGCTTTTAATGTAAAGGGGAAAAAAAAAAATATGGCAAGCACCCTGTATACAGTAGGAGCTTAATAAATAACAAATATTAGTGAACTACAATTTCTGACAAAGAATCCGTTTAAAAGCCACAAATTTGTACTTCCAAAAGGAGGCTGGATAAGTCATTAGATAAGACTCATTTTTATCTAAAGGTATTTCTCTTCACTAAGATGGTTGTGCTTAATTGTAGTTCAGAGTAAGTTTCAGGTAGTGGAACAGAGATTTCTAAAATGTTTACCTAACATTATGAGAACAAGAAAACCATAGGTGAGACAGTTATTCCTAGTTGCTAGAAGATTAATCCCTAGAGAGATTAGTCATTTTGAAGGTGATGCTTAATAATGACATTTATTTTGAACCGTAGAATTAGTGAAAATAATCAGGTAGATGTGTTGAGACCAGAGGCTGTCACACTTACATTTCTCAGAAAGAATATTAAGATTTAGTTTGTGATGAAGGAGGTTCAGTCCTGACACGTAGTCCTCTGACCCCTCTGAGGCTGCTACTGCTTTCTTTTCCTTCAATTCTGTGATTCTGCACATGATCGAACACATCTTTCTATGACAACACTTATGTGTTAGGATTATCTGTCAACATGTCTGTTTCTCCCACTAGAATACACTTGTTGAGTGTAGAGTCTTTGTCTTTGTTTTATTTACATCCCCAGTCCTGCACACAGAAGGCACTGAAGAAATGTTTAAGTATTGTTGAATAGTCCATTTTTCCCCTTTTAAAAATCATTCAGATTAAGATTTTTAGCACTAATGGTCTAATAGGGCACTATTTTTTAGTATATTTAGGTAAGATTCAGTAATTTTTAAGAACATTAATTTGAAGATCTCAAAAATCCAATTCTTTACAACTTAACTTGAAATAGTTTTATAATAGGGTTCCACACGAAACTAGAAAGTGCATTAAATGTACTGAGTCCTTTGACTCTTCTCCAAAGGAGTCAGTTGCTGATTATGGCTATATAAAAAAGTAATAAATTTCTCTAGAAGTGGATATTGAGTACAGTTGAAGTATGCCAAGTGGGAGTTTTCTTAAAAAAAAAAAAAACATAAAAAACAACAACTGCAATGAATGTGACTTTTCCATGGGAAAAAAAAAAGGCACACTTGAGTTCAAGAATCTGTTGTAATGAATCAAGGGACAGTTTTATATTTCTGCTGAAATAGTTGTTCGTTCCTTGTTAAGTTCCTGACTTTCCCTGTCAGTGAGTTCAGACTTCTTGATTTCATTCCCCATTTGCCAACAGATGCTGCATTTCAAGCTGGAACAAAGGTTTCTTTTTAGAAAAGGGGCAGTGAATGGTGGCTTTTACACCATTCCCTCATTCTCTGTGCATATGTTCCTCCCTTATCCTACCTCCTTCATTGTCACTGAACCCTTATCTTCCCTTTCCTTTTAGTTTTTCTAATGTCACTTTCTCTTCAAACTCTTCTTACTTGCTTACCCCAATGGCTTTCCTTCTTCCCTTTTTCTCTTTACTCCTCGACTATATTCACCACCTGTTCTACTTTATAGTGCATTTGTGTTTTTACTCATTCCTTCATTCGTTACTGAATCCTTTTCTGGTCACTCCTAGCCTCAGCTGGACATCATCATTTTTCAAAATCTGTTCTGAAATGAACATGTCAGTGTGTGTGTTCATGTGTGTGTGTGTGTGTGTGTGTGTGTGTGTGTGTGTGTAAGGAAAGCAGAAAAAAAGATGCAGTGTTTTTTCCAATTTCCTATTTTCCCCTTTCAATAATTTGAGCACCATCTGCTAAGAAAGATACCTCTCCCCACCATCACAATCCCAGACTTTATTCCACCTCCTTAAAAGTGGCATTGGTTAATTTAGTGCACAGGAGCTAGAGACAGTACATAGAGGGCATCAGAGAACTTAGTAAAATAAACTGGAATGAGAGAAAGGAGTATATTACTTATGCCCTTGGAGATGAGTCACCCGGTTAAAGTGAGGCAGCCAAGGAAGAAAGACAAGAGGTCGAGCTGAACAGGACCAGGTACAACTCAGAGGCAAAGCCATCACATTTCAGTTACCAACCTAGAACCAATGAACTTAGAGAAACCCCTTGACCAAGAAACTTCCCACGTGTCATGGTTAACCACATTAGTGCATGGGAAACACACACCATAAAGAAAGACTCGTTTTCAATCTCATTACTTTAATCATTTTGTCAAAATAACCCAAATACGTATCTATAAATATTTGATTTGTTATAAGAATGTGTAGCATAAAAGTCCCTGAGACACATCCAAAAATGACTTGCAATTATAAATTCAATGCAATTACTCACCATACTAATTACCAATGACTTGTCTCCCTTCCCTGACACCTAAGGCATTTAACACTTTAAAATATATATATATGTATAGATATAGATATATACACATATATCTATATATAGAGATATATATACATATATCTATATATATAGAGAGATATATACATATATCTATATATATAGATATGTATATGTATATATATCTCTCTATATACACATACATACATATATATATATATATATATATATATATATATATATATATGCTAAATCAGTCTCCCTCTCTGGTGTGTGGTTTTCTCCCATTTACTAGTGCTGTGTAGTAAGTCATTTCCAGACTGAGGAAGGCACATTGGGAGGTGAATTAGTTCTTTAAGGGAAAATTTTGTCCAACTCCCTCCTTTTGCAATTTAAGTGACAGAGGCTCAAAGCAGTTGTGACTTGCACAAGCATGGCTGGTTCTGCCACTACTACTGTCACCTTAGGCAAGGCCTTCAATGGGTCAGGACCTCAGCTGCTTCTTCTGTAAAATGGACTAGTGAGTATCACAGCTGACATCGTCCAGGGGATTCCTACGTGCCAGACATTGTACTGAGTTAAGTGTCTTATCTAATTCTCCCAATACCTCCTTCTTGAATATAATTACCTTCAATTAGAAATGAGACTATCAAAACACAGAAATCTTAAATAATTTGCCCGAGATACGACAATTAGGAAATGTGCAAAGCTGGTCTAGGAACCCAGGAATATCTGCCTCCAAAATTTTAAAATCCCAACCTTAAATCCCTTCTCTAAGAATCCCCCATCAGGTTAAGTTCTCCAATTCCTTACATCTCTAAAAGTCTGGAGCAGAGTTGATGAACTACAACCCGTGGGCCAAATCTAGTCACCCCATTTGTTTCTGTTTTGTCAATGGCTGCTTTTGAAACAGTGGAGCTGATTGGTGAGACTACTGGCCTGCAAAGCCTGAAATACGCGTACTTACTTACTCTCCGACTGTTTACAGAAAAAGTATGCCAACCCCTCTTCTAGAGCCTGGAAAATTTAGAGCATCCTGTAACTGTACAGTGCTTTACAAAACACCTTGGCATACATCATCATATTTAATCCTTGTAGGGGCATTCATGCATTATAAAGGAGGAAGCTAAAACTCAAAGAGTTGAAGTAGGCCCTGACTAATAAGGGCCACAGGGGCAGAAAGTGGCAGAACCACATACTCAGGTTCTGACTCCAAATTGCAAGCTCTATCCATGAAACCACCCTGTCTCCTCTAAATTCCAAGCCAGGGAAGGGCTCGGAAACTGGAAAAAACTTGTGAATACCGAAATCAAGTCAGACTGTCTTCCTGATGCAAATATCATTCCAGGTGCAGTCATGTAATTAGAGTCACCGAGGGCTAAAAGTATTAAATCTGTAATAAATTTATAAGAAAAGTTTATGTCTTAAAGGAAGGGCGTGGCAATCAGTGGAAAGACATTTTGAAATCTATATGCATTTATATGCATCTTATATCAACATATGTGAAATTTTAACCTACTCAATTTAGAATGATATGAAAAATAATATAAAATAAGCAATTGCCATATTTTTCTTGGTCTTTGAGAATATTAGCCTGGAAAAACAGTGTTTGTTCTATGCCCAAAATTTGCAAATAAAAAATGCAATTATACCTTCCTCATGCCAAATAGACTTAATACTAAGAAGAGCATTAGTAAAACAACAGTTACTTATTTAACTATATAACCTAACCAAAACAAAGACAAAAAAATTGATTTTCAAAGAAAACAGGTGCTTCCTCCTAGTTTGCAAATTCAAACTCAATCTAAATGGCAATGATGATTGTTGAAATAATATAGCTTAGCTTTAGGGATTCATTTTGATGTACATTATAAAAGGACCTTCCTTTTATTTTAGATATATTCTGTAACATACCTTGAGCTTTAATTTTTAACATATAAATGGATATGGCAGCAGCCTAAAATCACTGCATGGAAAGGAGAAAATCTCTCATCAGTTGAGTGACCGTGTGTTAGGCACCTTTACCTATTTTATTTCCTGAAATGCTGTGAGCTGTGAAGTATTTTTCTCCCCCATTTTACACATAAGGGAGCTGAGGCTCAGAGTTATTACTAATTTGCCCAAGGTCACACTGCTGGAATTCAAATCTGAGCCAGATTACCTTCAAAACCCAAACTCTCTCCCACTGCCCCATGTAGATTCTCAGGAACACCAACGTCATTGGCCAATATCTCATAAATACTCATTTTAAGAATAGAATTTTTCCTTTTCTTTACTGAATAGCTGATACTTTGTCATTGTAATTCTGCCCATGCTGTAATATTTTAATAAGTAAATTTTGTCCATGGATTTTAATTTCTCCTTTTAAGGATACAAGAGGATTGAAGCACTTTTTCGATTTAAGTGAGTCTGTAACAAATGCAGAGATAAAACTTTGATTCAGCTAATTGTAGTAATCAAATGCAAAATTACTGTTTACAGCAAAACTCTGTATAAAACAAATAATCTTGGACCCTACCCACAATAATTAATCATTGAGGGTCTTTATTATAATAAATCAAGGAGAAAAATAAACTATTTCAGGCTGTAAATCAACTGGCTTTCTAATAATTCATTTACGGTCTGTATCACTATGAATGTCACTTTACACAAACAGATTCCGCCAATTGATTTATCAGATCACTATTTACTGGTTCACAGTGGTTGATTGTAAGAGCCTTAATGAGAGGGACCTTGTTTTACACATTTTTGTCTTTCCTGTGGTACCCCAAGCCCAGTGTTTAGCACGGAGTAGGCACACAGTAACCCCTACGGAATATACTGGTCATTCAACAACTTCTAAAGTCAATGCGTATATTTTCAGAGTTGGTCCCATGGCACAGTCTCAAAGGCACTAGAAATGAAGAGAGTATTACGTAATACTATGCAGACTAGGGGGGAAGCCTGCTGGCCCCACAGAGAACTGCAGATTTACCCTTTACCAAAGACAAAGTTCATCGCAGGCACTAATTTAAGTTCCATTCCCTAGCAACTAAACACTTAACAAAAAAACTGACAGAGAAACAAAAAACTGCCATCAACAGACACAAGGAATCTTTTCCTTTTGCATGATTCCACAATACAGCACAATACCTTTCATTGTTCTGCAGACAGGTAATGCAAACACCCTTGAAGGACTAACACCGCAGTTTAAATTTCGAGTCCAATAAATACACAAAATAAGTGATTTTGTGGAAAGTGACACTGTGGCTTCTTTCTCTTCTGTTTGTAAACACAGTCTGGTTTTCTGGGAAGAGGGAAGAAGGTTGCTTCCAGTTTATGTTCACATCTGTAATATTAATGCGCTTTTTAAAAACATCGAGATTATGGAAAAACAGACACAGAAGAAATTAGTTAGGAGGTGATCATTCACATTGTGAAGGGATTCTCCATAGGGTTTGATTAAATATTGAACTCCCCTAGGGCAGTGAATTTGGGATTTGATTGAAAAGCAGCTTTTCAGGAATACCGTATTTTGCCGTGTATAATGTGCACCTGTTTTTTGGCCCAAACTTTCAGGGAAATGGAATCAGTACTACCCATGTATAATGCGCATCCTTATTTTTCCCTCACAAGTTTGGGTAAAATGGTGCACACTATACACAGCAAAATACGGTATATCTGTGTAAAGTGAGGTACACTTATACACATATATTCATCCGAACTCTTCTCCGAGGGCAATCCAGCATCTTATTTCCATTCATGAGGCAGGGGAACAAACGGTACTTGTTAAGGAACAGTCAGTGGATTCTTGGACGACCCTCCTCACCTTTCTTAGGAGCTGGGGCTTTGAGGAATCCAACCAAGAAAGATCCCCTTGTGGCCACAGTCCTTCCACTATCCTGCAACAAGGCTCTTTCTAAAACCAGGGGTTTGCTGCACATTGGCTCAGTGAAATGTGAGTCGAGGAGCAGAGTGTACGAGATTTGGACTCGGTTCAGCATAGGCCACAAATATGACCTGTGGCAGATGAAGAAATTCACAGCAACTGCCCCCACAGTTTCTTGTCATTAAGCTCTTTCTTCACCTCTGCACTGGTTGAGGAAGGACCCCCTTCACCCCAGAACACTCATGCCCATCAATCAACAGCAGAGGGAGCCCAACTGCTAGTTGCAGGAAAAAACATGAGAACCAGGGATCCTTACCACCCAGTCTTTGTGCTAAATAATATTAATTGGTAAATCACTTTCTTCCCATAGAGTAAAATTGGGTGTTTGGAAAGCTTAGTCCCATGATCTGGCACTCAAGGAGATATGCACAGCAGAGGATCAAAAGCTGACGATTTGGCCTCCCTGGATTACATCCAGGAGAGGGTGGCTTCACCGTTCAAACCAGCGAGCCAAGTTGCTTATGCTTTGGGGCTGGTCCCCGGCCCTCTGCACAGCCTGGCAGGCCCTGCACCAAGGCTCGTCCCAGAAGGAGATGGTGTGCACCGCATAGCTCCGGCGCCAGTTGAAGTAACGGCGGTAGGCAGCTGGATTTCGGTCGAGGAAGAGCAGGTAGTCGGCCAGGGAGGAGGCACTTGGGAAGTCGTCCACGTGGATGAAGGCACCGCGGGGCACAAAGCGCTCGTAATTGGCACGACTGGGGCCCAGCACCACCGGTACCGCCCCAGCCAGCAACGCGTTGCGCCAGAGCTTCTCGGTGATATAATCTAGATGCTGAGAGTTCTCGAAAGCCAGGTAGAACTTGTAGCGGGCCACCGTGTGCAGGAGCCCAATGTCAGGCACTGGCCGCCGGGATCCACCCTTGCCGAACACGTCCACGAGCACGTGCTGGCTCAGCTGGTGGTAGTAGCGGACCCGGGCCTGTCGCTCATCCCAGTTGCTCACCACCCAGGCCACTAGCCCGCGTTTCCGGGCCAGCGGGGGAACCAGGCCTGGTGGCTGGTCGCTGGGATGGGTCCTGGGGTAGAGGTAGCCATAAGGTACAAAGACGTCCGAGTCGGCCCGGTAGGAGAGCGTCCAGTTAAAGAGATTACTTTCCAGGTTTCGCAGGCCGGGGGAGTGGGAGGGTGACTCGAAGTTCATCCACACCCAGCGCTGGCCCGGGGGCCTGGGGCCAGAGACAGCCAGGGCTTCGGCAGCCACCGCCGCAGCTTCCTCCTCGTCGTCCAACACCCGCAACGCCAACTCCTCTGCCGTGCGCACCCGGACGCCCCAGGGTGGGGGCCAGTCGGGGGGTCCCTTCACGAGGTCTCGGTGGTGGAAAAGAACAGCCTGGGCCTCCCCGTAGGCCGCACGGTCAGTGAGCAGGCGGCAGCCGGTGATATTGAAGCGCAGCCGGCAGTCGGGGGGCGGCCTCGCCGTGTTGTCACGCCTCCCGAAGGGCTCCCACCACAGGAGCACGCCCACCGGCCGCGGCGGGGTTTTGGGGGCCGAGCGCAGCGGTGGCAGCTGCCCCCAGCAGGCGTAGGCGGCCAGAGCCGTGAACACCAGGCCGGCGGCCGCCAGCGCCGAGGCGGGCCGAGGCAGCCCCCAGGCTCCGCGCCGCCCGCACCGCCGGCGGGCCACGGGCCCCCGCGGCTCCCCCAGGGCGCGCGCAGACATAGCCACCGCCGCGGGCCGCGCGTCCGCTGGCGTGAAGCAGCGGCGCCCGCTCTCATACTGCCGCTGCGGCTCAAGCCGTCGTTGCCGCTCGCCGCTGGCCCTGAACCCGGAGAGGGCAGTCCCGGAATCCCAAGGCCCGCAGGTCCCGCTCCCCTCTCCGCGAGTCCCTGTGGGGCGCGCCGCCAGGGCGAGCTGAGCGAGCTGGGCAGCCCAGCCGGGCGCCGCCGCGTCCCTCCCCTCTCCAGAGCCCCTAGCCCAGCCGGCCCGGCCAGGCCCCGGGCGTATCCTGCTGCACCTCCGCCCACTTCCCACCTCCTTCATTGCTCCCGGACTCCGCGGCCACGCCCCACAGGTTCCTCACCCGCTACTCCCGATCCCGTCTCGGGGGGTCCGGGGCCATTGTGCGCGCGCCCACTGCTCTAGTTTTGCGCCGGGGCCCGCCCGGAGCTCCCTCCCAGCTGCGCTCCGGCGCTCAATCGCGGTGGCCCAAACCGGCGCCTTCCAGAGTGAGGACCCGGCTCATCCCTGGGTGAGTGCTGCGGGGGCGAGACCTTCCGACAATCGCTGCGGCGCAGGCACCCAGGGAGGGCGGGCCGGGGATGCCCAGCCTCTTGGCAGAACTGAGGATCGGAGTCCACTTCCTTTCTCACAGCCCTGCTGCGGCAAGCGACGCCTGCCGGAGGGAGAGAGCTGGAGAGGTGTCGGTGACCTTGACCTCGTGACCCACCGAGACTGGCCGGTTGTGCAGTCATTTCCCCTACGCGCGGACTAGAGAGGTTGCGCATTTTGTGAAATCAAGTTTTCAGGTGAATAGTTAAACCGTACTGTCATAAGAACATTCCCTTTGCCTACTGCCCAGCAGAGAATAGATTTCTGAGCAATCGAAATACGTCCTTTGCTTTGCTCCCACACTGAACACTTCTGACTTCTGGCACGTAGCATTCTTTGTACTAGGGCTAGGAGGACCCATTAAACCAAAGATACAGATAAAGACCCTTGAGGCCTTTGTCCTCAGGGAACTTCCTGCCTATTCAGTGAGGTGAACGTTTGAACTTCACCATTAATTTTACTGAGCACTTAAGAAATAATTTCCACGCTTAAGATTATGCGAAACACTGGACTATTAACTGATGACTAAGATAAATATTGTAGCACCCAAGTTTAGGATATAGAGCCCAATGTCATGCACTGGCCGCCGGGATCCACCCTTGCCGAACACGTCCACGAGCACGTGCTGGCTCAGCTGGTGGTAGTAGCGGACCCGGGCCTGTCGCTCATCCCAGTTGCTCTATATCCTATCTATATTTAGGATATAGAGGATAAGTAGCACACTAGCCTCTCCAGGTTTATTAATGAGGCAACTATCAACACATTTACTTCTACAGTCACTTGAGGAATTTTTTCCTCTACAGCTTGAATTTTAATTTCTGGGTTTTGGCCTTCATTTATGTTATTAAGCTTTTATTCAGCGAAATTCTAAATAGGCCGAAGGAGGCAGTTATTCTGCTGACCTAAGGAGAGGAGGCAGGTTTTGAGAAAACTTTTAGTAGATCACAACTGTGCGGCAGCCCAGTGCCACGTAAGTTACCGGATGTTAAGGGAGAAACAGACTTTCTGGGAAAGGGGCCAGCCTGTCAGGTGTTTTTGATGTTATGCATACAGAAAATAAACGTGGGTTTGCCATTTGGATTTTTCTGTGAAGAACTTTTTGATTAAAGTTCAAGTACAGATTGTAAATGCTTTTATAAAAATGACTTCCCAGCCCATAGTAGGAGTTTGGGAGCTTAATGGACAGCATGA
This sequence comes from Rhinolophus ferrumequinum, assembly GCF_004115265.2. Lineage (NCBI taxonomy): Eukaryota > Metazoa > Chordata > Mammalia > Chiroptera > Rhinolophidae > Rhinolophus > Rhinolophus ferrumequinum. The sequence goes on along the minus strand of NC_046294.1, from coordinate 65,415,267 downwards.
GGTGCTTTGGCTATACCCACCAATCTAGGAAGATTTTCTCCTACACGTTAAAACCTTTTATAATGTTTCTATTTTTTTAATTTCATAGAATCATTTTCAAGCTATTAAGCAAATTGTCATTGAAATCAGGAATTTCAGTGATGCTCCACTGTTATTTTTAGTTAAAAAGAGAAAGCTATAAATGCACAAATAACTTTTTTCAACTAAATAAAGGAAAGGGCATGTTGGTTTTTCTTTTTATGCAATTCAAAAATCTATACATCTATGCACATTCCTCCCCCACTGTTAAGTAAGACGTCTTAGATAGAGCCTATCATTGTGTTCAGGACATGTTAACCTGCATGCTTGCCTCTTTCCCCGGTTCCCAGTGTTTCCTTAAGTCCTCCAGATATCCCAATTAAACCAACTTTTTCCTGCAAAATGGCTCAGATCTCATGAATATCAACTTCCATTGTGTCCACTTAACACTGGTCAGGTGCAAGACCACAGACTGTCCCTACTTTAGTCTTATCTTGGTGTGCTGGGGAGGGGATTCCTAGCAGGAGAGTATGGCTGGATCAATGATAACCAATCATGACTTCTCTGCAAACTACAGTCACGTGCCCCATAAGGACATTTCGGTCAACGATGGACTGCATATACGACGGTGTTCCCATAAGATTATAAGAGAACTGAAAAATTCCTTTTGCCTGGTGACATCATAATTATGGGTCATAGTGCAACACATTATTCAATTTGTGGTGATTCCTGTGGTAAACAAACCTGCACTGCCAGCTGTATAAAAGTATAACACATAGAATTATGTACAGTGCATAATACTTGATAATAAACGACTATGTTACTGGTTTATGTATTTTCCATACAATACTTTTTGTCATTATTTTAGAGTATACTCTTTCTACTTATGAAAAGAAATTTTGTTGTCAACAGTATGCTGTGTTACACCAGCCGCAGCCTCACTCATCTGTTGAATACTGCATCTCTTGATTGTATCATTTCTCTTGTGCTTGATTTGTCTCCTGTTGTTTTGTACAGTAACGTGCTGCACAGGCTTGTAGCCAAGGACAGTAGGCTATGCCATCTATGTTTGTGTACGAACACTCTATGATATTCACACAAAGACAAAATCACCTAATGTCAACATTACTCAGAACATATTCTTGTTAAGTGGCACATGACTGTACTAATTGAAGGTCATACACCTTGATTTATTCACAGGTCAATGGTTTGTTCTTATTTAAAAAGAATGGAGGGGAGGAGGGAAAGAGAGGAAAGGTGTTAAGGGAAAGCAATAATGCCAGGTGTTCTCATTGATTCATTTAACAATTGGGAAACTGGGATGAAAAACACTATTTCTACCTTCAAGAATCTATGAGAGAAACAGACAGTGGCAGGGGAAGGGCTCATGGAAGGCTTTGAGAAAGTGGCTCCTGGAATAATTAGGAAAGATTAAAGTGGGGGAGGAAGAGAGCTGAGATATTAGTCTTCACAGAAGGAGCAGCATACTGCAAAGGCCAGGCAGTGAGGACTGACTGGGACATTAGGTTAGGAATTACTAGGGTTTAGTTTGGCTAAAGAGAAGAGGTTTTATGCTGAAGGCTGTGGAGAGTCCTTGAAAGGTTTTAATAAAGCAGGAGAGCAAAATAGAGATTAGTATTTTTAAACGCTTATTGTAAGGGGAGGTGAGTATATGGAAGGGAACATGAGGTGGGCTTCTGGTGTGCTGGCCGTGTTTATGGATATCGTCACTGGTTACTGGGTGTGTTTGCTTGGGGACATTCACCAAACTGTATCCTTGCATACTGGTATGTACTTTTATATGTGTATATTATACTTCAGTAAAATGTTTATAAGAAAAAATCATTCTGTCAAGTAAAGGATGAGTTAGGTATTTGGGATTGGGATCAGGGTAGAAGTAACAAGTCCAGTTGGAAAGCTATTGCGTGTATTCAGATGTGAAACCAAAAGGGCCTGAACAAGACAGTAGCTGTGAGAATGAGGAAGAAAATGAAAGGAGAATAGAGTCCGAGATACTAGGAAGCCAGTCCGTTGTTTTCGGAAGCCTTCCTGGACACCCATATGCACATATGCCGGGTAGGTTCTATGCTGCTACGGTGTGCTTCCATTTATACATCTTTCGGTTTCATTCATAACTCTATCCCATGCACAGATCCAGGTATCTAGCAGCATTTATCATCTCAATAGATACTTATTGAATGAATGACTTCTCTTAATGTATTAGTGAAATGATCTGTCAGTATCTGTATTCCCCACTCGGATGTGTGTTGGTATCAGGAGGAATTGGCTATGTGAATGACTTATTGTGACCTTAAGAAGCCTCTTAAGCGTTCAGTGGAAGATTCTACACATGTCTGAATCAGAACTCTAATGGCAGGCACCACAAACTCCATCAAATTAGGCTGGTTCTTATTGGCCCAGCCTGGACCAAGGGCTCATTCTTGAAGCAACCACTGTGGTCAAAGATGTCTCTTTAGACCCTCTTCTTGAACTACAGGATAGAATCAGCCCCATCTGAACCTCAGGAACTAACAAGGGGGCGGGGGGTGGGAGTTTCCCAAAGGGAGAAATGAAGTGTTGTTGTTACCTGAAGAAGAGGGAAGGGATGGTGGACAGGCAAAAACAACATAACCATTTGTAAGGAATTATTATTATTCTAAATGAACTGTAAATCACCTGAGAACTTTAAACATTCTATGATTCTTTTTAATTTGGTAACAATAAACACATTATTCTTTGTGTATTTAAAGGTCTCTCCGTTCCCACAAAATATTACACAGAAAGACCTGGTTTTCAGTTGCAAACATGAAGACAACAAGGCCAGGTATAAAGAAGGACTTTTGGAACCTGAAGATGGATAAAGCACCACAGAAGAGAGCTTCATAAATCAAGGCTCATTTTATTAAGCTGAATGAGTAATCAACTCACCATGTGTCCAAGAATGACCTATTCAGTTCCAAATTTCATATAGGACACAATGCTTGGGGAGCAAGAACCAGGCCAACTGTGGTTCCTAAAAGCCTAACTCATTCTTTGTTCTTCCCCAGGGAAATAGTTCATTTTAAGCCTGTCCTGGTGCTCCCACCAGAGACATTTGATCTTTCCTTGGGAAGCCCCAGAACACTTTCTGAGAACACATTTCCTACCAGCACCAAGCTCTGTCAGCCTGGGCTCCATGAGACTACCCTCAAGTAGGTTGCTATTTTTGATTGGATCTGAAATTTCAGTGACTTAACATTGACCTGCTAAGTATACTTTCAATTCTTTTGTTCTTGGAGAAAAGGGCAATTCAGAGTCCCTTCCAGTATTATGTGCTCACTGGGAAATGGGAAGCAGCCCATGAACAGGTGTGGTTAGAAAGGTTAATCCTTATGCAAATAGGTGGAGATTGTTTCCTTTGGCAGGTGAGTACGGAAATAATTATTAAGAAAGAATAGAGAGAGGAAAAAAGAAACAACTAAAACAAAAAAATTTATTAAGATTTGTATAAATTCAACACTAATCCACAGTATATTGTTATTGCCCTATGAAATCCATGATAGAAAAATAAACCTAACGCCAACTTACAAGGTCTTTTCCTTTTATCCAAGTGCAAAATCTTAATTCCTGTAAAAGGCACTGTTAGGAATAGTCAATATGAGAACTTACTATATTTATTTTAGGGTTTTACTCTTTTGTGCATTCAAGTTCTTCCTGTGTACTTACTTGACTGAACAGATAATGCAAGGATTTTGGATGTTCAGAAAAATGTATGTAGTGAAATTTTGACGACAGTCAGAAATAAATATATTAATATCACACAGTGCAATGCCTGGCACATACGAGGTATTTAAAAACTATTTGTTAAATAAATGAATAGATAAACGAGTGAATAAATGAATGAACACCACTATTAATTTTTCATGGGGCACTAAAGTTACTAAACTATTCAATTTCTGCACTCATGAAGATTATGCAAAAGAATTTAGGCTATAAAATAATGACTAAGATAAATAGTACCCAAGTGTAGAGTAAAAATGGTAAGTAGCATACTGGCCTTCCCAAGTCCTCTTGAGGTTCACCAGTGCTATCCTCCTACCCTCAACCCAAGTCTACTTTGGTCTTCAGTCCCGTGAGTTGGTACAATGCTGCAGCTTCAGAAACTCAGATTTATGTTCTGGGCTTCCCTGGTATCTGCCCTGCATCAGTACTTAGATGTGGCCACACTCCAGGCAACAAGACCCTAACTCAGGGAGGCAGCCCAACTCTCCGTAGATGGAGGAAGGGATCTGGACTACTCTCCTCCTCCCTCTGTCCTGACCCCACTTCTCACACAGACCCGGGGCACACTTCATGAAAGAAAATGGAGGGAAGAGGCATTTTCCCTAGAAGTCGGGTAATTCTGCCTTAATCAGTACATTTCCCCAAAGCAGCCAATCAGACCACAATAGTGGTCGGGCTGGGTTCCATCCCACTCATTCCTGTGCTTCCTCCTCTAAAAGGGGTCTGTCTGAGGCACTTGCAATATTAAGAAATACTTGTTGGATTAAAGTAAACAAAATTAGTGACATAAATGATTTTGGAAAAGTGTGGAAATGGAAAGGTACATGCATGTTGCTCCTATGGCAATGAATAAAATCATTCCCGAAGAAGTGGAACAGCCAAACTTTATAATTCCAGGTCAAGCTTACTGTGGCTAAATAAACCACAACACAGAAATCTTGCATGATGCATGAGGGTGAAATCACATTGAAAATGCTGGTTGCAATAGGATTATTTTCAACCACTCCAAAAAGAACCTTTGGTCTGTTTTTACCCTTAATAATGTTTAGCACAATTCAACAAACATTTGGTCTTGGGAGAAAGAGAAAGACGGGTGAGTGAATGCATAAACACTGCCTGCATGGCCTAACTGTACTGCAAGAACGATTTCTGTCTGGCAGCACCACTGGGCTCTGCGTAAGAAGGGAACTCCCTTCTTGAGTGAGCTCACTATTCAGAGACTTAATTTCCTGTGTCATCCACGACAGCAGGGAAATAGAAACTACTCTTTAAGTCAGAGAAGAGAAATTAGATGTGAATGAGAGAGGGAGATGCTGTCTCACCACCCATTTATAGAGCCCACTGCTCGTCACTTCTACCACTGAATAGCTGTTTTGCTTTTTTGGCTCCCTTGAAGCTCCCCTGGGCCCATTTCCCAGTCCACAATTTGAGAAAAAGCCAAGAGGATTATTGTTAGAAGATTTTGATATGATGACTTCAGGATTTGCTGTGTTCCTTTAAAATATAAAAATACTTGAGTTTTTCTTTACTTTGATATATTATGGTATGACTCTTATTATTGTCACCTTGTAGAGCTGGTTCTAACGTGTTTTCCAAGAAATACAGGACTGAGAATTGGCCTATATTGACATTTGCAGGGTTATAGTAGGGTCAGACCTTGTTTGAGCTTATAAACCTGCAAAAGTATAACTTCATGCAATAACATTTATTGAATGCCAATTATTTGCCAGGCACATGAGGTATATGTGAACAAACATTTCTATCCTTATGGGATAGTAGCCATCACACTCAAAGCACCCATTTGAATTACAGCTTCAGAGCAATTCCAGACTTAAGGAGTCCAAAGGTTGATGTCAGAAGCTATGATGTGTTAGGCCTTCAGTAACCCTGCCCACTTTCCTCTTGAAGAAACACTTCCTTGATAGACTTTGTCACTCTGTCACTTCTGTATTGATCAAGTGCTATTGTTAGAGTACAAAGACCTTTTATTTCGATACCTTTAGATGTGTATCTTTTATTTATTTTTTTAAATTAAATTTATTGGGGTGGCATTGGTTGGTAAAATTATGTAGGTTTCAAGTGTACGATTCTGTAATACATCATCTATATATTGCATTGTGTGTTCACCACACAAAGGCACCTATCTTTGCACCTTTCTTATCTCCATTTATAAGCAGTTAGGCAAGGTGTGTCAGATTGTCAAGGAAGTTTTTCAAGTTACAGGAAATCAGGTTTCCTTTGGGGGAGGAATCTCTCCACTCCACAGTTTCCATTCTCCCTCCTTTAGCTATACAGATGTCGAATTATAAACCAGAAGAAAGCTATTTAGCCCACACATGTGCTCCAAGCAAGCACTATAATTAAATCAGATAAAACTAAAGGCAGTTGTAGTAATAAGGGTTCTTTTGGTTATAATTACAGGGACTTCCTGGAGGCAACTTTAGAAAAGAAAAAAGGCCAGCGTTGGAGACAAAATTTAGTATCATTTTAAGTGGCATCATGTATTGTATAGGCACCAGAAAAAGATAAGGGTTTGTTATTTAAGAAATGTCATTACCATTTACCATTCATTATAAGTGAATGGTAAGAAAATAAAGACAAAACGTAACTGAGACACAGTAAGAAATAAAAGATATAAAGGTACCTTGGTATAGTCAGGGAAGATTTTTTCATAACATTTATTGTGTTTGTCTCATATATAGAGAACATATTTATTATATGAAATTTTTAAATAGAAAAAAGTATAAAGAAGAAAATAAAATACTGCTCCTCTCCCATCTCTACCACAAGACAACCGCTATTTATATTTTGGTATTTAATAAATATGCAGTATATATAAATTAAGATCATATTATAATACTATTTGTATTCAACTTTCCTCTTTTAATATAAGCTTTGTCCCATGCCTTTAAATGAACTTTGAAAACATGACTTTATAATGGTTTCTACTTATCACCTAATATATATATATATATATATACATAGGGTAAAACTATATGTATATGTGTGTGTATATATATATATGCTAATATATATATATATATATATATACATATATATATATATATATATATATGCTAAAAAATATATATATTGGCTAAAAACTCCCTCACAGACAGTGCCATGTTAGCTGGTGCATTGTCCTGATGCAAGAGCCATGAATTGTTGGTGAAAAGTTCAGGTCATCTAACTTTTTCACACAGCTTTTTCAGCATTTCCAAATAGTAAACTTGGTTAACTGTTTGTCCAGTTGATAAAATTCATAATAATGAATAATCCCTCTAATATCAAAAAAGGTTAGCAATATCGTTGCAACAAGTTCAAGAACTTAATTGTCAGACCTCATATATAACTAAAGAAGTGACACAATCAAAAGTCCAGCAACCATCTGACAACATACCACACTATCACAGTATTATTGACTATGTTCCCTATGCTGTATATAATATCCCCATGACTTATTTGTTTTATGCTTGACCATTTGAACCTCTTATTCCCCTTCACCTTTTCTCCCCTTTTTAAAAATTTTTCAATTACAGTTGACATTGAACATTATTTTGTATTAATTTCAGGTGCACAGCATAGTGTCTAAACATTTATATATTTAAGAAGTGATCCCCTAACTCATCTAGTACTCCCCCGGCACTATATATAGTTATTACCATATTATTGACTATATTCCCTATGCTTTACTTTATATCCCCATGACTATTTCATACAATAACTACCAATTTGTACTTCTTAATCCCTTTCCCCTTTTCACCCAGCCCCCTCAACCCCCCTCCCATCTGGCAACCATCAAAATGTTCTCTGTATCTATGAGTTTGTTTCTGTTTTGTTTGCTTGTTTCTTTTGTTCTTTAGATTCCACATATAAGCTCAATCACGTTGCATCTGTCTTTCTCTGTCTGACATACTCTACTCAGCACAATACCCTCTAGGTCCCTCACTGCCATCGCACATTGCAAGAACCCATTCCCTTCCATGGCTGAGCAGTATTCCATTGTACCACCATTGGAATGTACCACCTCCTCTTTGTCCATTCATCCATCAATAGAAGCCCAGGTTGCCTCCATATCTTGGCTATTGTAAATAATGCGGCAATGAACTTATGGATGCACATGTCCTCTTGAAGTAGCATTTTGGGTTTCTTTGGATAAGTACCCAGAAGTGGGATTATTGAGTCCATCTTTATCTCTTGTTATAGCCTTTGTTTTAAAGTCTATTTTTGTCTGGTATAAGTATTGCTACCCCAGGTCTTTGTTTTGTTTTGTTTCCGTATTCATGAAATATCTTTTTCCCATCCCTTTACTTTCAGTTTCTGTGTGTCTTTTGATCTGAAGTGAGTCTCTTGTAGGCAGCATATGTATAAGTGTCTTGTTTCCTTATTCATTCAGCCTATATTCATTCACTCTTTATTTTGGTTGGAACATTTAATCCATTTACATTGAAAGTAATTGTTGATAGGTATGTAGTTATTGCCATTTTATTATTCATGTTTTTATATTTTTGTTTGTTTGTTTGTTTCATCTTAAAGAAGTCCCCTCTAAGGTTCCTTGTAATACTGGTTTGGTGGTAATGAACCTTAACTTTTTCTTATCTGGGAAGCTATTTATCTGCCCTTCGATTCTAAATGATAGCTTTGCTGGGTAGAGTAATCTTGATTTTAGGTCCTTGCTTTTCATCACTTTGAATATTTTTTTGCCAATCCCTTCTGGCCTGCAAAGTTTCTGTTGAGAAATCAGCTGACAGTTTATGGCAGTTCCCTTGTAGGTAACTAACTGCCTTTAAGAATCTTTCTTTGTCTTTAAACCTTGGCATTTTAATTATAATGTGTTTTGGTGTGGGCCTGTTTGGGTTTATCTCATTTCGTATTGTCTGCACTTCCTGGGCTTGTATATCTATTTCCTTCACCAAGTTAGAGAAGTTTTCTATTATTATTTCTTCAAATAGGTTTTCCATTTTTTGTTCTCTCTCTTCTCCTTCTCTACCCCTGTGATATGAATGTTGATATGCTGGATGTTGTCCTGCAGGTCCCTTAAACTATCCTCAATTTGGGGGATTCTTTTTTCCTTTTGCTGTTTTGTTTGGGTATTTTCTGCTACCTTATCTTCTATATTGGTGATTAGATTGTCTTCATCTAATCACTGTTGATTCCATGTAATGTAGTATTCATTTCCATTATTGTAGTCTTTATTTCTGACTTGTTCTTTTTTATGTTTTCTATCTCCATTTTTATGTTTCCTATCTCTTTGTTGAAGTTCTCCCTGAGATCATTATAACCAGTGTTTGGAACTCTGTGTCTGGTATATTGCTTGTCTCCATTTTGTGTAGTTCTTTTTCTGGAGCTTTTTTCTTTTATTTGGGACATATTTTTTTGTGTTTCCCCATTTTGGCTGCCCCCCTGCATTTGTTTTTATTAGGTAGGGCTGCTTTGCCTCCTGGTCTTAGCAGAGAGGCCTTATGTAGTAGGTGTCCAGTGGAGCCCAGTAGTACAATCTCCCTGGTCACCAGCACGGGGTGATTCAGGTATGTCCCTTATGTGGGTTATGTGTGCCTTCCTGTTGTAGTTGAGCCTGGGTTGCTTTTTGCATGTCAGTGAGAGGGATTGTCCCTCGGGCTGATTGGTTGTGAGAACTGGCTACAGTGGAGGAGCTGTTGTGCAGGGGCTGACCCTATAGAGCAGGATTCACTTTAGCAGGGCTCTGGTTTCTGCCCAGTCTGCCCTTTGGGTGTGTTGTCCTTGGAGACAGTTGGATGATGCTATGGTTTGGTCTGAAGCTGGCCAGTGGGCATGCCAGCTCTGGGCTTCCTGGGATAGGACTCGATGCAGGCCAAGTTCAGCTGCAGACTGTGCCCTACCTGAGCCCACCTGGCATGTGCCACAAAGCAATCTGCAGATGGCTATCATTCAGGCTGGTCTTGGAAGTGCTTCAAGAAGCCAAGCCACAAACCAAGGCCAGCTGTCACTAGTGCTGGACTTAGGGCTGCTCAGCCAGAGGTACAGGATATGCCAAAGCCAGATGCTGTTTGTTTGAGTTTTGTGAATATTTGAGAGATTTTAGGAAAGTCTGCAGCATGAGGCTGTTTGTACAGAAAAGCCACCGGAAGCAGCTTGGTTGTGCCCAAAAGTTGGGTGGGGCAGGGTCTCAGGGAATCAGCCAGGCAGGTAGGACAAACAGTGTTAGCCAGGTTGATGGAGACTCAGATATGGCAGCCACCTGCATCTGCACACTGGGAGCCGGGAGGACTCAACAAAGAAACGATAGCTTTCGCCAGCTCCTCCATCCAGGAAAAAGCTGCCCCTCCAACACTTGCCCTGAAGCAAGATAGCTCAGTTCCTCCCTGTATATCCCTGGTGACTTTCCAGCTGCTGCCCCAGCACTGGAGCTCAGAGCAAGTGAGTCCATCAGTGAGAATGTCCATGCATGGGCCCTTTAAGAGGACACCTAGTACTGCAGCCACCCATGTCCTATTCAACTACAATCTCTGCTGGTTTTCACAGCCAGAAATTATGGGGACTTCTCTCCCCAGCACTGGAACCCTGGGCTGGGGAGCTTAGTGTGCGGCTGGGACCCCTTGCTCTTCCAAGGAGGAACTCCACAGCTGAGATATCCCTCCTGATTTTTAATGGTCACATGCGGGTATGGGACCAGCAAGTTCTGTATCTCTGCCCCTTCTACTAGTCTTGAGGTGGCTTCTTCTGTATGTCCATAGTTTTAGGGCTTTAGTTCAGCTAGACTTCAGGCGATTCTCAATGATAGTTGTTCTGTAGTTTAGTTGTAATTTTGATGTGGTTGTGAAAGCAGCTAAGCACAGCATTTACCTCCTCTGCCATCTTGACCAGAAATCTGTGATAGTATTTTTATTTTAATAAGTCCTCCTCATTATTTCTGTCACTTTAAATATTTCGGTTGTAAGACAAAGAATAGGTTGATAAGATAAACCAAGTGATATATTTCTTTAAAAGTAAGACTGAAAAATTATCTTTTCAGAAAAATTGTGTCCCATCTCATGCAGCTCAATAATCTTCCCAGTTGTTTTGACTTTTTGTTTTCTACTTCTTATCTTTTCATCTGTGTGGCTCACAGATACTTTTGCCACAACTATTTGGCCAAATTAGGGAGTGAGGTGCAAGTCTATGGCACCAACTTGTCCAGTATGCTGCAGCAACTGTCTCTGGCATAAAGGGAGGAAACTCAAGGATTCCAGGTCCAGGAGCATATAAAATGAAGAATGAAAGTGAGCAAATTGCAAACATCTTTAGAAAAAAAGCATTTTTTTTATTCCTCATGAATAAAATGAGGAATATTTTATTGAAAATATTATGAAATTATGAATATTGTATGAAAATGGCTCTTGGTTTAAGATTGCTGTGGATTATTATCATTTTCAAGAAGTGTTCTTATAATCCTGGCATTCAATGAGTTTTTATTTTTAAAATGCTTAATAAATTTAAAACAGAAAACAGATCTATCATATTATATAGTATTTTTTAAAATTACCCTCTACATTTGGTGTTTAGACGGTTTCAGTTATTCTTTATTACAAAGCATCCTGGCATGAAAGACTATGTACGTGAATTCAGTTAGTAAGATGTGCGATGGGGCAATGAAGAACAGCGTTTAACCACAAAAGGAATCAGGACCCCAAAGTAGAATAAGGACAGATACCCTAGAAAGGAAACAGTGCCATGAAATCAGTCCTGGGTGGTGTTGGTGCTGCTCAGGCAGGAAGAAGCTGTTGTGGAGAACTCAGCCCAGGCAGTAGGGCTGAGGTTAAACGGGGGACTAGGGGAGAGGGACTTGTTTACCAGGCAGGAGTAAAGTGGAAGTGAGAGAGGACATCCCTGAGCCTGTTTGTAAAGTCACACTGCGAGCTCAAGTGCAAACAGGATATCATTTCTAAAGAACGAATAAGAATCAATACTGCCCACCCACAGCACTTTCTCTGTGTAATCCTAACATACATACAAAAAGGTGGATGGTAAGAATTTTTAGAAGGTTAAGGTTTTCGATTTGTAAGAATAGTAAATGCTTTACCCCAACCCCAGGTGGGTTTTGGTGTTTATTTCTTAACTAATTGAAGATGTAATCTCTCCAATTTTAACCACTGGACTGACCACTGTTACTGAAGTAGCCGGTGATGAGAGAGTTCCATAAACATGGTGGTGTCTGGAACTGGCTTACATGTAGGATCTCTCCTAAATGGAAATTTTTATATTAAATCTGGAAAAGTTTGACTCAAGAGGTTATTGACTGTTTCACAGTGTAAATATTTTTAAGTGGGGAAGGGAAATACCCAGTCAGCAAATCTTTGTTTACCTGACTTGATTTATTATATTAAAACTGGGAAATGAACTTGAGAACCAAAAACTGGAGGAATTTTTAAGGTGATCTTAGCATAGAGAGGAAGGAGAATGAAAGGCGTGTAACCAGAATACTAGGGAAAATAATTTTTTTAAGGGGAGGAGGGTAAGTAAATCACAACAGTTATTTATAAAATAAAAAATCCAAAAAACCCAAATGCTGATAAAAAATAGAGTAATAAATTCAAAAATTTAGTACAAACATATATAGATTTTTGATGTAATTATTTCAAGTTATATTTTAATGAATGAAAAATTATATAATGTTATGTTAACAGAGATAACGAATACAGATATTATACAACGTGATTTCAAACATGTAAAGTAAAACATGCATAGGAAAAAACAATAAAACGATATCAACCTGCTATCAGTGGTTGTTTCTGGGAATTGAATTACAGATGAGTTTTTTTCTTTATTTTCCAATTTTTCTACTGCATATATATTGCTTTGACAACTGGTGTGGGGGCGGAGGTTGGGTTTTTTCCTCCTCCTTTTAACCTCTTTTTAACCTACTAGTATTAGCAAAATTCCTTTTTTCTTCTTTTTTTTTTTTAAGACCTCGCCATAAATTTCCTGGCTGCTTACTATTTAGTGGACAAATTCTAGAAAAATGATGAACTCTATCAAGGCTAGCATGAAAATGGTTGCCTGTGAGTCAGAGACTTTTCATCTATGTCATTCATTTACTAACCTGTACCTATACCTGGATTTATCTGTTTTGTTTTGGTGTTTTGTTTTTTTTTTTTACTTAGACGTTTATCATTTATATCCCTCACACTGTGGACCCCCCGCCCCCCATCCACTATCTCTCTGACATCGCACCGAGCCATCCCATTTCCACTATCTCCACTCCCAATGCTGTACTCTGCCTCTTGTAAATGTATACATACTTATATATACATATATATATAATATTATAGTTGGCATTCATTATTCTTCAGCTTCAGGTGTACAGTGCCGTGATCAGGCATATTTTGTTTTTAATAGATGAACATGATACCCTAGTAAAAGGTTAAGGTTTATAAAGTTTACTTTGAAGTAAAGACTCAATAAACATGCCTTTGTTTGATCATGTTTTACATATTTAATAAAATAATCTGAATTAGAAGCCCAATGTATTCCAAATGTGACAACTAAAAATAAGTTTAATATTTTCCTTCATTGTTTTCAGGTTCTTAGCAAACGTCACCAATAGTCTGTCATTACTTTGGATTAATTTATAGATAAGAAGTTACACCAATAATAGAAACTATAGATTAATATACATTTTTAAAACACATCTTAAACTGTGAAACAAGCTTGGGTTTCTTCTCTGTTTTTTAGACATCAGGAGAAGGAGGTTTCTTCTCAATAGAAAAAAATGTATTCTTCTTATCCTAGTGTAAAGAAATATGTGAACAAGTAAGTAAGTTTTTACTCTGGGGAAATGCTCTCTAATCCCAACCCCAGTTTAATCTAAATTTGATTTAATGTTCCCAAGAGTACTTCATTTGGTAGAGCAGAATGTAAAAGCCACACCCACGTGACCTAAGTAACTGAGAAACCACTCTTCAGTTTTGTAGACTGTCATTATTCAGAGTATAGTGTCTGGACAAGCAGCATTCGAATCGAATCCCCTGGGAGCTCATTCGAAATGCAGAATCTCAGACCCCACCCCAGACCTACTATATCAGAATCTGAATTTTAATAAGATACCCATGTAACTTGTAGGCACTGGGCTAGACAACTTACGGTGGTTGTTGTTATATGCCACAGAATAAGAAGAAAATTGATAAACGTAAATGAATAAAACTTGTTGGTGTGATAGAAGTGAAACTTCTGTTCACAGTCTCTACCAGAAATGTGTTTTAGAACTATAATGAGGTGATTGTGGTCCTAAATTTAAATTTTAAATGACGTGTACTAAGTGTTGGAAAATTCACAGCTATAATGATCGTGTTGTCCATGGGAAAGTGGAGAGAAGTACAAGTGAATAAGAAAAAAGATGACAAGAAGGGTTGACTGAAACTTTTCATGGTTCATACAGTCAATAGGTTCCCTTGCTTCTTGCTGTATTGTTTGTATTCTGTTTAATTTAGTTGTCTCAAGTAAGGAAAACCATATGTTTTTGTGTAGAGGGAGACATATGTGCGTTAGCAGCAAGAATATTCTGAATGTGTAGTATGCATTCAACATATACTTCCGTGTTCATCATTCACTGATCATTCTCGTGACAGGCCCCGTGTGAGGTTCTAGACACACAGTGGTGAGTGAAAGAGACGTGGTTCCTGTGTTCATGGAGCTTCTGATAGTGTATGAATTACTACTGGTCAATTTTTGAAAATTGTTTGCGGATTTTGTTCATCTATGGTATTTCTGTGCCTTGCATCTACCTTATCTCCTTGATAATGAGAAATGTCTAATTCTTAGTTATCAGTTGGATTCATAAAGATTCATCAGTTGTGATTTGTATAGCAGAGAGTAGCAGTTTATATAGCAAAATGCAGCTGGCAACTTACACAAATGAAGCTAAAATGTATAATAATAAAAGTTACATATTATAACATGATCACTATAAGGGCTTGACATGGCTGGGAGGTAGAGGACTGGGGGCTGCTAGGAAGATAGTGTGGATGAGTAACAATGAGCAGAAGCCATGAGCAAGTGTCTCCTAAATTGTATGGATGGAAGTAATGCAATTACGGTCAAAATGAAATACATATTTTTATCGTATGTCCCCAGTTGATGAATTGGGTAATCTATTAGACTTCCATGTCTTCAAATGAAGGTAATTTGTTCTTCAAACCAGTCTTACAATATGGCATTTAGAAAATTATTCATCTTTAAATAAATTGTTTCATGAGTTTTCTTGGACTGATGGATTTACCCACTATAATTGGGACCTGACAAATTGGTTGGAAAGTTGAAATAAACAGCCCCCAATGGGCAAGTGGCCCAGACTTGGGTTGAATCAACCATTACTTCAGGACACTGAAATCTTTGTGGATTTTGAGTGTAGTTGCCTCCCAGGTTCCTCACCCTGCATTCCCACAGCCCTAACATATGAGCCTGTTTAACCACCACCCAAAACTGGTTCCACCCTTGTTGTCCAGTGACTGGATTCTCTGCCATTATGGCCTAGAGATTATGAGCATAATCGCAGAAGTCAGATGGACACAAATTTGTAGTCTGACCTTACTACCTCCTAGACATGTGATCTTGGGTAATATAATGTCTCTATGCCTCAGTTTTCTCACCTGGAAAATGGAGATTAAAATCTCATCCCATATGATCGTGTGGATTACATAACTATATAAGACACTGCCGTGCCTGGCACATGGTAAATGGTAGCTACTACTATTTTATTATTATTAAACCCAGGTCTCTATACTGGTTCCTTTCTGCTACATGAATCCCCTTTAGTAACAAGTGTTTTTGTTTGTTTGTTTGTTTACCTTGTGTCTCAGTCTCTTAGTGGCTATGTTTTCTCCCTACTGAATTCATATTCTTCAGGTTGTCTCCCTAGGGACCCTCTTCCTTTGTGACACCTTTGCTGAGCTCTCACTCCACTCCAGGTTCAACAGACACCCAGCTCCTCGACCCTGTTTGTCTCATAGAAGCGGTAGTGCCTAGTGGTTAAAAGCCCCTGGAGACTGGCTGCCTGGGTTCAAATCTCAGCACTTCCACTTACTAGCCGAGTGACTCTGGGAAAATTATTCAACCTTCCTGTGCCTCCGTTTCCTCAACTATAAAATGAATTGCACCTGTTTCATGTGATTGTTGTAAAGATTAAATAGATTATTATATATGAAGAGTCTAGCATTATAAGTGCTACATAGCATTTGCTATTGTAAGTCATACCTTAGGTAACCCCACGCTTGGCACTTTCCCACCTCTCTCTTCTCACTCTGGGGTAACCTCCCAATTGTAGAGCTATTTTTAGGAACTGTATACCGCATTTTATGTCCCTAGACTATCTGGACACTGCCTGTGCTTCCATGTCAAGACCTGATTTCTCTACAGCCTGCCACAAATGTTCCTGGCGGACGCTGGCTGCGACAATGAGGAATGAGGAATGTTTTCTTCTCAATTTTATGTCTTTGAGGAATAGTACACTGGGCCCAACCTGGTGTCCTCTTATATAAAATAGGGTGAAATTAAGGGAGCCAAGCAAAGTGCTTGCCTTATTCTTCCTTACTTCCCTCATCTCCCTTTCCCCAGTGCCACCGATAAACAAAGATACCCCATCTAGAAGAAAGGATGGTGCAAGATTCCTCCACACTGAAGCTAACTGTGTGCTAGAAAGTCTTACGTAGATAAAAAGCAAAGGAAAGAGTCTGGAGTATAATTCAGCGTATGAATTTCTATCGTGTCCCTGGGATAAATTGGTTAGCGAAACTGTTACTGTTACACAATGAGGCAATGTGGCTAAACTAAAAGTAGCCTAAGAGAAGCAAATCAAAACAAGATTGAATTTTGACTGAGAACTTTGAATACAGCATACACCACTGATGTGTAAACTGTCCAGCCTCCTCAAGGGCTTTGGGGGAAGTAAAGGGTATTGGGGTCTTACTTCTCAGCCCTCCATGCCTCGAATAGTACTTGGCTTGTGGCAATGAAGAGTTTCTGCTCGGCTGTCCTGGTTTCAAGCCTCCCACTGGGAGGTTCCTTTTAATGCTCCAAATCCCTTCCAGGGCCACTGTTAATATTTTCAAAAGTAAGATGATAATTATTAGCTTATTCTAGTTTTAGCACAAAGTATTTTTTATTTACTTGGTGATTATTATTTTTCAGTCATTTGGATGGAGGTTTATTTGGTTTGAGTAATCAAACCACCCTAGGTATTTATTATTTGTTTAATCTTTTATTCTAGTCCATTCATTCAATTACTTCCTATGCAATTAAACCTCTACGGTGCTTAATTATATAAATAAGCAGATGAAAAGCCAATATAAAAATATAAATAACAAAACACAAAAAGAGTAACAATAAATACCAGTTAACATACAGACTTCACTCAGTCTATCTTGTCTGATCTTGATTTAATTCCTAGAGCACAAATATTTTGAAAGATAATATAAGCCAAAGTTACCACATTAATTTACCCAATAAATTCAACACTCTTTAAAAGCCATGAACTAGAGATGTTGTTTAATCTCCCCTTGCAAGAAACAATAAACTCACTGGAAAACACCATAGCAAAATATTTGAAATGTGATGTCTATTCATTTGACCAAGGCAAATTATAGTCTTAACATACCATTCACTAAGTATTGGTTCAGTAATGATTTCTACTGGGCTTTCCTCCGTATCCTATAGTGAATTATTAAGTTTTCAGAGTCAATCAACAAGCATTTGGTGAAAATCTACTTTGTAGAAAACTGTGACCCAAGTCAAGTAAGGTAGTGAATTCAGGTTAGTGCTGTAAGTTGTTTTTCCCATTTCGGAAGCTGCAAAATTCAATGCCAAATATTGTCCACAGATCCAGGTCACCCGCTGGCATCCACACTGACATTTGATCCCAGGCTTTAAGGTCAGAGGCGATCTGGGTTTTAGTCTCTGCTCCACCAGCTACCACTTGTATCCTTTGGGACAAGTTATTTAACCCACTATGTCTCAGTCTCCTCATCTTTGAAATGGGGATAATAATAGCTGCCTTGAAGGATTATTATAGGATTTGGATGAAATGGATAAAAAGTGCTTTGCACTCAGTAAGTAGTAGCTATTATTTTTACAGAGTCAAGGGTTTTCCTCTCCAATCATAGACTCAGATTCCATTTTCTAGAGGCCCAGTCACGGAGCTGACTCACTGAGCTGAATGTCATTACTTGCCTCTCCTTTTCCCCTCCTGAAAGGAGGAGCTGAATCAGCTATCTATCAAGATTAGTTTCTGCCTCTTCTTCAAAGACCTTCCAGGATTACTTCACAATCTCCTTCTGTCAAGACTTACAATGTTTAAGCTGTTCCTTATATCTAACCTAAATCTTCCCCCACCGTTCAGACTAGTTTCCTCCTCTTCTATCCCATCTAGAGATAGAAAAGGGCTGCTTCCCAAGCCTCTGGGTTATAGACTCGCAGATTTAGGAGTCCACGCGCTTATTAAATACTGCCCGAACGTGACACCCTATAAGAGACCAAGGAAATGGATTTAGATTTGTTCTACATTGTGGGAAGCTCTGGTAAATGGAAAGCAATTTAAAATCAGAAGTCAGAACTATGTAGTAAAACCCCATGAAATTAGATAGAAGAATTGTACTGGTCTAATGTAGCTGTGCTCCTTCAGATGTAATCACAGGCATAGCTGGAAGTTTACAACTTAATAGGGAAAATACCTGCAATGTAAATGCGGATATTCAGAAATTCATGAGAAAAATCTCAAAGCAAAATATAGTGACGCATAGGTATTTACTATACTCAGGGATAGAGGCTGCTGGAAAAAATAGCACTACTTTGATCCCATATGATGTTTAGGTGAAGAAGTTAATGAAGGGTGATATATTCAACTGGAGAAAAAGAGATCTGGAAAGAAGCATGAATACCCTCTGAAGAAAACGCTTCTTTAAAGAGAAACCCAACTCCCTCATCTCTGGCCATGCACATTCCAAGGGGGAGAAAAGAAGACAAAGTGGGGAGCAGGGCCAGAGAAACTTCAGTGTTGACACGCTTAACCTGAAAAGGAAAAGGGCAGCAGGCACAAGAGAAAAGCTAAGAGAAAAGAATTCAATCCTTTCCCGAAGCTCAGAATCTTCTAGAGATTCTTCTTCTTTCTTCCCTTCTCATGCCCCACCCCTTCTACTCAGGGACCTTTTTAGGTGTGTTTGTATCCTGAATTTTAAAGTTATTAACTCATGCTTTTATGCTGGAAAGTTTAGCCACTGGGACCTGGCCTGGTCTTTGGGGGAAGGCAAGCTCACCCTTTAAAAATATTTTTGTTCCCTTCAGCTGTCTCTGGACTGTGAATAATGAACATTAAAGCTTGAAAAGCCAGTTTAGAGCCATATAGTCTATGCCTCCTTTGTGCAAACATGGTTAGAGATTTGACCAAAGGAAGAAAAATTTAAGTAATTTTATGTTTGGTGACTTCTAGGCTCTGTAATTATCTTGACATGCCTTTGGTGTCTAGTAAATTCCTTGCATGTTGTAGGTACACAAAACATTTTTCTTGAATAAATTAATGAATAACAAACATATCTATACTTGCTGAGCAACATTTTACATTTGCTGAGTTGGTACTACACATAATAAATAAACCAGAATTAAAATTAAGTTTGTACTTAAGGCACATAGAGACACAAATTAAGGGATTTGGCAGGGCACTTTTGAAAGTCATTGGTACGTTTCATTAATCAAACTTTTCATGACTACTTAACCTCTGCAGATTTTAGCCAGAAAAATACAAAAGCCCTTGTAATTTAAAAACATTAAATTAGACCATTAATTTATTTCTGCAAAGTTCTCTACAGAAGTTTTAGGAATATGGAAATAATTTTAAGATAACTGGTAAAAATGAATGCTATCATTCCATAATGTATGTCTCACAAGCTAACCTCTTCTTGTTTAAAAGTTGTAAGAAGGGGAAAATCTTTAGGAACTCACTAAGAATATGTGAATGATGATGTTCACTAAATTCTTACTTATCCAGAAAGTTCCATAAGTTGCCCCAAATTCCATTTTCATCTGACAGAAGATCTGATAAGAAAATTGCATTTCTTTTCTTCAGGATGATGAGAATCTTTCATGTAGATCCGGGACCCTCTCCTTATCTGACAGGAATGTGTGATGCCTCTGAAACCTCTATTCTACCTCAAGTTTGAACCTAAACTGAACCTGAAACCAGAGAAAATTGTGTCAACTTTTTTCTTTTTTTACCGAAGAGAGTACTATTTGCTACCAATACAATTCCAAACCTTTTTCATCTCAAAAAACATAATCTCATGTTTTAAAGAGAGACAGTATAACCCAATGGCTAAGAGCAAGGACATCAGCTTCTGACAAGCCTGTATTCAAATATGAGATATTTCACTGTTGACAATGGACAAGTCACTCACTGTACCTCCCTGAGACTCAGCTTCCAGATCTGCAAAATGGGAATAATCAGAGCACAGCAGGGTTGCAGGAATTAATAGAGATACTTTGTAAAAAACTCTGTCAGAAGACACACTGTGAATGTAATAATTATCATTACCATCATCACCATCATTAACATATATACATACATATAAATATGCACATACATACACTGGGGCTGCCAAAAAAACGTATACAAGTGGTTACTCTGGTCAACATTGCTCAAGCAGTAGTTCACTGTAACCAGAAGTGTCTGGACGCTGATGGGAACCACTTTGAGCACCTCTTGTAATTGCAGAAGTCAAACGTGACTTGTATTCATTTTTTGTTATCAGTATATATGGAGTATTACAATTTTAATACAGTTTTCCTTTCTTAAAATGTATATAGATATATTAAGTATATATATAATATATATACATATTAAGTATATATATATACATATATACACAAGTGTATATACACACATATATATATACATATATATATATATACATATATATATATATATATATATAGAGAGAGAGAGAGAGAGAGAGAGAGACCCTTTGCCCACCTGGCATCTCACCCCAGCATCCAATGCTTCTTACTGAGCCTACATGTCTCTCCATCAAGAGCCTGGAAGAAATCAAAAGCACATAGAAGAGAGGACTTAGAGGCCTGGCAGCCCAATTTTTCTGTGTCATTGATGCCATTCCCTACATCCACATACGGGGTACACAGTAACAACTACCTCGACATCTTGGCCATTTCAGTGTCTTCATAGCTCTTATTAACTGTGGTCGTAACATGACCACAAGAACAGATGCGGTAGCTCATTCAGCTGAGGGCCCCAGAAGACTGAAAAGCTCTTTTTCCTGAGTTCCCTGTTGCTACACAAACAACAATGCTCCAAAAGAAATGTAACGTTCACTCTGTTAGACATCCATAAAACCTAACTTCTGGATCTTTTGATCTTTTACCAATTTCATTCAACCAAAGGAAAAGGAAAACAGCACAGAAATCATTTAAGTCCACTGTTTCTGGACACTTCCATAATTGTCGTCATTAGCTTAGTCACATAAAATGTACAATAATGAAGTTGCTTAACTTCAAGATGAATCCCCCTTTCAATAGATGGTATAAGCTCTTCAATAAGTTCATGCACATGTATTTTGCCGCATGGTCATGTTTTGGTGTTTTAGCAATGGTGGAGGAGAAGTCCAGCGTGGACATGTTTTCAAATCTCACTTGCACCAAGCATATTGTTGTGAAAGCACGTTGAGTTGATTGTTTAAAAATTCAAACAAAACCAACAAATGCATACATAGTTACATAAATACGCTTGGATACATGCATACACCTTTGGGTCTCTAGAATTTAGATAGACTTGGGTATATCTAAGAAATCGTGCTTTTTCTGGTTTGCAACCAGAACACAGGTGTAGTAAAAAACACTGCTAAATCTAACCCAAAATGGGAAAGGAAAGGACACATATTAACATCGATGTCTTTGGACATGTAGATTCCAGCAAGTCTACCATTACTGATCATCTGATCTACAAATGTGGTGGGATCAACAAAAGCAGCATCAGAAAATTTGGGAAGGAGGCTGCTGAGATGGGAAAGGGCTCCTTCCAGGCTGCCTGGGTCTGGGGTAAACTGAAAGCTGGACGTGAGCGTGGGCTCACCGCTGATACCTCCCTGTGGAAATTCAAGACCAGCGGTATTACGTGACTATCATGGATGCCCCAGGACACAGGGACTTTATCAAAAACACGATTACAGGCACCTCAGGCTGACGGTGCTGTGCTGATTGTTGCTGCTGGTGCTGGTGAATTTGAAGCAGGTATTTCCCAGAATGGGCAGACCCGTGAGCATGCCCTTCTGGCTTACACACTGGGTGTGAAACAACTAATTGTGGGTGTTAACAAAATGGATTCCACTGAGCCGCCTTACAGCCAGAAGAGATCAAGGAAATTGTTAAGGAAGTCAGTACCTACATGAAGAAAACTAGCTACAACCCTAACACAGTAACATTTGTGCCAATATCTAGTTGGAATGGTGACAATATGCTGCAGCCAAGGGCTAACATGCCTTGGTTCAAGGGACAGAAAGGCACCCATAAAGATGGCAATGCCGGTGGAACCACGCTGCTTGAAGCTCTGGATTACATCCTGCCACCAACTCATCCAATTGACAAGCCCTTGAGTCTGCCCTTCCAGGATGTCTACAAAATTGGTGGTGTTGGTCCTGTCCCTGTGGGCTGAGTGGAGACTGGTGTTCTCAGACCCGGCATGGTGGCCACCTTTGTTCCGGTCAGTGTTACAACTAAAGTACACTGTTGTACTAAAGTACAACTAAAGTAAAGTCTGTTGAAATGCACCATGAAGCTTTGAGTGAAACTCTTCCTGGGGACAACATAGGCTTCAATGTCAAGAATGTGTCTGTCAAAGATGGTCGTTGTGGCAGTGTGGCTGGTGACAGCAAAAATGACCCACCAATGAAAGCAGCTGGCTTCATGGCTCAGGTGATTATCCTGAACCATCCAGGCCAAATCAGGGCCAGATATGCACCTATGCTCGATTGTCACACAGCTCACATTGCTTGCAAATTTGCTGAGATGAAGAAGAAGATTGACCTTTGTTCCGGGAAAAAGCTGGAAGATGGCCCGAAGTTTTTGAAATCTGGTGATGCTGCCATCATTGTTATAGTTCCTGGCAAGCCCATGTGTTTTGAGAGCTTCTCTGACTACCCTTCTCTGGGCCATTTCCCTGTTCGTGACATGAGACAGACAATTACTGTGGGTGTCATCAAAGCAGTGGACAAGAAGGCAGCTGGAGCTGGCAAGGTCACCACACCTGCCCAGAAAGCTCAGAAGGCTAAATGAATATTAAGACTGCCACCCAGTCTTAATCAGTGGTGGAAGAATGGTCTCAGAACTATTTGTCTCAATTGGCCATTTAAGTTTAATAGTAAAAGACTGGTTAATGATTACAATGCATCGTAAAACCTTCAGAAGGAAAGGAAAATGTTTTGTGGGCCACTTGTATTTTTGGTGTGTGTGGCAGTTTTTAAGTTATTAGTTTTTAAAATCAGTATTTTTTAACGGAAACAACTTGACCAAAAATCTGTCAAAGAATTTTGAGACCCATTAAAACAAAGTTTAATGAGAAACCTGTATGTTCTTTTGTTCAACACTGTAACTTCCTATGTACTACTTAGATAAGAGACTTAAAGAATATGTTTGGTGCTACATAGGCTGAAACTTTAGAATTTGGTAATTTTTAGTTAACATTATTTTTCTGGGTGGGAACTTTGGTTTTTTTCATCTTTTCTTAAAGGAAGAAATCATCTATTTATATAGTAAAAATCTATGGGAGGGGTCTGTTGGTGCAACACTTCAAAGGTTAGGACAGATAAGCAAAGAGTAACTTTATTGATGTGTAAGCTACTGCACAAAGGCCCAATTCTGTAATATTAAAGTCCACAGGCTACATTTACAATTTTGTATCATCAATACTGAGTAAATTTGTTGGTGTGTCAAATTTTAGTTTTCCAGTTTTTGGAATGTGAATTCTCACATTTACAAATACTGAAGTAGTTCAAAGAACTTAAAATGAGGCTTAAATAGTATTGAGCACTGTCTTGCTACAGGTAATTGTATCCAGATTCTCGGAAAAATAAATGATACTGGAAATTGAAAAAAAGGAAATAGTATGTATCATTTATATAAAGTCACAAATTCAAGTATATTACATAATATAAGTAAGTAAAGCCAGGGATAAGGAATAATTGCCTCTCTTAGTCTTTTTTTTTCCTTCCACTTTTCTTGGAGGCATGGATGCCAAAGAAGTAATTTTTTCATACTTCTACCATGAGGAGAGAAAGTCTGCAGTGAATGTGTGATCATAAATGGCTTGTGCTATGCCCAACTTGACTGGGGAACCTGGTGAGCAATGGTTAACCTTAGACTAGGCAGGCCAGCAGGGACAGCGTAACCCAACTCCAGTCACTGCTGCCAGGTGTGAATGTCAACTCTGTTGTCACATCTTCCTTTATCGTCCCTCCTTTCTCTTCACCCAAAATAATCTAGAAATCTAGATTTATATGTAAAAGGTCCTGATTTTTGAAATATTGACAAATGGTTCGTGTACAAGGTCAGACAATTATGTTCACGAACTCATCCTAGAAAAAGTGCTACATACCTTACTGCTGAATATCACTATGGTCACCTTGAAATTACTCCCCTTGGGAAGCTATGCACAGACGCCGTGCCTAGTCCACCTTTCAAAACAATTTTGGAACTCTTTTTCTGGAATGGCCATCAGAGCTGTGGTCATACTACACTTGATGTCATGAATGTCATCAAAATGTCTTCCTTTCAATATTTCCTTTAACTTCAGGTAAAGAAAGAAGTGATTGGGGGCCAGATCAGGTGAGTAGGGAGGGTGTTCCAGTTATTTGTTTACTGGCTAAAACCTCCCTCATAGACAGTGCCACGTGAGCTGGTGCATTGTCGTGATGCAAGAGCCATGACTTGTTGGCGAAAAGTTCAGGTCATCTAACTTTTTCACGCAGCCTTTTCAGCACTTCTAAATAGTAAACTTGGTTAACTGTTTGTCCAGTTGGTACAAATTCATAATGAATAATCCCTCTGATATAAAAAAAAGTTAGCAACATCGTTGCAACAAGTTTGTAGACTTAATTGTCAGATCTCATATTTATAATAAAAAATACAGTGCAGAAATACTAATCAATATGTCTACATGCTTGCAAGATTAATCAATCCTAGGAGTCAACAGCTTGGGATCCTAAGCCAAACTAAGATACCCCTGAGAGCCCAATGAGACGTGCAATGTGGTGATCTGGAGTGGGTATGGAGGATGGCTCTCTGGTTGTAGACTTGGACATCAAGCCATGTCATTCACTGGGATGGGTAACATATGGGAAGGAGCAAATGGGGCAGATGTATGAGTTTCACTTTAGACGTTGATCCTAAGTACTTATGGGACATCTAGGAAGAGAAATTTCACATGGAGGCACAGGTTTCAGTGGCATTGCAGTGGCGTCGTGGTGAAAACTATGGGGATAGCTGAGATGATCTAGAAAGAGCTAATGGAGCAAGATTAGAAGACTGTGGGTAACACTCCAGGAAACATCAATATTTGGGGGTGGGGGTTAATTTAAAATGTTCTTAAAGAAGGATGAGAAGGAATATCCGGAGAAGTAAGAAAAGAATGAGGACATTTTATTTTAGTATCAAGGAACTTGAGGAAGGAACAAGGTTTAAGCAGAGAGCTACCAACTATATCAAATGTACAGCAATCTCTAGCCAGCCAAGGTGGAGCAGTATCCACTGGATTTAGCCATAGCGTGTCACCAGAGACACAATAGTGAGTAGAAAGTCAGTGGCATTTGGGGTCAGACCTGAATTTGGAATCCAGTTTTGCCACTTACTTAATGACCTTGGATAGTAAAAACGTCTCAAAATCTCCGTTTACTCATCCGTAAAATGGAGATCATTATACCTGTATCACATGGTTTCTGTGAGTATTTGTGGTAAGCAAAATAAAGCCCCTGTCATCAGGTAACTTATGTTCTAGGGGGAGAGATAGTAAAAAACAAAGAGTACAAACAGATAAATAATTTCAGGGAATAATAGAAAAAGGCAGGAAGCAGAAAGTAATATAAAGGATTAGAGAGTAACTTGTGAGGGTAGTAGTTTCTATTTTAACCTCGAGGTGAGTTTACCTCTGAGAAGGTGAAATTTGAATTGAAATTTGAATCAAGCGGGGGAAAGACATTTGATGGCCTAGGTGAAGTGTGAAGGTTCTGAGGTGGGAGTAGGTTTGGCATGTTCCAGAATATTAAGAAAGTCTGTGTAGCTGAAGTGGAGTGACAAAGTATAGATGAGCTCAGAGAAGCTAGCTCACCACGCGAGGAGATTAAAATGCAAACTAAGAATAAGAAGCCATTGGAGAGTGTCAATACTGGAGGTGATGTGCAAGGATTTATGTCTGTGAGAGAGCTTTCTGCTTCCTGTATAGAGAACAGACTGTAAGGGAAAACAGTAGAAGCTGTTAGAGGATGTTACTGCTGAATCCGCAAGAGATGATGGAGGCTCGGGCAAGGTTGCAGTTGGGGAAATTTAGGATATATTTCAAATGCAGATTCATCAGGATTACCTGATGGACTGGATATGGCTTTTGAGGATTTCATTTCTAGGTGTTTGATTTTGTCAACCAAGTGAATGGTGGTACCCAGTTTTGAGATGGGGCAGACCTGTTGAAGAGTGGGCTTTTAAAAGCTGGCGTATAGAATAGGAGTTCTGTGCTGGACATAAGTTTTAGAGACTTATTAGACATCTGAGTGGAAAGTTAAGTAGGCTTTTGGGACTTCAGAGGAAAAGCAGAAGCTAGAGATATCAATTTTGGAGTCATTGGCATAATCGGAGTGATCACCTAGGGAGTGAATATAGATAGAGAAAGGGGCCTGTGACTGACTTCTCCAAAGTTTAGAGCCTGGGAGGAAGGACAGTCAGCAAAGATGAGAAAGAGTGGTACGAGCCAAACCTGGAGAGTGGAGCATGGTGACCTGGAGACTAAGTGGAGGGAGTGTTTTTAAAAAGAAGAGTAGCATCTGAAACAACTGTGTCAGATGCTAGAGAAGGTCCAGTGACTGGCCCAGAACTGCCAACACTCAGAATAAGTGGGAAGAGTATGGCACCCTCTCTAGGTGCTGGTTCCTTGTTGTGAACAAGGACATGTGACTTCCAGCCATTTAAAAAAAGAAGAAGAAGAAAAATAGCAGTTTCTGTTTTCCATAAATAGAACCCCTGTAAAATTTAACCTTACAGAATCGATTCTCAGCTTTGAAAATTTTTTCGTCTAAAATAGCACCTCTGTGCGACCTCTAGTGGATGTTACAAAAACGCAACCCAAGCATTAACCATTTTGTACGAAGGTATTCGAACCGATTGCTTAGAAAAATGGATTTTTATAAACCGAATATTTCCTAATCACTTAGAATGTCTTATAATCAAATGTATCCAATAAGAATAATACAACATCCAACTATATAGAATAATACAACATCCAACTAAATAAGTATATAACTTATAAATTTATAAGTGTATAAATGAAAGTAAACCCCAAATATAATAGTAAATACTTAAAAAAATAGTATATGTTTAAAAAATTTTTTTAACCACCAGGGAAATGGTACATGTAGGCTGGGTTTCAGAGAAATAATTATTAAGTTATTCTGAATTCATTCACAGCATTCAAACTAGACTTTAAACTTTCCTTCAAGTTACCATATGAACAAAATTGGCCACTTTGCTGGCCTCTCCTTTTTGTAAGAGTGGGTGATACAGAAGGCCTGAAAGGTGTTCCTATGGCTGATTTTGAAACATAAAGAGAGAAAATATGTCATGGAGTCTGAAATGATGCACTTCTGGGACTGCAGCCTCCGCTCTTAGGAATTGTTAGAGAATTTGGGCCTTACCTGCCAGGCATTCAACAATCCTCCTCAGAAAATGTCACGTTCTCTGAGTATAGGAGTCATGTCTTACAATTCTTTTATTTCTTCTAGCAATACTGGTACCCATGAAGGTTGCAATAAAAACCTGATGATTTAAAGAGCATGAAGTATGCACCCAGTAATCACTGTGAAAGTGATGGGCTCAGGCATCAAAATTGACACCTTGCGAGGATTCTGGAATTTCTAGAGCATATCTTCTTTCAGTGAACCATCAGTGAGAGCTATCAATACCCAGACTATATAATTCATACAGCATGTGTATATGCATTAAAATCATTGGATGAGTTGACCTATTTAAATGACTTAGATTCTTCTGGGTCAGTGATTTGCAAAATGGTGTCCCTGGACCAGTAGCATCAACTTGGTAGAAATGCAAATTCTTCGACTCCACCCCAGACCTACTGAGCCAGTTACTCTAGGGATGGGGCCCAGCAATCTGCTTTTAACAAGGTCCCAGATAATTCTGATAACGTTTAAACTTTGGGAACCACTTAGTTATTGGTCAGACCTATATTGATAAACATCGAAGATGTTATTGTGCTTTTCAGGCACTTGAGAAAAAATTCTGCTTGTCATTAAGTAAAAATAACTCTACCAAAAATGTGGGCTAGCAATGTAGATACTGATACCTAGCTCAGTTTTCCTAAATGTGACAATTTAACCGGGCATAGGCAAAATAATTATAAAATTAGCTCAAGAATTTCCTCCAAAGACCCATTTTTCTTTGGATAGTCATGGTTTTGTAATAAATAATCACTCTGCTCTCAAATAGGCAATTTCATATCCATTTCACAAATACAGTTAGTTCATTTGTCACTGAGATTACCTGCAGGTGAGTTTTTAATGTGGCATTCATCTCTCTTAATATAAAGTTCTTCTTCCAGTACTTCCTTAATCCTCTTATGTGGTTCACAATATAAAAATTTCTTCCCTATAAAGACATTAATAAAATTGGTTGCTTACCATAAAATTTTCCCAACCTTCTAGCCATTGCACCTAAATGAATAATTATTTTTTAAAAAGACATATCCATGTATACAAATGCAGATGATTTACCCTGCAGACTCTATTTTTGGGAAGATCTCTTTCATTGTAGCTTCTGGTTCTTTTGGGACTTCGCACTTCTATATAATTCCTGAACTTTGGGAGTAAGTTTAAGATACCTCTTTTAGGTAGTATGACGAAGCATATGGAGTTTTCCTCATTAGCTTCAAGAAAACTTTCATTTATTCAATAAATTCTTATTCAAGACCCTCTCTGTGCCAGGCATTTGGCTAGGGGCGAGGGCACAGCAATGAATAACTCAGATGCATGCATGGAGTCTGCAAGACAGATATATAAGAACAGCCTCCACATTATTTAGCCATCAGGTTTAGAGATTGAACCTGAACGGTAGTGAACCACCTATGGGCATACGACTTTGTCCTGACCTCTAAACCTGGCCTTACAGGACATCCCTGCTATAGCGGAGGGCTATATTATTTGTTCTACGTAACTTAGCTATGTTTCTGTCTTTCTTTCTTTCTTTCTTTCTTTTTTTTTTAACAAGAAAAGGTAAAGTCACCATTGTGTATTCTTAGATAATCAGTGCATAACCATTTTATGGAATAGATGTATCCCTCAGGGGAAAAAATTGCCCATATAATGAGTTTCTTGAAGACAAATCTCAACTTCAAGTGATCATCATTATAAAGTCAGCAAATGTATTCTTCTTTATACACACAAAAATGCAACTCAATGAGTAAGTTTAATTGTTAGAAAAAGGAATCAATTAAAATAATGGCCTATCCTGGGCGGCCGGTTAGCTCAGTTAGCGCAGTGCTCTTAACAAGGTTGCTGGTTCAATCCCCACATGGGCAGATGTGAGCTGCACCCTCCACAATTAGATTGAAACAACTACTTGACTTGGAGCTGATGGGTCCTGGAAAAACACACTTAAAGGAAATAAAAGTTTTTAAAAAACCAAAAACTTAAAAAAAAGTAATAATGGCCTACCCTTTATATGACAGGCATTATAAAACACGAGGAGTCCCTGCCTCTTGGGAGTTATAGCCCCAAATCATGAGCTTACCTTTCCCAATTTGTACCTCCTCCATCAGGGGCCCAACTGCACTCAATTCTTGAACCCAAACAAAGTAATTATTTCTCTTGTTAAACTGGAGTCAGATAAGGAGTTTCTACCCCTGAACTATGGCTGCCTCTCCTCTTCTCTCCCTCCCTCTCTTTTACCCTTCCTCTCTAAATCCAGGTTTTACAATGTCTAATAGAACTGATCTTCAACATCATATTTTTCTCAATGATTCCACCAGTCAAGAAAAGGCAATAATCAAAAAAAATATCACATTTTAGATTAAGTTTGTTTTCAATTTGGAAATCCAATTTCTATATAGTCAGTTCACCTTAAAATTACGCACTTAAATGATACATGAAAATGGAAATACATTGCAATCAACACATTAATACTAATTCTTCTGCCCACTACCTTGTTCATAAACAGCTGTGTCCTCCCATAATAGTAGGACCAAGGGAGCTCTCCGGGGGACTCTTTTCTTTTTCCCATTTATTTTTTTAATGTATTTTTCAATTACAGTTGACATACAATATTACACTAGTTTCAGGTGTACAACATAGTGATTAGACATTTACATAACTCATGAAGTGATTACCATAATGTGTCTAATAACCATCTAACACCATACTTGATTACAATATTATTGGCTATGTTCCCTATGCTGTACTTTACATCCCCATGACTATTTTGTAACTACCAATTTGTACTTCTTAATCCCTTCCCCGTTTCTATCCACCCCCTACCCCTCTCCCATCTGGCAACCATTAAAATGTTATTTTGTTTCTGTTTTGTTTGTTCATTTATTTTGTTATTTAGATTCCACATCGAAGTGCAATCATATGCATTTGTCTTTCTCTGACTTACTCCACTCAGCACAATACCTTTAGGTCCATCCATGTTGTTGCAAATGGCAAGACTTCATTCTTTTTATGGCTGAGTAATACTCCATTGTATATATGCACCACCTCTTCTTTATGCATTCATCCATTGATGGACACCCAGGCTGTCTCCACATCTTGGCCTTTGTAAACAATGAAACAATGAACATAGGGATGCACGTGTCCCTTTTGAAGTACCGTTTTGGGTTTCCTTGGATAAATCCCCAGAAGTGGAGTTACTGGGTCCTTCTCAGTCTCTTGTTATAGCCTTTGTTTTAAAGTCTATTTTTCTGGTATAAGTATAGCTACCCCAGATTTTTTGTTGCTGTTTCCATTTTCGGAAATCTCTTTTTCCATCCTTTTACTTAGCTATGTTTCTTCTGCTCTGTGCTATCTGACTCCACCTATCTCTCCAGGCTCTCTTGGCAGCCTTTCTCTTTTGCTCTCTGAGCTCCAACATGGCTCTTCTGCCCATTCCCATATCAAAGCTTTTGTACATTCTATTTTTTTTTTTTTTTTTTGCCCGGGTAACTTCTAATCAAATTTCAGGTGTAGCCTTAAATTTCAATTCTTTGTTTTTTTTTTTTTTTAAAGATTTTATTGGGGAAAGGGAACAGGACTTTTTTTTATTATTATTGGGCAACAGTGTGTATGTACTTCCAGGACTTTTTTTCCAAGTCAAGTTGTTGTCCTTTCAATCTTAGTTTTGGAGGGTGCCATTGATCTTCAAGTTGTTGTCCTTTCAGTCTTAGTTGTGGAGGGCGCAGCTCAGCTTCAGGTTCAGTTGCCGTTGCTATTTGCAGGGGTCACAGCCCACCATCCTTTGCGGGAGAGTCGAAACTGGCAACCTTGTAGTTGAGAGGACGCGCTCTAACCAACTGAGCCATCTGGAAGGCAGCTCAGCTCAAGGTATCCTGTTCAATCTTAGTTGGAGGGGGCGCTGCCCACCATCCCTTGCGGGACTCGAGGAATTGAACTGACAACCTTGTGGTTGAGAGCCCACTGGCCCATGTGGGAATTGAACTGACAGCCTTCGGAGTTAGGAGCATGGAGCTCTAACCGCCTGAGCCACCGGGCTGGCCCTAAATTTCAATTCTTTAAGAAAACTTTCCCTGACTCCACAATCTTGAAATGCCTCTGGTTACTTTTCATCATTGCAATCTTTTGTTTACTTTATATACAATCACTTATGTAACCATTCGTTTAATATATATCCTCCTTACCAGACCATAAATGCTCTAAGGGCAGGGATATTGTCTATTCAGTTCATCAGTGTCCTAGAACAGAGTTGGGCATAATCGTAGATGTTCAGCAAATGCATGCTCTCAAACAGAACTAAGCATTGTTAAATTAGAGCTCAAAGACTATGCGCATGTCTACCCATTCAGCCTGATGAATGTCCGAGAACCAGTAGTTCTAGTCTCAGTACTCAAAAGCTCAGTTCAAAGAACCATGGAAAACCAAAAGGACCAAATATTTCAGCTACTGAAGATTTGACTTTAAGCTCACCAAGATATGGCAGGTATCTCATATTTTCCAGACTAACCAATAAAGAACACAAATGAATAAATTTGGCTTGTGTACAGACTGGCCTAAATGGGGCAAGAGACCTGTTGCTTCTGGCCATGGCCCTGGGTCATTCCTGGTCACGAAGACCCAAGCATACCCTTAGGGACAAGGGAGAATTAGACACTTTCTGGGTCTTGTTCTTATTTCCCAAAAGTTAGGAGTCATATAAATGAGAGAGGGGGTCAGCATTACTCCAGTTTAACTTTGGTTTAAACTTTTTTCACTAAATCGTGATCTTCAGGCAGAAATGGGTCTAAGAAGGAAGGAAATCTGTAATGGGTCAGTAGAGAGGAAGAGATCACTTGCTGTAAGTTCAAGTCTGACAGATTTCAGCCTTATTGCTATGAGAATTTACAGAGTAAATCACTAAAGGTTTTGAGGAACTGTGAACAATGGAAGAGTAGAAAAGAGCTGCTATAGGCAAATATTCCCTGCTCCAAAAAAGAAATGGAAGGAAAGGAGGGAGGGAGGGAGGGAGGGAGAAAGCAAGAGACAGGGAGAGAGAGAGAGAGAGAGAGAGAGAGAACATTTTATAAACTAACAAAGCAGCTTAATGTTGCTCTTCACCAATGTTTTGAATGGATTCGTCAACAGATTGATTGTGAGTACAGACAAGGAGGAGCTGTGATCACTAAATGTTAAGGACTGCTAAAAACAGTATTATTCCAGACTAAACCGCTTTCTTTTGTTAAGAGCTGATAATTGCTACAATTTATTGAATGCTACCATGACCTAGACATCTTCCATATATTATCTCTCTCACAATCACCCTATGGGCAAGTATAATTATTCCCATTTTCATAGGTGAAAAAGTAACTCCCAGAAGTCACAAAACTAAAAATTAAAAGCCTTGCCTACCTGACTCTGCCACACCCAAAGTTATTAGCTGGAGAGATTTAGCCAGAATGTACCTGCATTTCAGCAAGGTATTTGAAAAAGTGTATTTGTAGGAGGCAGGATGTGCATGCCAAAGATGCTGACTGACACATCAGGGGCTTCTAGAGACTCCACTTGGAACTGTTGGGATCATCATCTCATTTTCTAATTTGGATATAGGAACTGCCAGCAACCTCCTCAAATGTCAGCATGATACAAACTTGGGGAATGGCAAACTCAGGACTACTTTTGAGTAGTCCTGTAGAGAAGGGCTACTTCTACACCTGGAATGAAGTGCTATAATCCTTAGGATCGTATTGATGGGAATAAATATAACGACTTGTATTTAGGATCAAACAAATGCATAAGTATAGGATAGAAAAAACCTGGTTTGAATATTTTCCGTTGAACAAAGGGGGAAAAGAGAAACTATGGATGTCATAGAGTACATTTGTTATATGTGTTAATAATATAAAGCTTCTGCCAAAACATCTAATGTGATTTGTGACCCATTTAATAGAAGTGTGATATTCAGATCAAAGGAGGTTATAGTCCCACCACACTATTCTGATCTGATTATCCCTAGAATACTGGATTCAGTGATGTAATAAACAGAAGAATGTTGGAAGAGGTCAGCCAGCTTGGTGAGAGTGCTATGAATTATTTTAAAGGTAATGCTGAAATCCATGAAAGATTTGGTGGGTGCTCAAAATGCCACCTTTATATAGTTCAAGGTTGAAATTATATAATTTCGGTGGGAAAGAACCACACTTTATCTGTATGTATTTGAGAACAGCTCTGTGATGAGGGAGTAGAAGTTGTAGAGAGACTGAAGACATTTCCAAAAAAAGAGAGACTGAAGTATTTTCCAAAAAACATTTTAAAATCGAATGGGTACTTTGGGTGGGAACAGCCTGTCTTTACTTAGGCTGAGGCCCTAGAAAGAGGTTTTCAGGGAGGCTGAGGCAGGAATTCTTTGTATGCCCTGACCCTGACTTTGTGAACTCCAGGATGTTTGGTCATCTGCCTTAATTCATTACTCTTTCCCTGCAAGTTGCCCAATGCCTGGCAGCAGTAAGGACTCAGTACTTGTTGAGTTGAGGAGTGAATGATTAATTCCACCTTTTACTCCTACAGCCACATTAATAAAGAGCCTTTAAATTCTAGCATCTTAATGGTAAAAGTCCCAGATAGAACTTTAAGTTGGAATAAGGAATTAGCGAATTATACTGAATACTTAAATATAATGAATTTAGTTGCTCTAAATAAGGCCTCTCCATGCTGTTGATAATAATAAAAGGAATAAGGTATCATAAGCAGTCATCTTAGGGCTGATGCTGAGGAAAGAGGCCCTTTCACTGGAAGGCAGCAAGTTCTGCGTGGTTCCTTGATAAGGTCTCACGGGAGAAGGGTGTGTGGTCCCCTGAGGCTCCAGAGCTTAGTCGCTTCTGTCTAACTCTCCCCTCTGGGGACGGCGGATCACTGAGGGAGCTTCCAGAGCAGAGATCGCTCTCTAGAGAGGCAATCAAGGAGATGCTGCTGAAAGACTGGAAACCGCTCCTGCTCCTCTTTTGCCTATTATTTTCACTATCATCATTCCTTAGCACCTACAGTATGGATGAGCGCTGCGTCCAGAACTGCTGTTACTTATTTGAATATTGTTTGTGTGTTTGGCAGGGCGGGGAGGAAACAGCAGTGTTAAAATGTGGCCCATAGTTGTGAGATTCTAAATGGATCAGGTAATAATTTATGGACCGAGAGTCCAAGAGATGGGGGTTTAAGTGTTTTCAGTATTTCTCCAGCACTGACTCAGAGTGACAGCGGGCAAGTCACTTTTTTCTTTCCAGTCTAGATTTCAGTTTCCTAGTCTGTAAAATGAAGGAATTGGCAAAAATGATCCACATGTTTCTATGTGTATAAAATGTACATATATTATAAATTTCATATTTTATTATATGTAAGTTTTAAATTTACATTATATGTAACATTTTTATCATTTATATTTTTATACATTTTTATATAGACATATGTACAATTTTTTTTTCAATACCTTTCAGGCCAATGCCACTTCTAATTAAGTCGGAGGCTACCCCTGCCCAGATAGCCTTTTGTGAAGGAGAGCTTGGGGATTCTGCCAAAACAGCAGCCCCGCCCTCTGCCTCCAAAACCTCCACGGCTTCAGCCAGTTTCACTCTGGTTTCCCCCAGTTTCCCTCTCACCAGGTTCTCCCCGCGTTGCGTTTTCACCCCGGTTCTCCACACCGCACCTCGATCCGCGGCTGGAGGGGAACTCACACTGTTTGCGGGACTCCTGTAGCCCATCGACGCCGTGCTCCCCGCGTGCCCAGCGCCCCGGCCCGGCCAGCTGCTCCCCGTCGCGGCCCTTCTCTGGAGCCGTCACGGAAGTCACCCCCATCGCTTCCTCCCCACTCATAACGCCGGGGTCTTCGCGGTTGTTCCTCTCGGTTCCACTGCAGGCGTCCGGGAAACGCCAGGCGTCTCCGGTTGCCATGGTGACTGCGGATCCTCCCCGCCCTCAGACGCTCTCAACCGGCTTCTCCTTGGGCCTCCTTCGCGCCCAAGAAGGCGCGGAAGTTAGGGAGCTGCGATTAGTTACTTACCAAAGCAAAGGACTTGCCTTGAATCTTTCTTTTGTTCCTCACGCAAATTTCGCAAGAGAGGCTTTACTGTTCCCCGGTAGGGAAACTGAGATTCAGAAAAGCTAAGGAAATCGTCTCAAGCTATTCAGTTAGGAAGTGGCACAGCCGGAATCCCAATTCAGAGAAGTCCGGCACCAAAGCCCAAAGAATAGATCACCACCTGAAACAGGTAGGGGCGGGAGCAGGTACTGAATAGGTGAGTTCAACCTAAGATCGCTGGTTTCATTCACTCAGTGTCATGCTTGTCCTTTCCTGCTCCCTGCCTTTCACACAACGTGATCAAATAAATGAATGCTGAGGATTCCCAACTTTGGGATTGTAGGTTTTTATTATTATTATTATTAAACAATTATTGTAGTTTCCAAGCACTTTTGTATTCACGATATATTTCAATCCCTATAATAACTAATTGTACTGTTGAGGAAATCAAATTCAGAATTGTTTGATTGGAACAGCAAATAGGAAAACCTAGAATTTTATTTGGAGCATGAGGTTGCTTTTATTTTGGTTTTTTGCAGCCATTTTAAAAAGTGAATTATGTTGCATTAATTTTATGAAAGCTAAATGTGCATTATTTTTACAGAGTTAAATAGTTCTACAAGGCTGGTAACCAAATATGGGGGATCCCAGAGGCAAGCAGTTTCACATCTTTTGGCTGATAATTTACTATTTACAACCATATAACCAAATGCTTGTTTTGCTGGGGTTTTTTGTTATTTGTTGTTTTTTTTTGTTTTTCAATTTGGGATATCATACGCATATGCTGATTTTCTATTATGGAAGATGAGAATTTAGCTCTCTTTCATGCTCACCACCTCACATACATTTGCTGTCCCCTCAAACTCCTTATATAGATAAGCTGAACTTTTGGCTGGAGCGTTTACATTACTATGACCATGTAAACTTCAGTCACCGCTGTGCTATGTAATCGCCTATGATCATTTTTCCTTCCTACACAACCTTTTAATTACCTGGAGTTAATAATTGCCTTGTATTTTTTAAATTTGCTTGGTTTTTCATGTCCTTTTCATGAATTAATCCCCGAACTTCGTCCTTGTGTAAATTTCTTAATATGTTCAAACACATGAGGAATCCTATCAATTTCATCTTTGCTAAAAAGTCCCTTCCAGAAAGACATGTGATCTGCTCCAGTTTGGACTGGACGCTTTCTAGACCTGTGGTTGCACAGCTGTTGTCTAAGGATTTCTCATCACCATCATGCCTCTCTCTTGTGTTGGATCCCTTATTTGTGGATCCCTCTTTTTCCTTTTTAGTATACTCACTTATTTGGTGGAGTATATCTCCAGTAGTTCTTTGAGAAATGGTCTATGGGAGATAAAATGTCCAAGTCCTTAAAGGTTTGCAGGTGTCTTTATTTTACTCTCTACTAAAGTGGTGGACTGGATATAGAATTCCAGATTGGAAAAACAATTTTCCTCAGAATTTTAAAGTCATTGTACCATTGTCTTCTGGTACCCACTGTTGCCATGGAATGCTGCTGCCATTCTCTTCCTGACCCCTTGTATAGGACCTGTTTTTTCTTTCTAAAAACTTGGAGGATCTTGTCTTTGTCCTCATTGTTCTGAAATTTCATGCTGATACACGTTGATACAGGTCAAATTTTCAACCATTTTGCTGGACAGTCGGCAGATCATTTCAACCTAGAAGCTTATGTCCTCCATTTTAGAAATATTTTCTTTAATTGTTTCATTGCAATTTATTTGTTCTTTCTGTTCTCCCTGGGACTACTGTTATTTGTCTGTTATTTGTATGTTAGCTATCCTGATTTTGTGACCTATTTTTCCTATTTTATATCCGTATTTTTGCACTATTTTCTGGGAGATTGCTGCAATATTATTTTCTAAACATTCTATTTTTCATTTCTGCTATTATGTTTTGAACCTCTCAGAGCTCTTTGAATATTCTTTTTTACATAACACCTTGGCCTTATGTCATGGATGCAATATCATATCTCTCTGAGGATATTAATGATATACTTCATTTCCGACTTTATTTTCTCCTTGTATAATTGCTGCTTCCTCCAAGTTACCTGTCCCTGTTTGTTTTAGTCTCTGTTTTAGTCTCTTCAGCTTTCCTCAATCTTCAGGTGATCCTTGACTATCTTGCCCTATCTAGCATTAAAGAATATGAATCTGTGCACATAAGTGGGACTTACTGACTGGAGGTTTCACTGATGGGTGATCTGTCTGGGCTGTTTAGTTGGGGAACCCCTGATGTCAGTATTTTAAGATCTTATCTCTTGAACTGCTCAGATTCTCCATGGGGTCAGTCTTTCAGCTTCCTCCTGGAGGATTTCAGTCTGATGCCAGCACCCCGGGAAATGAGTGGGAGAAGAAAACTGAAAACTCAACATGAAGTATGTAAGTATTCATGAAGTTCTCTTGTTTCAGTATGGTGGTCTTGCCCTCAGTTGTGCTTCGTACCTTCTAGTCTAGAGAGCCTCTTTGACTTTTCCAGAGAATTACCTCTAGTCGTCATCTGGGGTGGGGGGCATCTATCTAGCTGCTCAGAACAGGGGAACTGGAGGTCTAACTACTTTATATTTATTGTGGTAAAATATAGATAACATAAAATTCACTATTTTAACCCTTTTTTAAGTATACAATTCAGAGGTACTAAGTATATCCGCAATGTTGAGTAGCCATCACCACTATCCATTTCCAAAAGTTTTTCATTATCCTAAACAGAAACTCTACCCCTTAAACCCAAGTTCCCAATTTCTCCATTCTAGTCCCTGGTAACCTCTATTCTACTTTCTGTCTCTATAAATTTGACTACTTCTTGAAGTGGAATCATACAGTATTTTCCCTTTTGTGCCTAGCTCATTTCACTTAGCATAATGTTTTTAAAGTTCATCCATGTTGTAGTATGTGTCAGAATTGCATTCTTTTTTAAGAATGAATAACATTCCCTTGTAGATGTATACCACATTTTGTCTATCTATCCCTCTATTGATGGACATTTGGATAGTTTCCACCTTTTGCCAGTTGCCAATAATGCTGCAATAAACATTGGTGTACAAGTTACCTGTTTGAGTTCCTGCTTTCAAGTTTTTTGAATAATTTTGACAATTAAGTTCATCAACTTTTTGCCACAATGTTGGTAATCTTTTCTGATATCAGAGGGATTATTCATTATGAATTTGTACCAACTGAACAAACAGTTAACCAAGTTTACTATTGGGAAGTGCTGAAACTCTGCGTGAAAAAGTTAGACAACCTGAACTTTTTGCCAACAATTCATGGCTCTTGCATCACGACAACGCACCAGCACACATGGCACTGTCTGTGCAGGAGTTTTTAGCCAGTAAACAAATCACTGTATTGGAACATCCTCCCTACTCACCTGATCTGGCCTCCAATGACTTCTTTCTTTACCTGAAGATAAAGGAAATATTGAAAGGAAGACATTTTGATGACACTCAGGACATCAAGGGTAATATGACGACAGCTCTCATGGCCATTCCAGAGAAAGAGTTCCAAAATTTGCTTTGAACAGTGGACTAGGCACTGGCGTCAGTGCACAGCTTCCCAAGGGGAGTACTTCGAAGGTGACCGTAGTGATATTCAGCAATGAGGTATGTAGCACTTTTTCTAGGATGACTTTGCGAACTTAATTGTCAGATGTCGTATACCTAGAAACGAAATTGCTGAACAGTAATTCTATATTTTTAACTTTTTGAAGAACCTTCAAAGCTTTTCAAGTGGCTGTACCATTTTACATTCCCACCAGCAACGCACAAGGCTTCCAATTTCTCTACATCCTTGCCAACATTTGTTCTTTTCCCTTTTTCCTTCCTCCCTTCCTTCCTTCCTCCCTCCCTCCCTCTCTTCCTTTCTTCCTCCCTTTCTTCCTTCCTTCCTCCCTAGCTATCCTAATTAGTGTGAAGTGATATCTCTGTGTTGTTTTCATTTGCATTCCTTAATGACTAGTGATGTTGAGCATCTTTTTATGTGGTTATAGGCTATTTGTATATGTTCCTTGGAGAAATGTCTATTCAAGAATTTTGCCCATTTTTGAATTGTGGTCTTTGTTGTTGTTGAGTTGTAGTTCTTTATACGTATGTTTTGGATATTAATCTCTTACCATGGTTTATAAATATTTTCT
Source organism: Rhinolophus ferrumequinum (assembly GCF_004115265.2). Classification (NCBI taxonomy): domain Eukaryota; kingdom Metazoa; phylum Chordata; class Mammalia; order Chiroptera; family Rhinolophidae; genus Rhinolophus; species Rhinolophus ferrumequinum. The sequence goes on along the minus strand of NC_046294.1, from coordinate 65,375,367 downwards.
CCCATTCTATAGGTTGCCTTTTTACTTTGTTGACAGTGTCCTTGATTTTAAAATGTTTTAATTTTAATGTAATCCCATGTATCTATTTTTTCATTTGATACCTATGCTTTTGGTGTCATATCCAAGAAATCACTGCTGAATTTGATAACATGAAGATTCCCCCCTATGCTTTCTTCTAAGAGTTCCATAGTTTTAACTCTTACATTTAGATCTTTGACCATTTGGAGTTAATTTTTGTATTAACATTATAGTGTGATGTAAGTAGGAGTCCATCTTCATTCTTTTGCATGTGGTTATCTAGTTTTCCCAGAACCATTTGTTGAAAAGGCTATTTTTTCCTCCATTGAATTATCTTGACACCCTAGTCAAAGTCAATGGTTCATAAATGTGAGGGTTTATTTCTGGACTCTCAATTCTATCTCATTGATCTATATGTCTATCCTTATGCCAATACCACACTGTTTTGATTAACACAGTAAGTTTTAAAATCAAAAGTGTTGAGGCCTCCAAGTTTGGTGCTCAGTAACAACATTTAGTGCTTCTTTAATTGCTTTCATAGATGTTTTGTAGTTTTCAGGGCAAAAGTTTTCCATGTCTTGTTAAATTTATTCCTAAGTATTTTATTCTTTTCGATTGTATTGTAAATGAAATTTTCTTAATATAATTTTCAGTTTACTCATTGGTAATGTTTAGACATACAATTGATTTCTGTATATTGATCTTGTATTTTGGGGCACTGCTAAATGTATTTATTAGTTCTAATAGTTTCTCTAGGGGATTCCTTATGCTTTTCTATATACAAGATCCTATCATCTGCAAATAGATGCATTTTTACTTCTTTTCCAATCTGGATGCCTTTTATTTTATTTTCTTGCCTAAATGCCCTGGCTGGAATCTCAAGTATAATGTCTAATTGAAGTGGTGAGAGCAGACATCCTTGTCTTGTTCTTGACCTCAGAGAGAAAGCATTCAGTCTTTGACCATTAAGTACGATGTTAGTTGTGGGATTTTACAGATGCCCTTTATCAGGTTGAGGAAGTTCCCTTTTTCCCCTAGTCTACTGAGTGTAATTATCATGAAAGTTAGCTATAACTCTTTGCTGTTTTTTTTTCATTAGTTGCTTTAGTGTTTATCTTTAACTTTTCACAGGCTACCTTCAAATGAGAGTATACCACTTCAGGTATAGTTTAAGAACCTTCCGTTTTTCCCTCCCAGCCATTATATAATTGTTGATACACATTTTACTTTAAGATACGTCATAAACTCTATAAAAATTGTTAATATTTTGGTTTAAACAGTCAATTATCTTTTCTAAATACTTATTTTATAAATCTGTATTGTAACATTTACTTGTAAATTTAATTTGTGAGACTACTTAGGGCATTTTGACAATCACAAACATTTGAAATGATGTTTTTTATATGACTAATAATTTTTTTATCACCTTGATTATCTTTAAGTGTTATGTATACTTATATTGTTGTGTAACAGATCTCTAGAACTTTCTCATCTTGCAAAACAGAAACTTTATACTCATTGGAAAACAACTTCCTATTTCCCCCTTCCCTCAGCCCCTGGCAACAACCCATTCTATTTTTTGTGTCTATGAGTTTGAATACTTTAGATCTCATATGAGTAAAATCATACAGTATTTATCTTATTGTGACTGGCTTACTTCATTTAGCATAATGACCTCAAGAGTCATGTCTTTTGTGACAGGATTTTCTTCTGTTTTAACACTTAATAATATTCCAATTTATGTATATGCTACATTTTCTTTATTCATTCATCTGTCGATGGACATTTGAGTTGCTTCCACCTCTTAGCTATTCTGAATAATGCTGTAACTGATGTGGGTGAACAAATATCTCTATATATTCTGGATATTAACCTTTTATCTGATACATGATTTGCAAATACTTTGTCCCATTCTGTAGTTTTCCACTTCAAACTCCTCCACATTGCTATTATTTATCTTCTGTATATTGATTTTTTTCTTTCCTTATCCCTATACTGATTATTTAATTTCTATTCAAAAATATAAAATCCTTCCCTTTGCCACGCTAAATATTTCAAGCTTATATGAGTCTACTTTTCCTTTGTGACCTATTTTCTTGACAAGATCATTTGGTCTCTAGTTGCTCACACCCAATTCACTTTTCAATTGCCAATAGTCTGTTTCCACTCGCACCACTTTATTGAATTCAGTCTTTTGAAGGTTGGCAAGTAAGTCTTACTTTCCAAATCGAGATATGCTCTCTCATGTCTTTTTACCTCTCTCATAGCATTTAACAGTGATTTATACCCCATTTTCCTTGAAAGTCTCTTCTTGATTTCCAAAACTGCATTTTCCTGACTTTCTAGCTACCTCTCTAGTGGCCATATCCCTGTTACTGTCACCACTCTTTTCAGAATTCCAAACTCATCAATGTAGACATTCCTTCATGTCCCCTCTTTGCTCTTTTCTCTCCTTTTGTTATTTCATTCCATCCCAACACTTTTTTTTAGCACCTTAAGGTGCTGTGCCTCTTAAATACTTCCAGAACCAATCTTTATCCTGACTCCAATCTTACATTTCTAACTGCTGGTTGAACATACCAGTCATGACACTTTGGAGCAGTGAGAAGCCTAGAGATCATCTAATCCAGTAGATTTCAGCCCCTGGAGACAGAGCACATGCTCCTTTATCTCAAGCAGCTGCACTTATTTCTGCATTGTTTGTTCATTTAATAGGTATTTATTGAATGACTCCTTAATGTCTTCTAGACATTAAAAAGGTATTAAGATATTATGAATAATTTGATGCCAGTAAATTTGACAATTTTAATGAAGTGTACAAATCACTTAAGAAAACACAACTTTCCAAAATGGGCACAGGAAGAAATATAACCTTAATAGAAGTAGTTATAGAAATATAACTACTAAAGATACTGAATTCAAAATTAAAACCTATCCCACAAAGAAAACCTAAAGCCTCACTATTGAATTCTTCCAAACATTTAAGAATGATATAACACCAATCCTACCCAAACTATTCCAGGAGTTAGAAAAAAAATGTTAATACTTCTCAACTTGTCTTTATACAAAATCTGAAAGAACACTATAAAAAAGGAAAAGAATAGGTTAATTTCCCTCATGAAGACTTATTCAAATACTAAATAAAATATTAGCAAATATAACCTAGCATGTTAAAAAATGGATAACACATCATAATAAAGCTGTGATTGTTCTAGAGATGCAAGATTTGTTTAACATTTGAAAATCATGCAATGTAATTTTCTGAATTAAGAACATTTTTTAAAAAGGAAGAAATTAAACTGTTTTTATTATTAGCCAACATGGTTGTGCACATAGAAAATTCAAATGAATGTATAAACTCTTAGAATTAATAAACTTATTAAGGTCACTGGACATAGTCAATAAGGAAAAATAAATTTTATTATTCTATACAGCAACAAATAAATAGAAAATAGAATGTAAAAAACAATATAATAAAAACAGTATAATAAAAAACAGTATAATAGCATTAAAAGCCACCAAATACATAAGAATAAATCTAAGAAAAAACCTCCGCTTATATACTCTAAAACATTATCAAGAAAAATTCATGAATATCTAAATAAATGAAGGAATATGTTATTTTCAAGAATTGTAACAATACTATAATGATGTTAATTTTCCTCAAATTGATCTATTATATAACTCCAATCTAAATCTCAGCAGGGCTGTTTCAAAATAGAAACTGAAAAAGGATTCTAAAACTGAAAAGGAAACGCAAAGGGCCACGAATGGCAGAAGCAACCTTGAAGAATAAAAGAAAGTTGGAACATTTATATTACCAGATAGCAAGATTTACTGTCAAGCTACAGTATTACAACTGTGGTATTGAAGGAAAGATAGATCAATGGAACAAAATAGAGTTTAGAAACAGACCCAACTATAAATGATCACCAGATGTATAACAAAGGTGTCACTGCAATGTAGTGTGTGTATGTGTGTGTGGGTGGTGGTGGGGGGATGGTGGTGGCAATCTTTTTAATAAGTGGTATTGGATAAATTGGATATTCATATGGGAAAAAATGAACCTTGCCTCCTACCGCACACTAAACATAAATATCAACTTAAAATGGATTATAGCACTAAAGGTAAAATCCTAAAGCTAGAAAAGAACAATGAAAAATATGTTCATGATCTTAGGGTAGCCAAGCATTTCTTAAACAGGAAAAAAAAAGTGCTAACCATAATGAAAATTGATAAATTAACAATCATTAAAATTAAGATATTCTCTTCATGAAATCACCATTAAGAGAGTGAAAATGCAAGACACAGATTGGAAGAACATTTTTGCAATCCATATATCCAAAAAATGACTAGTGTCCAGAACACATAAAGAACTCCTACAAATCAATAAAGGCACACAACCTAATAAGAAAATGGAGAAAGATGAACAAGCACTTTACAAATGAAGAGATCTAGGTGGCCAATCAGCACCTAAAGAATTGCTCCACATCATTAGTCATCAAAAAACTGCAAATTAAACATACAATGAGATATTACTACTAGAATGGCTATTTAAAAAACCCAACAAGGTGGCAGTAGGAAGGGTTGGAAGGATATAGAACAATTGGAACTCTCATTCATTGCTGCTAAGAGTATAAATTGGTACAACCACTTTGGAGAACGGTTTTGACGATTTTTATTAAAGCTGAATATAAATATACCCTATGGCCTAGCAGTCCTAACACTAGGTATGTACAAAAGTGCGTAATGTGTACACCAAAACCATATTCTAAAACATTCATGCCAGCACTATTCATAAAAGATCCAAATTGGAAAGAATTCAAAGGTCCTTCAAAAATCAACAATGTGTGTGTGTGTGTGTGTGTGTGTGTGTGTGTGTGTGCATATAGTATTGTGTGTGTGTAAAGTATTATATGTATCAAATCATGGAATACTCTACAGCAATGAAAAAAACCTCTGCTACATGCAAAAATATGGATGAATCTCAGATGTATTATTGATTAAAAGAAGCAAACACAAAAATACACATAATAAATGACTCCATTTACGTAGGCAAAATGAAACAATTGTGACAGAAATTAGAATAGTGGTTCCCTTTCAAGGAGCACTGAGAGGGAGCACAAAGTAGACTTTTGGGGTGCTGGTTGTGTTCTATATCTAGATCTGGGTCATAATTACATGGTGTGTTCCCTCTGTAGAATTCATCAATATTTCTGAACTTTACTGTTTTCTACACCTCTACAGACTATACAAAATTAAGTATATTTTAGTTAGAAAAAATTGGTCTGAAAATTATTTTACTCATAAAAAAGTGTGGTTTATTTTGATCAAATAATAAAGAATTATGCAATTGTGTTTTTTTTCTGTTTTTGTCTCCAATATCAAAAGCTTGGAGATAATTTAATTGTCAATTGCAGTAACCATACTATTAATTTAGGTGATGTATTTCCTTTTTTCTCCTAATGTCTTTTGGTTTTCTAATTATTATATGTGTGTTTTCAGTTATGCACCACTCAAATTTTGGAGGGATAAATTATTGATAAAAATTAGTATAAAATTTACTGTTTTATCCAGGGACCTGTTATTACAATTTTTCTTTTTTTAATTCCAAAAAAATTAAAAATGAACAACAGAAACAGGATGACTTGTCTTTGTTTCATTTTAATTAAATGTAAAAGACCAACATATCCACTAGATGGAGGCAAAACTCAAGACTAAATTTTTTTTCGTAAAAAGTTAAAAATTATATTTAATGTAAAACATCATTGAGGTCTTTATCAAAGAAATAAAAATTTAACGTATTACTAGAGTTAATATATTACTTTGTATTACTTAATGGTATATTAGCAAAAACTAAGTAAATTTTTACATTTTGTAATTAATCCTATAGATTTTGAATACACCTACAGAAGTCATCTCAAGTCTCTTCTGCTTAGTAACAAGGCAATTGAATAAGCAATGGATGATTAAAGTTATTGTTTTTTTCTTCAGCGAAGTATTAGGTTGGTGCAAAAGTAACTGCGGTTTTTGCAATTATGTTTAACCTTTTAAACCACCATTACTTTTGCACAAACTTTTGCAATTATTTTGTTTCCTACTCTATCATTTAATGGAAAAACTGCTCCTTGAATTACAAAGGGTGTTTTACTCGGGATTTTAAAATTCCAGTGCATTGGTGAAATCTATGTTTTTGGATAACTCACTGGACTCTGCAGCCCCAACGGAGATACACCCTTAGAATTCGGTGACGAGGTCCTCATATGTCCCTACTTGCTATGGAAAATGAGAGGATGAAATTAGCGCTGGATACCTACTTTAAAAAATCAACTTTATTGAAGAATAAGTTATGTATAAAAACTGCATTCCATTTAATGAATAGAATTTAATGACTTGGGCAGGTGTAGACATCTACAAAGCTACCACCACAATCAAGATACAGAACATTTCCACCATCTCCAAAAGATTCTTTCTGCGCTTTTGCAGTCCTACTGCCATACCTGTCACCAGGCAACCATTGCTCTGCTGTCTAGAAATGAGTTAATTTTTTCCCCAAATGGATATTCAGTTGTTCCAGCACTGTTTCTTTAAGAAAATACCTCACTGAAATCTCTAACACCTTTGTCAAAAATGAATTGAGCGTTTCTATCTGGATCTACTTCTCGACCCTATTCTGTTCTATTGCTCTATATGTCTATTCAACCAATACTCCACTGTCTTGATATTGCTGTTTCACAGTTGGTTTTGAACTCAGGTTGTATAAATCACCCAACTTTATTTTTCATTTTAAAAATTGCTTTGGCTCTTATGATTTGATGGAATTTTTATTTGTTTGTGTTTTATGATATGAAAGGCAATTTATTCCTAATAGTGGTACACTTTATGCCCTCAAACAATGTCATAAATAAACGATGTAAAATAATATTAAAGAAAATGGCATTTTTTGTTATGATTATTTGATAGATTAGCTGGTGGTACATGGATATTAACATGCAAGGACACCATAGATGAAAAGCTATAATATTTGAATGTGAGCTTTCTGGAAACAGTTCATGACAATGGGTGATTTACTTAACCTCCATAAGCCCAATTTCCTCATGCGTACAATGGCATCTGCCTTACGGGGTTACTGTGAGGCTCTATGAGATAATAAACGTGAGCACCTACAGTACAGGTGACACACAGTAAGCACTCAATTGTTAGCCATGAATATTATCACAGTGGTTTGGTGTATCACATCTTGGATATACAAGAACTTTCATAAACAAGATCAGATGAGATTGCTTCATTTGTGCATTACATAAAAGATGAGTGGGGAAGGCTGATTCACAAATGTAGAATTTTTTTAAATGTAGAATATTTTTACATTATGGTTTTGACATATTTCATCTTAAAATTAATTTTTATTTTATTTCTTAATTTTTATTTTTTTTAGGAGGGCGCAGCTCACAGTGGCCCATGTGGGGATCAAACCAGCAACCTTGGTGTTATTAGCATCATGCTCTAACCAACTGAACTAACCGGCCACCCCAAGAATTAATTTTTAAAGTGAAAGTAATTGCCAAAATAAATTACACCATATTATTTTTCTATTTAAATAACTAAAAGAATTTTAGATCTGCAATGACATTAAGAGATTATCATCTATTTCCCCAGTTGTTTTATGCCTGGAACCTGTTAGCTCCCGCCCCACTTCACTCTTCTCTGACAAAAGCTGTTCGCTTTACTTATCCTTCTTTTCCAGAGCTAAAAAGCTTGTGTATCAACTTTATATCGTTTTATCCAACAATGCAATAAAAAATTTACACTTTTAATGGAGCAACCTATTAAAAATCTGGATTTGGTTATCATTTCCATTAATACCCAGAAGTTAGAATTTCTCTAAATTCATCTGATTTAAGGTGTACATTTCCTAGAGGCCAAACCTGGGAGTTTTTCTTACAAATGACACTGTGTTAAACTTTTCTTATCCTAACTGTACGTTTTAGCTCAATTTTTAAATGTGTTTAAATGATCTCATTAATAAAATACTAAAAATTTAAAATAGAATCAATGATTATGTAACTTTTGAATGTACACTGATGAATATTTGGAATCAAAGGAGAAGATGCTTTAAATAAAATTTAATTGCATGCTAATAAAACAGCTTTGAGACTAGCCAAATTATGAAATCTCTTGCCTTACTTTTGATGACATAGAGCAGGGAATGTTCGGCAATGTCTGGAGACATTTTTGGTTTTCATAAGTGCGGAAGGGAAGTGGGAGGTGCTGCTGGTGTCTAACGAGCAGAGGCCAAGAGGGCTACTAAAGATTGTGCAACGCACAGGATGCCCCACAGCAAAGAACTGTTTGGCTCTAATGTCAATAGTGTGAGAATCCCTGACATGCAATTACCTCTCCAGATGGACTCCAAAACCTCCTCACTATCTAAGGGTGAAGAATAAAATCAAAAGAATGGATGAAAGGACCCTAATATACGATTCTTCCTTTTGATTCTTCTGATAAGATTTGCCTGTCTTCAAGTAAGAAATATGCAAAAGCACATGAAAGCAAATCTGAACTCGAGTGCTTTTTGTCTGGTAAGTCTGGTATTGTCTTAGTATGATTCTCACAGCACAGCTATGTCTTGGTCCTAGAGTTGATCCCTTCAGTAAAGACATTTTCTATTTGAGTTATTAAATTTTGGTCTGGAAAACCCTGATAGGAACCTGAGTTTTCAAATAATGGTAGGCTCACTTTCTCATCTTCTTGGTTGCTAAAAATTGCCTGTTTAAGGCAGCTGTGTCTGAAAACAGAATTCTAATGAATGCTCAAGAGACAGTGCTCCTTATAAACTCACATTAATTCTCCCATGATATTTTCTTAATTTTCAAGTATTGTACATCTAGTTGAGATGAAAAACTGAACATATAATAGAAAGGGAAGGAAGGAAAAAAAATTAGGCAGCAGCTTGCTTTTAGATTTTTATAAGCTATATATTTCATTAAGCAGATTTTCTGGCCTACAAACCCTGTGCTCATGGGCATGGCAATTTATTAAATTCATAGTGAGAACTATTAGATTTACTTAAGTTTTGATTAATTCAAGTGATAAACCAAAAATGATTATTTTTGTGGTTTTATTCCATTTGCTCAGTGTTAACAAGACCTACCCTGAAAAGGGGGAAAATTTGGTATAAATTTAAAGAGAAACTCATTTGATAGGCCCTGAGAAGCTGCACATAGAGTGAGCAATAAGCCATTCTCAGTTTCAAGGTCCTGGATCCATTCTGGAAATACACGTTCACTCAGAATCTCGTATCTTTTAAATTCTTATAATTATTTGCTGAAATTCTTTTGCTTTATTTTGCTTATGTCTTGAGTTTTTTCTTCTGTTGGAGATCTTTGACACACACCTGTCAGGGGCCTTTGAAGATGGGGTAGGTGTTTTCTAGGTGTGGAGGTGTTTGGATTCTTGAAAAAAGCTCTATGCTGCATATTTTACTGGAAGTCATGAGAGGGAACTATATACAGGAATATAAAAGGGAGAGTTTGGGATCTCAAGGATCCAACTATCTAAAACAGGAAGGGCATTCCTGCTTGCAACGCTGGGCAAAGGAACCACTCAGTACCATGTTTTGAGTACCTATCATGTAATAGGTACCTTATACATATTCCTTACAAAACTGTAACAAAATAGATATTATCTCCATTTTACATGAGACACTGAGGTTATTTGCCCAAAGTCACACATGGGTGGTAATCAGGATTTGAACCCAGATGTGTCTGGCTCAGAGTTTAATGCTCTTCCTCCCTAACCATTCTGCTATGCCTCCAGGGAACGTTTCAGGTATCTGGACCTGCACTGTTCAATAGAAAAGCCATGAGTCAAACATGGCTAGTCTGAACTGATGTGCCATAAAATACATACTATATTTTGAAGACTTATACTACCGAAAACAGTAAAATATCAACAGTAATTTTTAAATATTTATCCCATGTCGAAATGAGTATTTTGGATTATGTTAAATAATATATATTATTAAAACTAATTTCACCTGTTTTTAATGTGGCTACTAGAAAACTAAAAATTACATATGTGGCTCTCATTGTTTCTTTGTGATAGTACTGATTTAGACCATTTCTACTTAGGTTCGCAGAAGTGAAATTTTAGGGCTCCAAAGGGAAATTTTTAGGAATTTCAATCATCAGTTGGCAGCACTCAATCCTTTAGTTTACTGTCTTCTGAACTTAATAAACAGAGATCTTAATCTCCCTTTAGAAAAAGCACTTCATATTACACACGTTGAATGGTCATCTGGTAATCCTATAGAGACTAGAGCATCCCATGATACTAACTACTGTAAAGGCATAAGCAGTTGTTTTGTGATCATATTTTGTACCTCCCTGAGCCAAAGCAGTTCCATAAATTCCTAGAGCCATTTCAGGTAGGGTGAAGGTGGTATATGTGGTCAGGAATCCAAAATTAATCCAGAGGTTTCATTTTGGTATTGGACATAAGTCTCAAGAGCAAGGGTTACTTCTCTGGGCCTCTTTTGATCATGATTTAGTATAGTTGGGGATGTGATAATTGGTCGATAAATGGATGTTTTCACATCCAAAGACTCTAAATCCCATCACAGTGGTAGGTTGTGGGCCAGAAAGTTCCCTGGAGAAGCATATTTAAGATTAAAAAAGCAAAGCCAACTAATTTCACGCTGGGCATAAGAATTATGATGTGTCCATTGAACAATGACAGAAAGTTACCTCTTCTTCAAGTATGTAACTTAATCATAATTAAGCCCTTGGTTGTGAAAAACGTAGATTTTTTTTTTAAGTCTTTGGGTAAAGTTTGTAGGATTAGAGACAATTTTGTTTGCAAACAGCTATTTAGCCTTCTTAAAGCAAACTGGAAAGTACAGGTAAGTAATATAGTCAAAAGCATTATTAGTAAATACTTCTGCAGACAGAAGAGTCTAGTGAATACTAAGGAAAGTAAAGGAAGCAATCTAATTTCTGTCCTCAGGGATTTCCATGCACTGGTTGAGTGTTGAGGCCTGGAAACAAGGGAGTAGTCACATCTTAGTTCCTGATCCGAAACGAGGTGGCTTCTTTGGCTCCATACTTAAGTGGGAAGCTTACATAAAATCATGGATGCAACTCATTTCCAATTAATAAAGGAGTTATTGGCTCTGCGATTTTAAGTTAATTAGGCAGTCTCAATTAGCAGTCTACTGGGATAGATGGGGTCCTATTCTACTGTCACTGTCTATCAGCTTACCTGCCATTTGGTATCACTAAATTGGGCCAGATCAAACAGAAAGTGACCTCTCACTTTCTACCAAAACTCCTGTCATTGATATTGATACCCTAAAACCTAAGCATCTCCTAGCCGGAGATCACGAAAAATTGAAGCTCTCCTAACTCTTGAGATCCTGTTTATCACAATGATTCAGTTCATATATTATTTTTAACTTTTCTGAGATGATCCCATTTTGTTCTTAGCTAAATATTGCCCCACATATTTGATTAAATAACATTCTTACTTAGTCTAGGGTGATTGGATCATAAGGGCTGGCTCAAAAGAGACAAACCTTGGTGTAACTGAAGAGCCACTGATGTAGCTCCCTTTCTCTAGTGTGTTCTTGTGTCGAAAAGTTAAGAGAAATCCTTTTGGGAATAGTCACAGAGGGGCTAGGTAGCCAACGGGAAACCACTGCTGGAGAGGCTAAGAGTAGAGATTAAATAAATGTATGCTGATGAATAAATATGTTATGGATCCAAGGAAGATGTATACAGGTAAAAAAAGAATTCATGGCCTTTTCTGTTGTTTGAAACTTTTATTTCTTTGAATACTTATATTTATGCTTTTGTCATTATCCACACTCTGGGTTTTTTAAAAAGCCTGAGCCACTTTGTGGTTTTTAGCCCTAATAATCATCCCCTCACTCGTGGAATTCCTTTTCCCTTGTCTCTTTCCCTTTGTAAAATTTGTATAAAATGAGGACCCTAGAAAAATCAATACTTCCTGTGAACTTGAGAGACTATATAAGCAGTGACCGAATCAGGAGGCTTAGGCAGGTAAAACCAGCAAGATAGTAGATACATTACGATCTCTTGGACCAAGGTATCATTGTGTTCGTATTTGAAAGGTCACGCTGACTCACCAGTAGAATAAAGATTATGTAGGTGGACCTGGGTGAGGTAGGACTGTCCATAGGATTGTGTGAATTGTGGTAGGGGAGGCAGTATACAACATTCATGGATTAAACACCCAGCTAACTACTTTCCTGAAAATGGTCTAGGTTCTAAAAGACAAACATCCGTTTTTTAACTTAGGAAGATTCAAGACGCTATGTTAGTTCTTACGGTTTAAAATGAAAGCAAATGGCTATGGTAACACAGAGGAGACAGCTGAACTGCACCAGTATATTGAAGACTTTTAAATTAAATTCTGAGTTACCTTACCTTATAAAAATACATGTCAGTATACTAAATACTTTCACAAAAATCTTTAACAAAGATTCAGGATGGGGAATATTTAAAAATACGTTTTTCTTGGATCAGCACCAAAAATATCATTAGTTTTCTGTACAACCCGTGACAGGTTTTTTAGTTAAAATTATTTCTGATAAAAATCACACACTCCACAGAAATCATTAAAGATCAACGCAAACAACTCTCAAAACACTTCTGACATCATGGTCAGGCAATTCACTTGGAAAGAATTTATATAATGAGTACCACTGAATTTTTTGTTGTAAGATGTTTGATGTCAACTTTGTATTACGGGGATTTTTCACATCTCACACAGAAGAGGCACTGGTACTTCGAAACTTAAAGAAAAGGATCAGAAGTGTTAAGACTGAGGTGAAGAATTTGTGCAGCCTTCCACAATTTCAAAGAGGTACTGATAGATACTTGTCCTCCTGGCGATATCAAATGCTGTTTCTTCCAGGTTGTTCTTCAGATCTGGTTTGATGTAGCGGTTCATCAGGAGAAGTTCCAGGGTATCTTTGCTGTCTCTGTTCCCAGCAGCGAGATGTAAGGGGGTCAGGAGGCCTTTTGTTTGGGCATTGATATCTGCGTCGTGCTGAAGCAAGAAAGAAGCTACTCTAGTATTATTCCACTTACAAGCACTGTGCAGGGGTGTCCAGCCATCCACGGTCACCGCGTGCACATCTGCTCCTTGTGCTATCAGCTCACGGACAACATTTAAGTTTCCACTGTAGGCTGCTCGATGAAGAGGGGTGTACTTATCCTCATCTCTAGTGTTCACATGAGTGGCCTTTTCAGCAAGCAGTCTCTGCACTGTCGTCAGCTGAGGAGAGAAAAAGATGTCTTTTAAAAATCCCACTCAAACTGAAAAGTACACCAAGAAAATTCAGCTGTCTAGTGGTGCTATTATAGATTTAATTAAGTTAAATAAAAACTTCCTTCTTAGCAGATGACTTTAAACTGAACGTAAGCTTTCATTTTTGGAGGGGAGAGGGCAACTGATTTAAGAATGAACAAGTTGGTGTTAAACATAAACTGTTGATTCTAAGAATGTGATTCTCTGACTATCAAACGATATATTTACTTCTTGTCCAATTAAGGCTTACTGCACAAATGCTTTAGTCCTACATGAGTAATACAGGCTATAACTGTATTTAGTATTTTGTGTCAGTTGTGACGAAAACATAGTAACAGATTGATTTTTCTGTAGTAGGAGTATCATACACATAAACACAGTGTAAAAACTTTTAAAAATAAACTTCTTTATTAGAATACAATGGTAACGAAGAAATGTACAGAGCTCAATTCCTTCTAACTAAAACAACCTTAGACACGTGTCTTCAGGAAGTGATTTTTAGTTTGATCTATGGACCTCTGGTGGGATACAGTGTGCTCGTGAGCTAAAAAGCTATCCAAAAATGCAAGACCTTTTTAGTTATGAGTTTACTAACAGACACATGGGGGAACTTAGCAAAACAAGGCAGAAGTGGCTGAGTGGAAGTAGACTTTTGATGTTAAATTCGATCATCCTACTTGCATGATCCTGGGCAAATTAATATTCCTGAATCTCAATTTCTTAATCTATAAAAAGGAAAAATATTACCAATCTTATAGGGATATATGAGGATTAAATCAATAATGTAATAAGGCATATTGTATAACTGGAATTCAATTAAAGTTAGTTCCCATCCTCCCTTTCCTGAATACTTGTCTCTACGATGATCCTAACGATTTAATATAAATGATTTAAAAATAGAGATGATTGCTTGTGGTCTTTATAGTTAATTATCCTTCAAGCCCCCCAAATACCTAATTCTTTGTAGCTTTAGATGTGCTTTCATGTACATTGCCTCATTTGATCCTCAAAAACCTGCATAAAAGAGGCAGGTATTATGGTGGCCATTTTTACTGATAAGAAAATAGAGGTTCAGAAATAGGATTTGCCCAAAGTTACAGACCATGTAGAGGTTCAGGGAGAGGTGTTCTGGCTCCAAATCTAATACTTTTCCTACAATATTATAGTTTCTTTTTTAATTGATATATTTTTTTTACCCGATTTTTTTCGGCAGCCCAAAGGAGCAATTTGCTGGGATCTTTTTCCATTTTTTTTTCTTGCAATTGATACCACTCTTCAGTTTTTTCATCTTGCTCCTCATCTTCATCAGAATTCCCTACCCAGAGACTTTGGGTTCCAGTGGGAATAAGATGTCCATGTGTTTCTAACAATTCAAGTTGGTTAAAGTGTTCAGAAAAGTCCAAGGAATTCTCTGGCTCTGGTTGTCCATCATCATTTACTTTCTCTTTTTCCATTCTTTACTACAATTCTAAATACAAAGCATTTCAAATGCCAGGGTATAAATAATCTTTTTAGAGATGAATTATGAGTGCTTTATTTTATTCATCAAGATCTGAAAACACAAACAAAAATTATTAGCAAAACAGTCATTGAAGCTTTATCAAAAGCACAGATAAGTCTCGCAAATATACACAAATAAACTCTGTCTAAACTCTTTGGTGTTTCTTGACACCCTTTATATTCACTAAATGTTGGAGCTGATAGATTTTAGTTATCTATATCTTTAACGGCCTAATATTCATTTTGTTTTGTTTTCTTCTACTAAGTCAGTGGCTATAATTGTACAGGTGTACCTCGTTTTATTGTACTTCACTTTATTGTGCTTCACAGATGTTGCATTTTTTACAAATTGAAGGCAAGACCCTCCACCAGCAAAAAGATTACAATTGGCTTTATTGTGGTGTTCTGGAACCAAACTCACAGTATCTCTGAGGTATACCTGTACTTATTTTGAATCTATTGGTTTAGATACTTTTGTATTATGCTAAGAGTGATCAATGCTTGAAGCTTTTAAATTATAATAGACAGACACATTCATGATTTTTATAAACTAGACATATAGATACAATACAGCAGAAACAAAAACTTTTAGCTCCTAAAAAACTACTTCAAAGAATCAGGGATTCTTAGAGATGGAATAGCCTCTAAAGGACATCTGTCCCAATCTCTTATCAGGACAGATATCTTTATCATGACATCTGTAATAATTATCCTTTTACTATTTTAATAATTTCAGGCTTGGAAAAATTCACTGCTTTAAAAGTGTTTCTATTCATTGATAGACGACTACAGTTCCTAAGTTAACTTCTTGTTTCGTAACTGAATTTTGGCTATCATTCACTCCTTCGTTCAACAAATGTAAGTAGAATGCCTGGTATGTGCCAGTCTCTGGGTACTGGTATTCAATAATGAACAAAGTCCATGTCTTAACCTCAAGAAGCTTACTGTCTAATTGGGGTGCCTGGCAAAGACAGGGGGATAAACACTATGATAGGGCCACGTCCAGACACAATGAGTATGCTGAAGTCATAATTAACCCAGTCCTAAAGGATCAGAGAGGGCTTCCCAAAGGAAATGCTTATTCTGCTAGGCTGCCATATTAATTTATAAACCAATATCAGCTCAGAGTTACACAGTATATTAAACTTTAACCAGAGAAAATAATAGACATTTTAAAAATACCATTTCTATTTATTGGAGTGATCACTATGTCAGGTTTACAAAAGTCTAATAACTATGTTGTACACCTGAAACTAATATATTGTACGTCAACCGTAATTGAAAAATGTACTTATAAAAATACCATTTCTCAGCCTCCCAACTATACTATTTGTTGCAATCTTACCAGTCTTGCAGAGCTCTTCTCAGATGTTACCTCTTTCATTGTCTTTCCTGATCTTCCAAATTAGATCTCTAACTTTTTTTGTGCTACATATTGTCTTATTTCTCCACTTGTTTGTTCTTGTTTTTGTTCTTGTTTTAGCCGCTTAAAAGATTATAAGTTTAAGGATAGGGACTATATTTAACATGTATTTATGTCCCACTTTCATACAGCAGGCATTCAAAAATACAAAATTAAATTTAATTAAAACCCTATCACTTGATTTTGACTGGAATGGATTCTAAGAAGTTTGAGTTAGTTATACCACGAAGAAATTTCTTTCTTTCTACTTAGTTTTGTAAGTTTAATAGTATTCAATCCTAATGCAGCATTAGATTTTACTAGTGTCAAGAGCATTAAGTTTCAGTTTATATCTATCACTCATAACTAGTACCTTCTCTGGGCTTATTACTTCATTGTAAAATGTAAGGATTTCACTAAAGAATTTCTGAGGCCTGGCCAGCTTTTCAATCTACCAGAGACACTATCAGAATTTTCTTGTTTTAACAGTTCCCACATTTTTCTTTATTCTCAAACTAGTCTCTGAATCTTGCAACACAAACGTGATCATACATCAATACATAAAACAATCCCAGTAAATAACATAAAGTTCACTCGTTAATTCTATCAAATTACAGCATAGCTCTAGGCCCCCTTTTCCTTTTTATAAAGCCTCCCTTTTTATAAGTTTTTTTTTAATTTACTGCTCCAGATACAATAAATTACATATAAAATTTTCTTGGTGAATTTGATTTACAAAGGTAAACCCAGGTCCATCTCCCTGATTCAGGATTTAAAAAGTCAATCAGGAGTCTTACTTGATGATATTCCACCGGGAAGAAATAGGGTACGTGTCTTAACTTAAAGGACCCATTCCATTTTGAAAGTGATCTAATTTGCCAACCCCTCACCAACAACTCAGGGCCAGGGAGGGCCATAAACCCCATTTTACAGGTGAAGGCGGGGGTTCCCATAGATTAAAACAACTTGCCCTAGATCAAGGAACTTCAATGGAACCGAAAGCCCAGATTTTCTAAATCAAGATGCACAGTTGTTTACTGCACCATATTTTAGTGCTGCCAGCACAAAGCAATACAGACGTACTGAACCCGAGATCCAGGGCTAAGCAGCGAAAGGCTTGTAAAACTGAGGATCCGAACGTTCTACCTCTGGGGAGTGGGAGTAAGGGAGGCCACCAGTCCCGGCCCTCCGGCAACGGCTGGTCACTTCACAGGCCCGGGCGTCGCTCCAGCGGCCTTCCAAACAGCCAGGAGCGGAGGAGCGCTTCCAGCCCTGCCTAGGACCCACGACGCAGCCGCGGCCGACAGGTAAGCCACCCCTACAGGCCCAGGAGTTCTTAGGTGGCACAACGCAACATGGAAGCGTGGTCCCGGGGAAGGAAGAGCTACCCACCTCACACAAGGGAAAATCGCCGCCGCAAACCTCGCTTCCGGGGTTCGTCCCCTCGGCCCTCAGGATTGGCTGCTGTTCGAGGGCGGAGCCTCGCTGCTGTTTTCCTTGCTCTCGCACGGCTTTCGGCAGCCAATGAAAACCGAAGAGGACTTAAAGCGTCACGTCATCAAAAAGGTATCGCGAGAGAAAGAACTGCCTTTTTCTCTCCCGCGTAATTCAGGTTCACGGCCTAGCGGGTTCTCAGAAGCGATCTCAGGTCGTGCCGTGGCTTCACTGCTCACGAATATCGCTCCTTCTTCCCCGGTAAAAGACAACCTCGGGTCCCGGTGGGGGAGCTTTGGAGAGGCTAAGTGTGAGGTAATTTAGGAATCGTACCCGCCTCCTGTATGTGCAGGAACCCGGGCGTAACCCCAGAGTGGATTGAACCTCTAGGAAGAAGGGGCCGAGTGGGCGGAGGAGGGGTGCTGGAGGATGACGCGTCTGGCTTCTAGGCGTCCAGTGATGGGGGGATATTGAGGTTTGCAATCCCCAAGAAACTGGGAATCTGGACGTGGGAATCTTTCGCGCTAGCAGCGGCTCCTCCCCAAATATGCCGGTGATTTTCACTTGTTCTATTGGCGCCTCAAGGTGTTTCTCCGCAGACCACGTGTTTCTGTTTGTTTACATTAGTTTTAAACTTGGGGCCATTCTCTTTCCAAAACAAGCCCATTCCTTTAGAAAATCTTGAGTTTGAGTGGAAGTACCTACAGGGTCGCCTCCGTGCTCCAGAGTAGCATATACAAGCACCTGAAACATTTCTGTACTTCCCGAGTTTTTGTGCTGAACCTTAATTACTGTGTGGGACCCTTTTTGCCCATTCATTTAAAGTTTCCCATAGGGCAGGGAAAAGGAAAATAGGAAGTGAGCTTAATCATAATGGTGAACCGAGAATGGCACTGAAGATGGGCTGTTTTCTATAATTTACTCTTAAAAGTATAGTAAGTGCTTAGGTGAAAATGAAACTCTTACAAAATTGACAGTCTGCTTTTTTACCATGTGTGTTTTATAATAATATAATTTTGTTTTTAGAATTTGGAATCGAGTGAGTTTTCTGACATTTCAGCGCAGAACCCAGTGGTACTTGGAGAGGAAACTGGTCCTAGAGGAGCTGGACTAATCATAGAAATGAGTCGTTCAGATGCCCTGTAAGCACCTGTCTTCTGGAATCTTCTTTGTTGCTTAGGGTTTCTAAAGGTCATCAACTATGATCACCCTAAAAGAAAAAACATTTATTAAATTAGTAAATGGAGAGCGTGACTATGAACAGAAGTGACAGTCACCAAAAGAATATTTGGAATGGTTAAAATTCATACTATAATGTTTATTACCTAAAAGATAATATACAGCTATAGATTGGGTCTTGCAGTAATTTGGTATATGTTGCTATTATATGTACGTTTATGTTCTTAGGTTTTGTCTTAAAATATTGAGCTATAAATATTCTTGAACTTTTATGACAAAATCTGAGTAGTCAAGACAAGTCTGTTGTACAGATTTTTAGAGAAGTAAATGGCTCTAGTATTGAATAAATCAGAAATGAATTTGAGTGAAATGAAAATAAATAAAAGGACAAGAAACAGTTATTTGGAAAAAGCTTTAGACTTGGAATCTTTTGCCCTGGTTTTAATTCCTTGGTTAAAATACTGTGTGACCTTGGGCAAATTAGCAATCTTCTAACCTGCTTCAGTTTCTTCATTTGTATAATTGGAATAAAAATGCCTTTCTCAGATTAATTTTGATGTTTAAATGAGAGACTCATGGGGAAATACTATATAAGTTGCTGTGGAATCATAGGGTAGTAATTTGATATGAAAGTATTCTGGTCTCTCTGTGTACCTAGCAGTCAGAACTATGTGCATATCATTTTTAAAGTTTCTGAAGATAAATCTTTTCTGGAAAAATATCTTGTAAATAAAGATTTGAATTTTGGAGATATATATGAAAGATTTTTTTTTAAGTTCAATATGGTTCCAAAAAAGTAGCCTGAGTTTTAATCCTGAGTTTTAGTCTTGTTTCTACCACTTAGTTGTGCAATAACTCATTTAATTCTCGGTGTTTAGCATTCTCATTTTTCAGAAATAATAATACCTATCTCTTTACGTGTGAGTTGATATGAGATTATAGATACAAAAATATTTTAAAGAATGTTAAAAATTACATTAAGTTTAAGAGAATATTAATAACTTACATTATTGCTTCACATGAAAATACCTTTGAATACTACCAGATTTTTTTTTTTTTTAAAGATTTTATTGGGGAAGGGGAACAGGACTTTATTGAGGAACAGTGTGTACTTCCAGGACTTTTTTTCCAAGTC
This sequence comes from Rhinolophus ferrumequinum, assembly GCF_004115265.2. Lineage (NCBI taxonomy): Eukaryota > Metazoa > Chordata > Mammalia > Chiroptera > Rhinolophidae > Rhinolophus > Rhinolophus ferrumequinum. Next base: position 65,355,367 of record NC_046294.1, on the reverse strand, counting down.
AAGTTGTCCATTCAATCTTGAATACTACCAGATTTAGGTGGAATTGTAAATAATTGTTTTTGTTACTTGACCAAATTGTAAACAAAAAACTAACTTTGTACAGAGAACATAGTCAAGCAAGTGTCTTCAGGGGCCTGAATGTAAATTACTAGCTTATTAAGAAAAATTCTACTTATAAAGTAAGAGGAAGGGCTGTCTGGTTACCTCTGATTTTTTTCCTGGAAGAGTGCAAAATAGGTACATAGGAATTTTAGATATGGGGTCAAATCTGGGGTTTTTGCTGTGGAACAGAATAGGAAAACAATCAAGTTTTCAGCTCCAGGGTATAAATGAGTATATAAAACTGGTTGTAACAAGGCTGTACATTTTTGAAGTAGTCACAGACCTTTTAAAAACTCATCTACATTTGTTCTGTATTGAATTAGTGGTAGGCAGACTATGTGACGTTAAAGAGCTGTTAAATACTTGATATTTTCAGAGTTAAGACTAGAAAAGTGGCTTTACTTCATAACTGTTGTTATTTATTTTATAAAGTTAGGTTTCAATTTGCTTGAACATCTTTTTAATATATTGAAACATTTCTTGTTTTTTAATACAGTGATGATGAAAATACATTTAAAATCTTAGTGGCAACGGACATTCATTTGGGATTTATGGAGAAAGATGCAGTCAGAGGAAACGACACATTTGCCACACTTGATGAAATTTTAAGACTTGCCCAGCAAAATGAAGTGAGTTTGGTTTACATTTTTACAGTTTCTACAGCGTTCCCTTACTTAGCGGTCTTTTTTTCCTCTCTTAAAATTAGAGGTTTGTTTTATAGGCTCATGTTACCTGCTTAAATATCAATATACTAAAAACTCAAAGCAGGTCTTGTGTGCTTTGTGCCCTTAATTCAAGTAGGAGCTACTTTTGTAAATAGTCTAAAAAAATTTACAAATATATATGGGGTGTTTTCTGAGTGCAGGATCCTGTGGCAGTTTCTGTTTGAAATATAAAGATGACTGTCATAGTTTCTATTTTCAAAGAACAGTTTGTGGACCGGTATGTGAGATAAGACAACTGTCCAAAATGCTCAGAGGCAATGTCATTTGTGATACGAGCCATAAGAAAATTATAAACAGCCTTTCCTGGGAGTTTCGAGGTGGAAGAGATCATATTTAGATGAGGATAGTGAGATGAGTTTAATCTTGGACATTGAAGGCTTTTGGTAGGTGAAGAAGATAGAGAATGTACATTTCACAGGAAGCAGGAGGAAGCCCTCAGAAGTGTGTGTTAGGGAAACAGCAAGTCTGTTTGGCTCACTGGGAGACCATGTTTTAGAAAGTATGCTGGAAGACTAGAAATGTGGTTTGAGCTGCATTAATAAGAGCTTCAAGTGCTTGATTGAGGAGTTTATACTCCCATCTCCTTCTGGCGATGGAGTGTAGCCTGAGTTGGAGACCACTTTGAGGCTTTTTCTAAGTTGTAGCATGGGGTGGAAAAGTGGAAGTGAATGCAAGAAATATTCCCAAAGTAGGATTTGCCTACTTTGGTTAGTTGTAGGTGTAGGGATGAGGGAAAAGGGGATGGCAGTGACTCTGAAGTTTGTTAAGTTTGGGTGAATGGTGGTAGCAATGATAGAAATAGGTTCTAAATAAGGAAGGGGGGCGGGGAGCAGCCGGGAGCTCCTGGGTTCTGAATGCCCAGTTCCCAGAGCTGTTTGAAAATCGCGCCATGGCAGATCCAGCGGGTGCTTGAGGATACAGACACTGAGAAACACGTACAGGCGTGTCGTGGTCAGGCAGCTGCTGCGCTTGATTTTTTTTAAACGCAGCCGCAGGTGCTCCTCACTAGTGATTTCCTGCCCTGCATTTTTTTTACTTCACATGGCAGGAGCTTCACTATGTCATCGACAATGACACTAAAACCAGTATAATTTTTAATGCTTACGTGGGAATCTTGCACAGTTTTCCTGAATCGTATTTTAACACTACCTGTGTTTTCCAGTGTTGCTCCTTCATTGTGCCACGTTGCTCACTCAGGAAGTGGGTGTTGTGGAAATGAACCCCACCCAAATAAGGACACCCAGAGACCACTGTAGCACGGGGTTCACCCACCATCCCTTGTGTTTGGTAGAGACTGTAAGGCAGGCAGGGAATGGGGCGATTTATAGTGAAAATAGGAAGGTTCTCATTGGAGGTTATGGGCTGGGGGCAAAAAAGAGAAACACAGTCGTTAGCCAACCGTGTGGGCTTGTTACCATAGAGGTTATGGGTCAGAGTTCCACCGTCATGTAATCTGGCTTTCGTCTCTCTGAATATTCATTGCCTACGTGTTTCTACGTCTGTCTTGTCTCCAGATAGCTCCCTGACCATGGGTCGAGCTTGATGAGAGTCCAAGGGCATTCCAGGCAAAGGCTTTGAGTTCATGCTGTAAGTTCCTTTGCAGGTAGAGTTGTGCTAACCACTTATACTCACAACAGCAAGGGTCCAAGTGCAGATTTACTTTTGACGTCAGCCATGCCGTTTCTGTTTTTATAAAAATATAAATCTGATTGGGAGTAAACCAGAATCCGTTGTTATTAACGTTGTAAACTGGGTTCCCAAACCCAGTTCCGTAGTAGGGCAGGGAGCATTTTCCCCCACCAACAATTTTCATACACCAGCAAGGTCTCAACTCAATCCTGACGCCATCTACCCAGAGATGGCATCAGATTTCACAGATTAAGGGTTTAGTCCTACAAGACACATTCTTCAGATGGCGGCCCAGGCTCTGTGCTTCTCACCAGCTGGATATAGATTGGCGGTTCCAATGACCCTCTCCAACTCAGAATACCATTTGTAAGCCCATGTTGTTACCTGCACTTCTGACCCACTGGCTATAAATCAGAGGTTCCCACACCCCCTCCTTGGGTTCAGTTAATTTGCTATATCAGAGAAACGTGTTACTTGGCTAGATCACTGGTTTACTGTAAAAGGACAAAAATAAATAAATAAAAATAAATACGGAAGAGGGACTTCTTTATGAATTCTGATGTAGACTATTTGAGTTGGGAGATTCCAATAGGATGTTCAAGGAAACATTCCAGCAGGCAGTTGAAATGTCAGTGCCAGAGAGAGCTGGGGTAAACGTAAATGCTGGTGACTTGCAATTAATATCTTCAACTTTGACTTTTTCCTCAGAGTTCTAATCAGTTTATCTACAAGTCCTTTGGTTTTTCCTCCTGAAAATATATGGAACGTTTCCACTACTCCATTTTCATGCCTACAAACTTAGTGCAAAACTTTTATCATATTTTGCTGGACCGCAGTAGCTCCGCCTTGGTCTTTCAACGGCCATCCTTTCCCCCTACATCTGTTCAGTATAGCAGCTAAAGTGAACTTTTAGAATCATAAATCGGATCACATCACTGCTGCTTAAAATCTTGCAAGTGGCCTTCACTGAATCGAAAATGAAATTGAAACTACAAGGCTCAACTTGATCTGGTCCCTGCTAGGATACTTCATCTCCTTACAACTCTGTCTGGTTCTCTCTGCTGACAGCGTCTTGATCTTGGCAGGCTTGGCTTCTCGGTGCAAGTTTGATCTTTCTGGTGAGGTCTTCCCTGATCTCTCCACTCTTTTATCACATTACTCTGTTTATTTTTTCATAGCACCATCTGAAATAATTGGTTGAATTGCTTAACGTTTATTATCTGTTTTTTCCACTAGAAGATAAATAAACTCCATAAGAGTGAAAAATCTTTTCTGTTTGCTCATGCTGTGTCCTAGTACCTAGAAGGGATCTAGCAAGCAGTAGGTTCTCATATATTTGATAATGAATGAGGGAATGTTTAGAATTATTTCCTTTTAAGATGGATTCCTCTTTCCCTGAGGGCAGACAAACTTGCAGCCAAAGGAGGTCTGTTTCCTGCCAGAGAATCCTGTGTCCTTTCTTTTCTAACTCTTAAGTGCTAAAATATTTCTTTCCCTGAGCATCAGCTTTTTTTTCCTCCTCTGTCCTTTCCTTCTATTTCCTCTTGTTTCCCTTCCCCACATCCCTCAATGTTAACTGCCCCCACCCCAGCCCTCTGATGGTACTTCCAGATACATAGTATTGTATTTACTTCTTGTCTTCTCCCTGACTTTTTAAGCCCTCTATTTGTGGGCCTATGCCACCTAACCAGTTTATTTCTACTCCTTAGTTCTTTTTTTCTTTAACTTTTAATTTTGAAACAGTGTCAATCCTACAAAACTGTTACAAGAATAGTACAAAGGATTCCTTGCTTTTCACCCAGATATTCCTATATTTTACCACATTTGCTTTATGCTTCCTCTTTACACACACACACACATACACACACACAGATTTTCTGAACCATTTGAGAGTAAATCACATGTATAACAACCGTGTACTTATCAAAACCAGGAAATTAATATTGAGTCAATGCTATCCTGTAATTTTAAGATGTTATCGATCGTCTCAGTAATGGCATAGCAATCTGGGGCAGATGGGTAATAATCAAGTCCCTATCTAGGATTACATTCTGCGTTTGGTTGTCATGTCTCTTGTAATCTGGTACATTTCCTCAGTCTGCCTTTGTCTTTCATGACTGACATTGGTGAAGAGCACAGGCTAGTTATTTTGTAGAATATTCTTCAGTTGAATATGTCTGGCATTTCTTTATGATTAGATTCACTTTGGGCAGGAATAACCACTAAAGCACGTTGTGTCCTTCTCAGTGTTCCCTGGAGTCACAAACCAGTTTTTAAAATATTTAAAAAAAATTTTTACTTGTGGTAAAATACGCATAACAAAATTTATCATCTTAACCATTTTTAAGTGTATACTTCAGTAGCATTAAGCACATTCACATCGTCGTGTACCCAATCTCCAGAGCTTTTTCATTTTGGCAAAAGTGAAACTACCATTTAAACAACTATTCCTTACGTCTTCCTCCTAAAATTATTTTTAATTTGTTTTGTTTTGTTCTATACTGTTGATTACTGTCATTTTCTTCTTTTACTTAAATCGTGTTCATTTTTGAAGACCTAGCTGAAATTCCACGTTTTTATTAAAGCTTCTCTGACTGCTGTAGGAGTGGAAAACTTTCCCGTTCTTCCTGTTTAGGTTCTTTGACTGGTCTGATAATTAAATTGACATGAGACAGATTAACAAGAGAAAACAAATTTCATATATACGAGAGCCCCGTAAAAATATCAGACTCCCTAGTAGTCAGGTAATTGAGGCTTATGTGCCATCCTGAGCTGAAGGAGAAGAGGGTTGGTTGTCTGGGACTCTAAAGGGGAGGAAGGCACAGGAAGATGGGATGAGCAAATGTTCGGTAAACAAGATCTGCCATACAGGTAAGTTATCTCTGATAATAGCTCCTTCCAGTATAGGCTACCTATCGAAATGCTTTTAGGCAGTTCAGGGAGAGGTAAAACCGTTTTTCCTGAGTCTGCTGGGTCTTAACTGTCTTCAGCTCAAAACAATCACACACGCCAAAGTGGCACATTTTGTGGGGGAGTATTCTGCTCCCCCTCACTGCTGTAGCCCACATCAAGTTTCTTTAGGTAGATTATACACTTCTTGAAAGCGGTGGACTTTTTTTCTGTATGATCTTCGTCCTCCTCTCTGGTTGCTTCTATAATGTTCTTCCTCAAATCTGACTTACCCTTCGTAGTGCAACTCAGTTGCCACCGTGTGTCAGCACATCCCTCCCAGACTCACTATCCTCAGACAAATTTTCTCCCCCCTTAGTTAGAATTCTTTGTAATGTCATCTCTGCTCCTGGTTTGTTCATATATCCATTCTAGTGCACGTCAGAGCCTGACTTATTTTCAGATGCGTAACAGGTTGTCTCCCATTAGATTTTGGACATTTTTTAGAATAGGGATTGTATTTTATTCATCATTGTATCCTCAGGGTAGTATAGGGTATTGCACATCGTCAGTGTTTCATGAGGGCAGGGACAACATCTATTTTGTAGATTGCTATTTCTTCAGCTGCCAGTGCCCATGGGAAGTCTAAATAATTGATGAATGAATTGAATGTATAATTTGGATTGAATTGGCTACCTCTCTCTAGGTTCTGTTAAAGTGCTAAGTTTATGTTTGATTTGGTTGACAAAAAAAGAAATAACGATCACTTTGGGTTGCATGAATCAGAGTCTTGGTATAATAATTTGAAGATGGCTTTTTGAAGGTGGGCTAGGAACTTAAGTTGGAGTCAGATTAATTACCAGATTGGAATGGAATGTCCTTTAAATGAATAAAATTTTAAACTTCCATATATAATAGTATCATATATGATATTTTGTTCTATCTCTTTCATCTATAGTTTAAAAACTTTTAACTATAAAACATATTAATTTTAATACTATTTTCTGTTGATTAGGTGGACTTTATTTTGTTAGGTGGTGACCTTTTTCATGAAAATAAGCCTTCAAGAAAAACACTACATACCAGCCTTGAGTTATTAAGAAAATATTGCATGGGTGATCGTCCTGTACAGTTTGAAATTATCAGCGATCAGTCAGTCAACTTTGGTTTTAGTAAGTAAGTATTGTTAAGTGCTGACATGAATATTTCCTTGTGTATAATATTGTCTAAGACATAAACATTTTAACTATTAGTCCTTTTATAAGCTATTTTCATAGTAAATGTAGTTCTTTGAATTTTCTGTACATCTTTATATTAATTTGTATTAACCTAGTAATGGTGGGACTGTGTATCTTCTCAAATTTTTATTGTATGTTTTGGTATCCTCTTCTGTTCATGCTTTGTCCATTTTAAAAATTGGAATTTCTCTATATTGCTACTGACTTTGCCAAAGTTATTTATATATTCTAGATACTAAACCTTTGTCAGGTATGTATTTTTTTTCCCGATCAGTGGATTATCTTTTGACTTTTGTTGTATCTTTTTGTTTATGGTGACTTTTGTTGACTGAAATATTTAATTTTGATATAGTCAAATGTGGTGTTCTTTTTTTAAAAAAAAAAAAGATTTGTGCTTTTGGGACTTATTTACGATAGCCATCTAGAACCCCATGTCATAAAGATACTCTCATTTTTTTCCTCAAACGCTGTATTAGGTAGGGATACCGCATTGCAGTTGAAATGGTCTGTTAGTCGTCTTCAGCCTATGCCAGTTTCTCTCTCTTTCCTTGTCTTTCATGACCCGGATACTTTTGAAGTGTACTGGTCAGGTATTTTACAGAATGGCCCTCAATTTGGGTTTTTCTCATGATTTGACTAGGATTATGGGTTTTGGGGGAAGAATATTCCACAGGGGCCACGTGCTCTTCTCACAGCATGTCAGGGGTACATGTTATTGACATGGCTTATCACTGGCGAGGTTAACCTCCATCTCTTCGTTAGGGTGGTGTCTGCCAGGTTTCTCCGCTGTCAAGTTACTATTTTTCCCTTTCTATATATACACTGTTTGTTAGAAGGGAGTCGCTAAGTCCAGCCTGCACTCAAAGGGGGAATTACGTTCCATTTCCAACAGAGAGGAAGGAGTGTCAAAGAATTTATAGCCACGGTTAAAACTGCTGTAACTATTAGCTTGGTGCGAAAGCAATTGTGGTTTTTCAATTATTTTTTAACCCTTTAAACCACAATTACTTTTGCACCACCTAATAGTAAATATTTTGGGGGAGATATTTTGAGGCTTTGCAACTGTTCTGTTTTCTCCTTAAAGTTTGTCCACTAATTTTAGCATTCGTGAGTGGCTCTTGCCTACAGTAATTATAATTGTGCTATTCTAATGGTGATTTTCTATGTCCCACATTCTTTCTACATGTATTGATTGGAATTCTTCTGTAAGGAAGATTTGTCCCTCGTCCCCCATTTGTTTATTTATGCAATTGTCTGTGTCTATGTACAGTTTGTTTACATCCGTATGAACTCATTGTTTATGTCATTTTTTCCCCTTTGAGTTATAGTTTAATACTGTTGTAATCTGTTCTGTTGCTCAAATGAATTGTACCAGCTTTAGCCATTGGGTGTTCTTTAGATTGGCTCCTGTAAACTTTTTACATACCCACAATCCAGAAGAAACCTCAATATATATAGGAATTTAGTATTTGGTAAAGGTGGCAATCTCATATCTCCACGAAAAATACGGATTATTCAATAAAAGTACTAGAAGAAACTGTTAATCATTTTTTGAACATCTAGATGTGGAAAAGGCTTTTCTAAGTGTGACATATACTAGGAGCCTTAAAAGAAAAGATTGGTAATTTTGTCTTTGTAAAAGTAAATTTCTGCATGGCAGAAACTGCCCAAAGCAAAGTCAAAAGGCAGTTCAACCAGGAGGAATATTTGCAACTAATTGCAAATTAGTATCTGATGTCCCCAGTAGATTAATAGTTCTTTCAAGTTAATAAAAATATCCATGAGTAAATTTAAAAAATAGGGAAAGAATGTGGACATGGTTCACAGAAAAGGAAATAAAGTGGCATTTAAACATATTAAAAGAATATGAAAGATAGAAAATGAAGCTCATTCATAAGAATAATACAAAATGAAGTATACTGAAGTACTTTGCTATCAGATTGGCACAGGTGAGTGATTCACAGTTCTGGTGCACATTATAGTTACTTAGGAACATTAAAAATAATACTTATGCCCAGTCTCCAGGCCAGTTAATCTTTCTGAGTGCTTCATGGGCATTGGTAATTTCTTAAAAGGTGACTAGATAACTCTAACATGCGCTAGCATTTAGAACCACTGGCATAGATTTGAAAGCTTGATAAAGTATTATGTGAGTGGAATAAGGGGAGACTGTCTCTCTTATGCATTGCCATTGTATTGTGTGTAAATTTGTATAACCTCTATGGAAGGAAATTGGCAATAACTTGGCAATAACTATCCAAATTTATATCTGCACAGGTATCCTTTGACCTAACAATTCCCTTCTAGACATTTTCCTATCCTCTTAAAAGGGCAGCTGTGTATGCAATTACTCACTGGCGCCTTATTTGTAAAACATAACTGGAAATGGTCTAAATATCCATTGGTAGATAACTACTTAAACGCATTATAATAAACAATACAGTGGAGTCCTGTCCCGCCCAGAAAAGCACAAGGAAACTAACTATGCCCTGATGCAGAATGATTTCTAAAAGTATGTTAAATGATGAGAGCAGGGTATAGTAATTTATATCCTGCTATCATTTGTGTAAGAAGGAAGAAGATGTATTCATTTACTTGTACGGGTATGAGATAATTTTGCAAAGGTACACTAGAAACTGCTAACATTTGCCCTGAGAAGAGGAGCTAGATGACGAGGGACAGGAGTGGGTGGGAGATGAAGTTGCAGAGCTGGAGTTTTTAGTTTGGTCTATTGGATTCCAAAGTGGATGTGTTTCTTGCCCTCCCCTTTCTACAAATAAAAAACCTTGTTTTCAAAGGCTTTTTTAAAATCCTGAAAACCTTTTAACTTCCCATTGATTAGATATACCACTCTTTCAGACAATACGCAGCATCTTTTATTGTTGGGTTTTCTTTAATACAGTGTAGTACTTCAACATATTTGACTTGAATTGAATTGTTGCCTATGATTTAATTTCTTTTAAAGCTCCAAACTATTGGTCATTTGCCAACTTAGATCATCCAGTTTGTCTACAATTGCATTAATTTTTTGGAGGAAGATCCTGGGGGGAAATAGCTTTTGTCTCTTTACAGAAGCTTTAATTACTTTTTTTTTTTTTAAGGTTTCCATGGGTGAACTACCAAGATACCAATCTCAACATTTCGATTCCAGTGTTCAGTATTCATGGCAATCATGATGATCCCACAGGGGTAATTTTTGGATTCTTACAGTTTGTTAAAACTGTAGAAATGCTCGATTTATTTTGTCTGTGAAAAGCCAAGTTTTAGTCAAATTGAGTCAAAAAGTCAAATTGACTTTTTATCATTTATATAAGCTTCTGTAGTGCTTTTTAGATAATTTTTAAAAATCTGGAATACTAATTGGTGTGTGAGGTATGCTTTTATTTCATTAGTGCTGAGGTTAAAAATAAGTAACCAGGAGTAGGCGTAAACACCTAACATTTTGTAATGTTTTGCAGTTTACCAAGTATTCTTGTCTCTCATCTCTTAAAAGCTTATCTGTAGGAAATGCTTTTTTCATAAACAGTTTTAAATCTAAATTAGATCATCTTGTTACCTATTTGATACAGAAGTAGTAGTGGAGGTCCTAAACTGAAAATATGTTTGTTTTATCTGTTCATTAATATTATAAATCGCTAGTTATCTATTCTTTTGCCCCCCACATCTTAAGAAGTCTGCCTAATACTACAGAGCACTGATTTCATGGCTAGTTTTTGTCAGTGGCCAAGATAGCATAAGTTTTAAAGAAATGTTAACTTTGCATTTAGCATGTAATTCCAATTACAGTAGGCAATTTGTAATAGAAAAAAAGTAGCAAATGCTTTTAGAATTGTAATTTTGTTTTGAGAAGACACTGTCCTAATTTTGCAACTAGCTGTAGACTATACTTTAATAGGTAATAATATGATATGCAGATAACATTGTTAAATATGCATTAATATTTTTTGAAAATATTTTGCATAGGCAGATGCGCTTTGCGCCTTGGATATCTTAAGTTGTGCTGGATTCGTAAATCACTTTGGACGTTCAGTGTCTGTGGAGAAGATAGACATTAGTCCGGTTTTGCTTCAAAAAGGAAGCACAAAAATTGCTCTATATGGTTTAGGTAAGATGGTTTTATTTTAGTATTTATGTCAGTAAATATTTAATTGTTTAAGCAGCTGACAAATTCTGGCGTTAACTTTGTTGCTATTTGGAAAAAGTGGGTCAAATCTAATCATCCCTTATGAGTGACATCCCTTATGAGTGTACCAAAAAAATGATAGGTTTTGGTAGAAATTTTTTAGTATTTAATAAGGACCAGTAGCCCTTGATACTTGTTTTTAATAGCAGTTTTCGTGAAAACATATTTTTTCTTTAGTATCTACTTATTATTTATTTTTTCTTTCTTTTAGGCTCAGATATAGAATCCTGAATGTTAGAATTATAGAGTAACTATAAAAACTGCATTTTGATACCTTGGAAGTCTTTGAAAGGTCTAGGGCTTAACTGCCCACTGCAGTAATCACTAGCCTCATGGATTATGAGCACTTGAAACGTGGCTCATCGAAACTGAGATAATGCTAGAAGTGTAAAATACACATCAGATTTCAAAGACTTTGAAAAATGTAAAATACCATATTAATATATTGAGTTAAATAAATTAATTTTACCTGTTTCTCTTTGTTTTAATGTGGCTACTAGAAAATTTAAAATTACTTATTTGGCCTGAATTAGTGGCTCACATATTTTTTAATAGACAGTCTTAGTCTAGAGCTGTCATCTATAATGCTCAGGAGATTTGCTTTTATCAACTTGACTGTCTTCAATTTATGTGGTGTCCAGTAGGTAAAAGCCTGTTTGCTTGGCTTTATTCCATGTGAAAGAAAGATCAAAGACTTTGTAGAGTGAGAGTCCATTGTGTCTTCCTTGGATTCAGTTTAGCTTGATATTTTATTTGTTTTATGACTAAAATAGCTTTTTTGTTTTTACTGTGTATAGAGTATTATAAAAATTATATTTCATGTTAAATCAATCTTAAAATACTATGAGAGAAATTGGGGGAAAATTTCATACTGTAGCCTCAACATAGATTTTATTATGTTTTGATTTTAGTATAAAAACCTTAGAAGATTTACTTCAGTTGTCTTTGTATATGTATTTAAAAGAATAATTATGATGAATAACTTAATTTGAATACTTTCTTGGGAGCTTACAGTTTTTGTCCAGCTTATAATTTCTCTAACAAGTAGAAAAGCATCGTGATTATATTTTAGAGACACAGAAAATGAGACTGAGGTATTATGTCTGATTTTACATTTACAGAGCAGAAAATCAAATACATATTTTTTAGAAAGCTACTAACAGATGTTTTAATTACTACAATGTTAGAGATCATAACTGCAGAAACTGGTTGATCCTCTCAACTTTTCAGACTAAAGACATCCTATTATGCTTCAGTCATCCATTTTATCTCAAACTCTCATCTTGTTTTGTTTCCTTAACTGCACTCTATCCTCCATCTCCTACTCTCACCCCCACCCCTTCTCTGTATATTCTAGGACTTTTTTTATAGTTTGCAAATTCCCTCATATCATCAGCTTCTCTGAATATGCCTTTATTCTCTGACCTTCAGTGAAGCTGACTGGCCCCTGAGGTTACTCTGTCCCACAGAGTTCTTTCAGAACCCTTTATGGGCTTCAGGGCAGAAGAGAAGGGTGCTCCTTGCCACCACTTCCTTTCCTGCCTACAAATGTCCCGCCCTCTAGAAGCTAATTGCCAGATGGCTAAACTGCCTTCTCCTTTCCCCCAAATTGTTTACCTCCCTACCAGTTTTGTGAGTGTTCTCAGTGCTTCAAGACTTAAATAGATGGACCTTCTGATGCCCTGGATTTTATGCCTGACCCTTGTTAGCCTTTCTTTCAGGGCCTTCTCTAATCACTATATAAAGTAGCAACCTTGTACCACATTGATATTCCCTATCTTAGTTAGCATCCTGACTTTCCCCTCTTTTATAATATTTAAAATTGTAATTTGTGTTTGTTTACTTGTTTTTGTTGGCTTCCACTAGACTAAAGCAATCCTTTAGGGTAGAGGAAGAATTCTTTAAAAGACATTAAATTATTCAAAAGCAGTTTTTTTAAATTTGAAAACAATATATATAAGACTTTTAAATACATTTACTTTTTATCTCATCCCTTTTAATATCTCTTTCTGTGTATTTTATAATGTTTATTTTAGATCAAAAGTACTAAAATATATACTTAGAATAAGTAAAAGGATAGTGAAAAACATTATTTTTCAGATTTTGAAGGTATGTAAGCTTGACATGGAAAACATTCTTTGAATGCATCTAACTGCTCAGCAGTTGTCATACAATAACCTGGAACATATTCATGTGTAAATACCATGTTTCCCCGAAAATAAGACCTAGCCGGACAATCAGCTCTAATGCGTCTTTTGGAGCAAAAATTAATATAAGACCCGGTATTATATTACATTATTTTATGTTATATTATGTTATATTATATTATACCTGGTCTTATATAAGACCCGGTCTTATTTTACTATAAGACTCTTATAGTAAAATAAGCTCTTATAGTAAAATAAGACCGGGTCTTATATTAATTTTTGCTCCAAAAGACACATTAGAGCTGCTTGTCCGGCTAGGTCTCATTTTCAGGGAAACATGGTTAATGATTCCAGACTTCAAATATATCTTTAATAGGAAAACGAAATACTTCGAGAAGCACATAATTTAGAAGCAAAACATATTCATTTTTAAAACCAAATGAGAAACCAGTTTTAAAGTAATGTAATGTCCATTTCAGGATCTATTCCAGATGAAAGACTGTATCGAATGTTCCTCAATAAGAAAGTAACCATGTTGAGACCAAAAGAAGATGAGAACTCTTGGTTTAACTTATTTGTAATTCATCAGAACAGGTAAAAGTATTCTCTGGAAATTTTCAAGTCAAGTGTTG